>NC_090935.1:806670557-806979969 GCF_040938575.1 Ambystoma mexicanum | reverse complement strand
GGAGTCACCTTTCCTCCTGACAACACCTTTTCTAATCCTTAACAAATCTCCACATTCAACTCTTAACTCCTTCTTGCCCCTGCTCAGGTTCTCTCGCATAACCCACTCCTCCTTTTTCTTCCTCAACATTTTCCTCAACCCATCCACTACCACATCTGATTCTGTGCTCCTACCCAACCATGGTGGACTCACTACAGTGTTGGGCTTGCAACCCTTCATCAATTCAAAAGGGCACAATCCAGTGGTTGAATGCGGAGACATGCGCAAAGCCCACAATCTATCCTGGATAGCCACCTTTTTATCATAACCTCCCTTTTGAGCCATACATATACTCTCCATCACACACCTATTCATTCTTTCCACCATTCCATTGGTCTCTGGATGAAATAAGGCCGATCTCTTATATTTCACTCCACAATCTCGCAAATACCCGACAAAACATCCTCCAGTGAATTGTGTACCATTATCCGTAAGAATGCTTTCTGGCACACCTTCCCTTGCAAATAATTCCTGCTGCACACCAACTATGCTTTCTCCTGAAATTTCTCTCAGAATTTTGAACTCACACCACCTAGAGAACAAGTCCACCACAAACACAATACACTTCCCTCTACCATAGCCAAGATCCACAGGCCCTAATATATCCATGGTCTGATCTCTCCATAACGCCACAGGAACATCCACTTCTACCATTGCTCCCTCGCATCCACTCAGTTACCAGATTTGATACATAATGAGCACTCACTCAACTTCCTCTCAATATCTTTATCATATCCCGGCCTCCAATAATCGTACATCAGCACTCCTTTGGTTTTTGTAATCCCTATGTCACCACAATGAGCCAAATCAATCACTCTATTTCGAATGCCCACGGGAACCACCGCACGCTCCCATCTGAATAATACACCATCAGCCACACTCAATTCATCTCTCTCCTCCCAAAATGGCGTCTCCCCTTCCAACAAACTAATCCTCTTAGGCCAAACAGACAATGCTACATACGTCATCACTTGAGCCATCACCTCATCTTTGTTTGCCTCCTCTTTCCACTCTTCCTTGAACACAATGCCCTCCGTATTTACAAATACCATCTCCATATCCATGTTCTCAACCTCATCACTCGTCGTTACTTTTAATCTTGACAAACTATCCACCAAAACGTTGTCCCTTCCAGGAATCACCTCCATTCTAAAATGATGACATTGCATCCTGGTAACCCATCCAGCCACCCTCCTCGAAACTTTGTCTAATCCTTTACTCTCAGAAATTACCGTAAGAGGCCTATGATCCGTTCCCAGTAACGCTAGCACTTCCTTCTCGAAAACAGAATACCTCATTTCCGCCCCTCTCAATCCTTGCGACGCATGAGCAATTATCTAATTTCTTCCATCCGTGCACACCTATGACAACAACCCGCCAACACCTCTGTCACTCGCATCCACCGTGATAACACTAGATCTCCTACTGTCATAGCAACCCAAAGGGCGGGCTAGGTCAATCGCCCTTTTTACCCTCACAAACTCTTTTTCACACTCCTCACTCCATTCAAACTTGGCACCTTTTTTCAACATCTTCCTCAGTTCAATGACCTTGGCCGCATTATTTTCTCCAAACCATTGGTAAAACTCTGTCATCCCTAGAAAGGACCTCAATTCCTCCTTGTTGGCAGGCATTCTCACTTCCTTTATAGCATCCAACAAACTCTCTTTTGGTTTCACTCCATCTCTAGACACTCGTGACCTAAATACTCTACCTTGGACACCCTAAACTTACATTTTTCCTCTCTCAATGTAATCTCCTTTTCCTCAAATATCCTTAATACAGTCCAATACATGATCATGCTCCTCCATTGATTCACCACACACCAGCACATCATCTTGAAAACAAAAGACACCCTTCACTCCCTTGAACAACCTGTCCATCAGTTTTTGGAATACTGATGGAGCAGACACAAAACCAAATGGCATCCTCTCAAACTGAAAAATGCCTTCATGTGTGATGAACGTGGTAAACTTCCAACACTGTTCCTCTAAATACACTTGATGGTAAGCCAAAGCCATATCCAGTTTCGAAAATAGCTTACCAAGCCCAACCCTTGCTAACATTTCTCCCATATTCGGGAGTGGATGTCGATCAACCAACACACATTTGTTTAGCCCCCTAAATCTAAACACAATCTCAACTCACCAGATCCTTTTTTTACCACCACCACAGGTGAAGTCCAATCCACTCCCCTTGCCTTTTCAATAATACCCGTCTGGAGTAATTTGTCCAATTCTTTCTTAACTCCATCCCTTAAGGCCATCAGCACTGACCTCAACTTGGCAACAACTGGTATGCTACCTTTTCTCAAAATTATTTGGTGTTGAATCCCCTTAATCTTTCCAACACCCTTCTTGAAATCATTGTGATCTGCTTCTACTGGTGTGCACCCCAGCTGTAACACTTGATCAACCTCATTGGGATAAAGCCATATCTTAAAACTCCTCTGCTCTTTCCACCCCAACAACGTGAGACCCCTCTTTGTCACATATATTTTTCCTTCACAGTGACAAACTTTAAACTTAAACTTTCCCATGCAGTACCCCAACAACTCTATTCTGTCCTGGTTTTATCCCCCAGGATTGATGTCGGGTCTGAGCAAATTCTGGACGTCTTCCTTCACATCTCTTTCAAAAACCTCCCTGGATATCAGGGTAATCTTAGACCCTGAGTCAGCCATCATCCGTACTTCATTGCCATTCACCTTCACGCATGCATACAGATGCTCACACCTATCCTCGTCCTCTCCATTCCATACAACATTTATAGTATTAGCAGTAATGTTCTGCACAGGTACTGTCTCTTCCTCATCCGATGAGCTCTGTTCGCCTTCTTCACTAACATAGAGCACTCTCCTCTGATTGAACTACCCAGACTAGTAGTTCTTACAGCAGTTTGCAAAGTGCCCCTTTCGCTTGCACTTCGAACACGTAGCCCTCCTCCCAAGGCACACCACCGATGCTGCGAAATAACTGCTGCTCGCACACCTGAAACACAGTCTTTCCTCTCTTCTCTCTGCCTTCTGGTTGCTTCTATGTCTGCTCTTATCCTCCACGGATCCCTGCAAGGCTTGTCTGTCCTTGCTTTTCTTCTTGTTTCTAGAATCACACATGGTCAATACTTCCACTTTCAACTCCTTTACCTCATTGTATTCTTTCCTTGTTAGCTTTGCCACACAAGCCAACAAGTGTTCCACTCGCCTAGCTATGTCCAATACTTCGTCAAGAGTAGGCTCATCCCTCAACCAGAGTTCCTCACAAATTTTATTCAAACTACAATGGGTCATAAACTGGTGCCGTATGTGTTCATCGAATGACCCTTGGAATTTACACGACAATGCCAGGTGGCGCAGAGCAGTGACATACTCTTCCACCGACTCTGCTCGTTCCTGCATTCACATGCAGAAGTTGAAACGCTCCAGAATCGTACTGGTTTTAGGGTTGAAATGCAGATCCAACTTGAGGAGAGCTGCTTCAAATTTGTTTGCTGAATCGCCTCCTCCATCACCTGACAGTTGTGGAAGCGTCTAAAAATTCCTTTGCCCTTTGTAGCCTAGAAAATGCATAAGCAATGCTACTTTCCTGCCATTTGCATACAAATTGCCACCAACCACCTTGATATAGTGCATAAACCCCTTTCTCCATTGAGCCCACAATATCTTTTCTAAACCCGGTGTGGGCATAAACAGGGTGGACCTGCTACACCCGGCATGGCCATTTTACATCACTGCTGTACACAGAGGTCTATCTAGCCTAGGATGTCCACTATCAACTGGATTGCTTCACACTTGTCTTGATGGGTCAATCAACCGTATTGCTTCACACTTGTCTTGATAGGTCAATCCACCCTTCCCAACCTCACAGAACCTTGGAAGACTGGCTAACTCGAGTAGCTTTCTTCTTCCCTTTGCCGCTGATTCAAGCTTTGGCCACTAGAGCTTCACTTTCCACTGCTCTCTGCATCACACCTCTGCACTATGCCTCTACTTCAGGTTTCTAGCTTTAAAGCTTCCTTTTCCACTGCTTCCTGTGTTACATTTCTATTCCAAGCTTCAATTTCCACTGCGCTCCGACCCTGCTTTTTCACCCTTTGTTTCTTCTCCCCATTTTATTTTTTTATGAAGCCTGCTTGCACTGTCCTGTCAAGGCTATCCTCTTCCATCCTCCATTGATGTGCTGAAATGCAGATCAATACTAAAAGCAGACTATTGTAGTCTCGTGCGTCTCCCTTTTCCTTCCTCTGCCTTGCTCGCTTGCAGTGTGGGTAGTGCATCGTGAGATCAGGGTGCAGAGATTGGGGCTCTACACTGAGATATAAGGTAAGCACCGCCGGCAGACGGGGAGGCTCTCTTAACTTGACAGTTGCAGCTACTTCACTGCGACAGCCTGGACGAGCAGACTCTCACAGGTATGGGGCAGTCTCTCATAGTTATGGGGTGCGGGGAACTTGGGAAGCACTTACTGCAGTAGAGGCACGAAATGCCCAAATGTCCGTAAGTTGTCCCTCGTGGGCCGCTGCTACGCAGCCAGTGGAGCAGCAATTTCTCCCTCTCCTGGGAGTCCCTTGGCTGGAAATCCTTGTCGCCAATGTTACGTTGAGGACACAGACTTGCAGATGAATCACTTCAGTCTTTATTTACAAGTTATAAGGAACATGGACCCCCAGCACAGTCAGCCAATCATAGAATCCACAGAAAAGTAAACAACGAACATCCCCTAGCATCAGCACTTCATCATGTCAACACTCTACATGACCCAGGAGCATTCATGGTGACATCACAATGCTCCCTCCAAGCCACATTATAACAGGACCCTCCAAACATTACTGGCTAAATGTAATTTGGACACCCCATCCATTTGTCCGGATTTCACTAAAAGTTAAAAAGAATGTGTGGGTTTGTGGCTTGGCAAAGTGTTGTTCCTTATAGAATTCCACAACGTTTCACCAATCTACACCAAATGTGCATAGTTAGCTGTTAGGACCCTTCAGACATTACTGGCTAAATGACATTTGGACATTCCACCCCTTTCCCTGGATTTCAGCAAAAGTTAAAATTTGTTTGTGGGTTTGTCGCCTGCCGACAAAGCCGTACCATGTTCTCCGGGAAGGGGAACAAAAAATGTCTGAGAGGCGAATGAACCTGAGTGGCGAAGGTGAAAGCACACAGCATTTCGAAGTTTCCAAATTGTCGCTACATCAGGTGAAATTACTTTACAAGAGGATTTATTCAAGATAGTGTCTGCTCACAAAGCCGTAAACCATGTTCACCTGGGAGGGTAATAATAAATGTTTCTCAACTGGTCCCGACACGAGAAACAAAACTTGAGGACCTACACACATTTAAAGACCCTAGAGTGCGCGGTTACTGAGATATTTGCAATGAAATGCACCATAATGAACTGCATCACGCCAATTGATGAAAGTGTTATCATGTCTGTCTACAGAACCCATTTGGAGAACAGGTACTTCTGCTAGTACTTATAAACACACAGAAGCCAATTCTACTTTGCTCGCTACCAGTTGTCATAAACAGAAAACAAATAAACCAAAAAACTTGTCACAAGCTAGAACATTTAAATTGAGACCAATTTGGCCTTGGACATATTTGGAATGAACGTACAGGTGTCATTTTAGGGGGGACAAGGGTGTTTGTCCCCCAACTTTCATGACACATTGTGTCCCCCTCATTTGGCAAGCGACCCTTTCCTTTAGATGTCATGGCCCCCCAATATGTTAGCAAGGTTACTCCACTGAATGAATCATAAGTTCTTGTGTTGAACAGATCATTTGTTACGGCACACACAATACACTTCTATAGAAAATATGTATTTGCATACAAAAAATGTATGCATAACATTTTTTATTAAACGTACAGACATGGAATTACAGTACATCACTGTAGTAGTGAGCCGCAAATGTTCAGCAGCACTGTCACACACAGCTCCTACTGAAATCTAGTTAAGCGTCGTTACTCCCATTCAGTAGAGCACTAAGGTATTGACATGCTAGTTTTTTCCCATTTGAATTTGGTTAAACATTTCTCCAATCTAATGTTACGCCTCCACTTTGTTTTGTTGGTTTCCCATCTGATGAAGGTGGTTAATGTAATTTTGATAACCTCACAATATTTTTATAAAATTGTCGTCTTTGTGATATCATTTTGCTTTTCCAGTAAACGGGAGGTATTAAAGTTAGCAAATCCATTTCATGTAAACAGATGGCCATGCTCTCTGCCAGCTAGGTGTAATGGGTTTAATTTTGGTATGTCACACAGTCAGAAAAGCCACACAAACTAGAGAATACATCGAAAATAATGTCATTATGAACAACTCGTAACTCTTAAGGGTAGCAGTTATGCCTCTTAAAAGACCCTCTCTATTGGGGGAGTGAGGAGTGGGCAGAATTGGAAAACATCAAGACCAGAAAGTCAGAGGCCGCAGAAAGAAAACCACAGAACCTTTTTGGAGACAGAATCATTCCAAATGAGGGAAGGAAGAAACAATCCTGAAACAAGGGTCCACTCCAGGCTGCGAAGGAAGCAGAAGGGAGTCCAGTGATTAGGAGAGCACCAGACTGTTTATAGTGGGAGTATAATAATAATTATTAATGTTCTTTTATAATGCGTTTAATACATAGTATTGCTTCCAAGACAAACGCGCTCCCCCTGAGCTGTCTTCCCAGAGTTGGTTCCTGGGAGTGATGGCATTGCTGGATTCCAGGCAGTGATGAGAGGTTTGCCAGAAAGAGCCAGCAGAATGGATACCCTATACAAATTCCTGATGCCTTGTATTCATTGAATAAACCTTAAAAATATGAGAACTGATATCCTGAAACAATATTGAAAAGTCACATTCCCATAGAAACTAATATAATGCAGGACGTACCAGCATCTGCCTAATGGAAATTAATCAAAGCCCTTGGTTTTCACAAAAACAAAATTATATCTGGGTCTGTGAATTAAGAGGCACCGCAGATCTTACAGATTAACTGTGATTTGAAAAAACCTTTTGCCTTATGATAACCCTCGTTTAAGTAAAAGTCTGGAATGAATTTATTTGCAAGTCCTTGAAGAGGACAACAAAGGGGGAACATAATCTTACTAGACACGTTGGTTAGTTAGTTCCACCTCTTCATTTTACCTAGAAAATAAACTGTCATTTTAAAATTAGATATTTCAATTGCATTGCAATTCAAATCAACAAAGAGGTCAACCTGTGCCTTAAGTGAACACATGAGGCCCATAAGTGACCGACTTTTTCGATTCCTTTCTATTTTGATTACCTAATTTTAGGATTGCGTGATATTTCAAAGATTGATTTACCTTTTAAATTCCAAAACATTTAAACTGTAAACTGACAGAAAAATAATGTGGTCATTTTGCTTTACATGTAATATCAAGCAGTCTCATTGTGAATAAATGTTCACCCATCGGTTGAAGGGTGTGAGTTTATTTTGAATAAGTATTTCAAATGGAACTGTGCCGTACTTGCTCATTGACATATATAATTTGGCAGACTGTTTATTTGGGGATTGTGATTTATCCAGCCTGTCTTTTGCAAGTATTTTAGTGCACTTTTGTTGTATTATGAGCGAGTAGTTGCCTGTCAATGATTTTGCCATCTATTTTAAAATTAAATAATGTATTGCTACAACACAGATTGCTTTGTGTTCCATAGTGGGAGTGAGACAGGAGTGTGGAATACTGTCAGAGACACTTTTCTCCTGGTATGGCCCTCGCAGGGGTCTGTCCTGACCATCCCTTTTCCCCCTACATATCCTTTCTCTGCAAAATGTCACACATATTAAGTGCTATATATTGATTTTTTCCCTAAGGGGGCACCGCAATATAATGTTTCCCCCTTGACATACAATCCCACCCGTCAATTGTGTGACAAGAAACAGGCTGTGTTGTATGTTATCTTATATGCTATTTTTATTGGGCTTCCTGACATTGTTATGATCTCGATGTACTGTGTGTGTAAACGGCTTCCAAAGACTATAATCTGTGCAAACGTAAAAATACAAGAGCATTACATTGCATGCAAATAGTAATTAGAAATGAGGTGACTATTCAATTATTAACAGAGACAACTAGTTTGTAACATTATATAAACCATGAAGCACAGTGTTTTCAGGTATGACTGATATGTCAGTGACTATGTAAAAGCTGGACCAAATTTTTTGTAGCACTCAGGTGTATTCTATGTATTGTAGTGCAAAAAGTGTGGGGGGGCAGATGGTATAAAATAGTCTATCATCCCCAAGTACAACTGTCTACAATTATGGGCTCTTCTGTACTTTACATGTAGAAGACATGCACACTGAATAACATGCACTTATGGTTAAAACTCTAAATGATTTAAATTATATAAAGACATAGGTAGGCCTTTTACATTAAGCAGAGGAAGTCAATACAAACAACAATATGGATATAAAAAATTGGATACACAATGAATGTAGGCCTGATTGTGAAAATCTTGCTAGCAAGTATCGCACATGCACATCACACCATAATGTAAAAAAAAAAAAATAGATTTCTAATCTTGAATAATATGGGGGTGTCTCTGAACAGTACTTTCAATTCAATGATAACATTGCCGCTTTTGGGCGAGTTTGTTCAATTTCTCTTCTCATTAACACAAACTCAGCTTCAGTTAATATATAGACAGTTCGACACATTTTGTTTCTCCAGTATCATAAACAATTATTCGTACCACAGAAAATATTGTATAGAAAAATAAAATGTATCTACACATATTTCAATTATTGCATTTCACTTGATATTTTCTAACCAAATATAATACATTTTAGCTAACACTGATATAAACATGATGACATAAGTGCCCCCCCTTCTGAATATGGGATTTGGGTTGCTAGCATCTATGCATGCAATTTAAATGCAAACTAAAATGAATGACATAAGAAATCTGAAGGTTTGGATATGAGAATCAGCGCTATGGTAGTCAGTTCACCAACAGGAAAAAAACTGCTGTGCTTTCTAATGAAAGGATGAGTATACAACCCCTTCTCTTTTTGAATTGGGTGTCACTAGGGAAAATCCCTTTCCCTTCTGTGCAACACTAAGAGAGAGGAGGTGTGTTTTTATATTGGGATGGATTACTTTCCATGGAATTGGAATTTGGATGGCTAAACTCCCTTTCACTTCTCAAATTATTTTTAAGTATCTAAGGTTTTCACAGATCACACATTATCAGGCAATTTTTCATTAAATGATGGTGCTTGAAAATTCAAACCACGGCACAATGTTGACTATATCTGCACAAACCTCAAGGATTCTTCACATTTTGCATTATTTTTCACAAGCTGCACTTGTGGCGCTGGGACATATTCCCTGTTTTAAACAGTTCACATAGAAAGTATTTTGTATTCATATAAATCTCCCTCCGCTTGAGGTACAATACAAACAGGATGTAACTCATACTAGCAAACTACCATATCCTACTCACTTTCTATGAATAATAATATGTCAACACCTGCGCTCTCTGTGCATAAATGCTATATTTTCTTCATGCAGACAAATCTAACTAGGCTTTGAAAGCAAGCGTCCCCAGAAGGCAGTACCCTCTCCACAATGAGAGGCAATAAGGACACACCCCAGGAGGGAATGAGACCAAGACCAAGTGCGGGTGATGTAAAAGGGATTTTTATATAATCAAAATAGGGCATGCAAAGGACTCTGCATGCTCCGAGAGCGCTCTGTCTGACAATAGCAAAGACAGTCATATTTATTACAAAACCACGTCATAAATCCTGTAAGCATAGGGGGCACATCGTCTCGGGGATTGGTTGGCGTCAACTACGCTATAGGTTGTACGCTGGTGAGCCGCTCCAGGATTGGTGAACATCTGCGTGGTGCCAACGTGGGGTGGACAGGTCAGCTGGGCTTGTTGGGGAGGAGCTGCCGGCCAGGCACTGTCTGTGTTGATGATTGGTGACTGCACTAACACGTTGCCCTTGTGGCCTCACACACAAACACTCATTCCTTAAACGACTCCTGTTGTCCTGCAAATCCTACAATAGGTTATACTAGGAATATTTAGGAAACAGGAGAAACAATATGCAATATGAAACTTCACCGATACATCATTACACAATTACTTTTGACCTATTGACCAGGTGTCATGAGTCTGGGGGTCTTGTCAGAGGGCACGAGGTGAGCTGCCTTGTCGCTCTGTTCTGTTAGATATGGTGAGGGATTACTTTAAGATATGTTAGTACACGGTTGAATATCTATCTCCAAGGACCATTAACTTGGGGTGAACTGGAGTACTACTGGATCAAAGAGGGCACACCTCTGGCCCCTCGAGGTGGTGGAGTTTTAGTACCAGGTTGTAAATAATTCATTTGGCCGACCATGGCAGCCTCGAACATGGGGGAGGTGAATACTTGTAGCAGGTCCAGCAGAATGAGGGGAGGTGACGCTGTGCTGCTCGAGCACCAGCAAGCCCGCGCGGGCCTTGGCGGGAGGAGGGGGAGATGGCCTTGTGGCTCTGTGCGATTCTCTGTGCCTGGGCTGCACAATATACCATACGGGGGATTGTTTATACATTCATGTACTTCTTCATACGTAGCTATAAGAGTCTGGCAGTGGCACATGCATTACAAAACATTAGTTGAACACATATTGGTAATTCATAAGGCATCAGGAGCATAGAAGCAACACGTTCATATGTGATTATGCATTTGCATTCTTGGTTATAACACTTAAACGTGCTCCACTGTGTGACACACACGTATTCTTAGTAATTCTTTTGCGCCTTTCTTTGTACATTAGCAGCAATCGTTAGTTAGCACTAAGTGGCCTCTATAAAGCCCTTTCATTGAGTTATCAAGGCACCTGGTATCTTACAATGGGCTGAAGTCATTCTTACTTTATCAACATTATAAACTTCATCCCTTTCCAATACCCGTGTTATAATTAATAAAACAACTCTGTGAATCATTGGGCTTTGGTATGCAGTTAACACTTCATTTGGGGGATGTGAGCAGGGGTTCATACAGGAAGGTTATTGACACCATATATTTTCAAATGTTAGGGGTTAGATGCCAGGTCGAGGCCTGTTCAATTGGGATGGTTCCTGTTATTTTCCAGACTTGAGTCAGGTCACTTCGGGGACAGTGATGTACTGCGGAAGGTAAATGATACAGTGTTTGTTCTGATACTCGTTCGTGTCTGCTTGCTCGTGAGAACGGGCCTTCAGGGGATCTGCCATGGGGTGGAGGCGCAGGGGGAGTGCATGGCTCCCTGCACGCAGTGAGCGGGGGCCAAGCTGCAGCTTTCGCAGGCAGGCTGTTTCATTGGGGTTTTTGGTCATTCTATCTAAATTGAGTCTTGAAGCTTTCAGAATGGTGTCCATGGTATATTACAGTACAAGCCGATTGGCCCTGTGTGTCGGTCAGCAGCCACCCTGCCACCCGAGCACAGGTGCATGGGGGGCCGCTGACGAGCCACGAACCTCACGTAGGTAGGGCATGTCAGGGAGGGGGTCCTATAGACCTATCATCCCATACTGCTTTCAATATAATTGGAAATGCTGTTGCATTTCACTCAGAATACCAAGTTTTCTATTTGGAGTGAGTGCCCCCTAGTGGGAATGAACACCCAATTCCCTTGCAACCCACAGACGTAGGGCAATATTTAACTTGAGTAGTTTTCATACTCACTTTGAATTCTTCTAAGTAAGCAGAGATCCTCACATGTTCCCAGGGAATTCTTAGCAAGCATGTCTCTACTCCCTTTTTCAGGAAAGTAGGACTGCCTCTGGTTAAGCTTGTTCTATATCTCTTATGGCTAAGACCCCATCTTCTAGAGGATATCCAGATTTAGCACTCATCTATTAGGGTCAGGTTTTCCTCCACATTGCTATATATCTTTTGATTCCAAAGTCAGAATACCCTAACTTGTGTCTTCCTGTTTTTAAAATGTGCAATATTCGCATCCTTATGTCATGATTATGTCACACTATTTGATTGGTTCAATCTTTACATTGGCTTGCCTCATGGTCCTATGCAATACTCACACCTAATCTTCATTGGTTGAATATAACATCTGGGCATATAGAAAGATCATTGTGGGGGCCATTTGTTAGCAAAATTAGTTTACCTTTAATATTTTTCCAAAGCAACATGCCACATTGATGCACATGGATTTCTGTAATCCCGTTGCCCAGACACAAATCTGGATATGTGGCATAACTTTGTCAGTTATTTATTGTTCACATTATGAATGTAATAATGCTATACATTATTTAAAAACATAGCAAAGTTGAATTTAGATTAATCTGAAAGAAGAGATCCTCAGCTTTATAGCATACCTTTTGTCTTGTTTGTAACTGGTATGTTTGTAGTTTCATAAGCAAAATTAATTTTAAATTCAAGTTAAAATGTTGATTTAAAAGGTCAATGTATTGCACATGCAGAGTAACAGCCTTAGCCTCATTTCTGGGGATAATGAATACAATGCTAGCAGACCTTTTGTCAATGACTAATTTGAGTCCTCTAGGATAGGTCTCTTTGTTTACCTTTCATTAGGCTGCTATATGTTCATGCATTATGCCTTAACTGATGTCAAGGGTGATCGGCCCAAGGAAAACAGACCCGGTGGTAATCTGGCAGCATACCTTATATTTGGGGTTTTTTGTATTTTAGTTTTTATTCATTAGAATAATGTGCCCTTAGAGGTACTTGCAAATGTGGGGGCTGCTCATTAACTCAGAGTACCTGTCCGCATGGCCTTTTGTTCTGGGAATTTAATAGGTTTTTCTTCTGATTTGATAAATGAGTCTTCCAGCCACAGGGCAGGAATGCCAGATGACAGCCAAGCCTAAATGTACACTCTGGGTTATGGATTATTGAAATCTGTTCATTCTGATAACTTGATTATCCATATTGAAATCTTATATATTTTTTTAGGAATGAAGAATGTGTTTACTTTGAATGTAATGATAAAGTGCAAGCCATTCCATCAAACAACATTTCAATGGCTACATTTGATTGTGCACAACATGTCGTAAATAGGAATATTGTTGCAAGTTAAACATGGCCAATAAAATAGATAAATGGTACTATGCAAAGCTTCATTCTGAACACAACCACATTTCAGGCTATAAAATGAGACATGAAGACATAGGGCCTAATTACGGGTCAGACAGGAACCCTGCCGGTGCTACCGGCAGGTTGCCACCTGACCTGTAATATTTTACTGGCACCTGACTTACTGGTGTCACTGGCTCATTACGAGTCCAGCAGCTTGGGAAGTCAGTTGCTGTCAAATTGGAAGTCCCCATTCCCATAGAGTCTTCTTAGACTCTATGGGAGTGGGGGACCAGGAAGCACTGGCACCGTTATCAAATTTAAGTTGTAAAATATTTCTCATGTTTACTGAAATAAGGAATAATCTGAGTCATTGTGACAAGAAATAATCATGTGTTCCAGAAAAGCATTTATGTCCAATGGACAACAAATAATGTATTTTACCTTAAAAAAAATGGACCTATCAAAATATAGGTTCATATATCTCTGCTCAAGGCAAGGGAAACTCTCTGCCACTTTCCGCCACATTACATCACACAGGACAACACTACAGTAAGTTGTTGCAGCTCCTACACCATCTCATCTGCCAAAGGTAAGCAAGCATCAAAAATGCCCACTATTGCCACTTTGTCTTCCTATGATTTGCATGTCTGCCCGCCACACTCTGCATTCAATCGCTTTTCTATCTACTGCTGCCCCTTCACCATGCGCCTCTCTGCCAGCTGACCAGGCTCAAGAAATTTACACCAGCCTCGCAGGGGAACTGATTGCACGGAATCGGTCCCCCCAACCTGCCTAAGAGTGTGCCCTGCCCCATGCACTCATACAAATGCCACTGTGAGATCCCCCGCTGCCTCAAAAGTGATCACCAGTATGCCCAGGCTCACTATTGCAGCACCTGGGTCCCATAATGGCACTGCGAGGTCCCTGTCCTCCCTGCTGCCTCCAATGTGCTCACCAGTATGCCAGCGCTCAGTATTGCAGCACCTATGCCTGATAATGGCACTGAAATATCCCAATCCTCCCTTGTGCGCCCAAAATGTCGGCCAACTGCCCTACCAACCTATGTGCTAATACTGATCTCGACACAAAGCGCACATCCCCATTTGACAGAAATTACCAAATGCATGTTTTTTACTGATCCCACTCTCACAGTGCACAACAGCACTGACCTAATAGGCATGAAACACAATTTTCTCCAAGCCATGGAGACTATAAACAAGTGACTGCGAAGGAGAATTTACCCCACCAAGACATCCCTCAACCCACCATGGCAAGTTAGAAACTCGAGGTTAGCCAACCGCACCTCCACAAAGATGCCTGCTGATCACAAATAGGCCAAGCATACCTACCTGCCTTGGGGTAAAGAACCTACCATGTCTATAGACCACCCCTCATCCATGTTACCTACACAGCCTAAGGTAGCATATAAGCTACAGGAGGGCACCCAATATAATGCCACCTACACCAAGGGTGAACTGATTAACGCCAGGTCCATCCCTGCCTACGCGACAGACATCCATGAACTCATCACCTCACTCGATCTAGACTTCCTAGCCATCACCGAATCAGCCCTGCTTTCTCCCCAGCCATACCCCAAGGGTTCACCATCCTTAGGTCAGATAGACAGGACACCAGGGGGGGTTGTTGCCCTGTTCTATAAAGACTCACTTAAAATCTGACAATGTTTATCTAAAATGGACGGGAACTGTGACGTGCTATCTGCTAAATCCACCACCTCCCACACCAACTTGATCCTGCTCAATATCCTCTATACGCCCCCTGGACCACCAGGTTTCTTTGAGGAAGATTACCTACATACTCTCAACACCAACCTCATGCCCTCTTGAAAAAATCATCCTCATGGGTGACTTTAACTTGTGCCTCAATGACCTGACAGACCATAATGCCACCTCCCTAGCCAACTCAATAAGTTCGCTGGCCTTCGTCCACCGTGTGAATGCCTCCATGCATGTCAAAGACTGCACCGCAACTGGAGTGCACACCTCAAGGGCAAAGTAGATATTAATTCTATCTACCCGTGTCCTTGGTCTGACCACTATGCTGTGACATTTACTATCCCACAGCCTAAAGACAACACCTCTGCCATCACCTCTATGCCTCCCACATGGGCGTGCAGCTCGTGCAAAATCACCAAGGACAGCATCACACCTCTACTGTCTAAGTTCCAACCAGAAAACTTCCATCGGTTGGCCAAGAACCCAGTTCCGCTTGCTGACATCTACCTGAAAAAACACTGACAATGGATGTAGACACAGCTGCCCCATTAGCACTCTGGAAGGCTAAGACACTGACCCACTCCAACTTGTGGTTTACTAATGACCTACACGATCTGAGAGCCAAGAAATGACAGGTCAAAGCAGCCTGGAAAAATTTCCCATCAGATGCCACAAGGTTTTATTCAAAGTTACTGCCAAGACCAACAAACTAGCCATCATTATGGCCAAAGCTATGTCCTATAACAACAGAATTGCCAGTGTCAATTCTAACACCAAAGAGCTTTGCACTATCCTCAGGGAATTAGAAGCCCCTACCACAGCACTCACGAGCATCACCAAAGACAAAACCTGGTGTTTAAACATCCAAGAGGCACTGCTCGACAAAGTCGCCAGCCTATAGGAGAAAATCCTCACCAAACTCTCACTGATTAAAAACCCTCCTCCATCAACCCCACCAAACCCCTCTCCTCCCAAACGAGACACTTTCTGCTTCCTCCATGTTTCAGAAACAGAAGTGGCCACCATCCTCAAAACCCTCAAGCCTTCCAGATGTAAAGGGGACACCTGCCCAACCCCGACGGTCAAGGACTGCACAAAAGTGCTCATTCCTTTTATCACCAATGTCATCAATGCCTCCTTCTCTTCAGGTATAGTCCCTGCCTTCCTGAAGGAAGCCTTGTGCCTCCCATTAATAAAGAAACCCACGCTAGACCCGGCTATCCCCAACAATTACTGGTCCACTACCACCATCCCATTCCTGCTAAAAATCCTAGACAGGGCCACCTATACCCAAATACAACATTACCTGGAAATCAACCCATCCTAGGACTACAACAGTCTGGCTTCCGACCTGGGCATGGAACAGAAACTGCCTTGTAGACCTACAAAATCAACCTGATAATACTAGAGATGAAGGCAAACCGGCCTTCCTCCTCTTACTAGCTAAATCTGCTGCTGTTGACCTGGTGGACCACAAAATTATTTGCCACCACCTCAAATTGGCTGCCAACTTCTCACCTGAAGCCACTAAATGGATAGCATACTTTCTGGCAAATAGATCAGACATCGCCTGCGCCCTCCTTCCCCATCTCATGTGGTGTGCCCCAAGGGTCCTGTGTGTTGCCCACACTTTACAACATATAAACCAAAACCATTTGAGATCTTCTGGACTCCATCAGCATCTCTTACACAAACTACACCGGTGATACGCAAATTCTTCTACCCCTCACTGGCAAGACTCTCGAACCCTCAATGCAATCTACTTGTTTATCCAAGCTTGGATTGCTGCTCGTGGCCTCTGTCTAAATGACAAAAAGATAGAGATCCTGTTGGTTGGATCTCCATCTGTTATAAAAAAAAAACAGGATGCCCAATATGCCAACTTCGAGATCAACGGGCTTCAGATTCTTGTCTCTGCCTCAGTAAAGACCCTAGCCATGTACCTCAACTTCACACTGTCGCTGACACGTCAGGTCAATGCCATTGCTACCAAAGCCGCCTACACCATGAAGAGAATTAATGCTGCCAGAGCATTCCTAGCTCCTTAAAGCTGTCTGACCATTGCCAGAGCTATTATTGGAGTCAGGTTAGACTACTGCAATGCCCTTTCTGCTGGCACTTCGATGCACAACATCCACAAACTCCATGAGATCCAGAACAATGCTATCCAAGATGCTCTTAACATTCCAAAAAGAGAGCACATAACTGAGGCAAGAAGAAACATTAATTGACTCTTGATCAAGGAAAGGTTCATATTTAAAATGATATACATCACTCACAAATGGCTTTCTAACTATGTTCACCCTAGCTCTCCCCAAGATTCTCGAAAGCCCACTGTTGCAGACCTGTTAGATGGGCTTACACCAACAGACCGATCCAATCCGACTCCTAACGGGTAAACATTGGGGGTGCAAGCTTCCCATTGGTGGCATCTCACCTTTAGAACTCATCTAAGAGTAGACCAATCCTACCGGTTCTTCAGGAAAGCATTGAAAACCTGGCTTTTCACCTAAGCCACCTGACATTCGCATATGTATGTACCTTACTCTGGACTCAGACTTATCTATGCCCCTCTCCTGTTCATAATTTAGAGTAACTGGTTGTAACAGCACCTTGATGCCTCAGGGTTTGTGTGCTTAATACATGTAAAAATAAATAAATAAATACATATTACTATAAAAAGATTGTGTATAATTTGTGCCATCTTCTAAAACCATGATAGATGCAGAAATTCATTGAGATATTTTTTCAGCTTGTAAGACAGTTGATTAAACAAGATGCTCCCAGCCGGCTGTCTTTGTGTCTGTTCTTTGCACGGTGTGTATTTATTTCCAGGAATGGCTGACTACAAGGAGTTATGCCAAAAAAATAGCCTCTTTAAAAGCACCTATCAGTGGAGCCACTCCAGCCATCAATATGACATTTGCACAGTGTTTGTGAAACATTTTTTATTTACTATAAATAAATACACATACATTTTTTTACCTTTATCTGAATTTTAGCAATTCTTTAAGAGCACAAGGTCATGTCTGCTTATAGTCTCTCTGCAACCATTTTGAGGTGAATGAGACCCTGTTCGCAATGTGACATTTTATGTTTTTCCCCTTGTCTAGCTATGGACTGCCTCACAGGGCATTCATTTTCGTAGCTTCCAGGACCTATGGATCACATCACTGGAGTTTAATTGCACAGCATGCCTGTGCTGCAGAGACACATTCCACACTTCTAGGGGCAATGTGGTGCCCAGGGATATGTTACATGAGAGACCCAGTCCTAGGGACCATGAGTGATAAAGATGCCAGAGCAGATTACCTTTGTAGCAAGGACATATGTTGACAGTTGTGACTAACAGCCAGGTCCCTAAGAGAAGAAGCTGAATGGAGCCTATGAAGAGCAGTTGGGTTTCTGGTAAGTGAGGAAGTGAATATGTCGCAAGACTAGGGTTTACTCTCTTATTCACGCCTGTAGGCCTCAGAGCCCAGCAAGTAAGATAGAGAGGAAGA
The DNA here is from genome assembly GCF_040938575.1 of Ambystoma mexicanum. Lineage (NCBI taxonomy): Eukaryota > Metazoa > Chordata > Amphibia > Caudata > Ambystomatidae > Ambystoma > Ambystoma mexicanum. The sequence continues at coordinate 806,961,632 of NC_090935.1, read as the reverse complement.
CATGGGACAATAACAGGATCTATTTAGGAAGAATAAAAAGATATGTCTTCACATGTTTCTTAAAGACCGTGAGAGAGAGAGAGTTTTTGATATTTATGGGAAGGGTGTTCCAATCACGAGGTGCGATGAAATTGAAACTACAATCACCAACATTTTCCAAGTAAGGTCTTGGCTGGTAAAGCAGGAGGGTGTCAGGATACTTTCCTGGATATTCTGTTAGTGAGATAGGATGGTGCCTTACTATTTTGGCATTTGTAGGCAAGAGACAGAGTCTTATGTTTAATTTTGTGCTTCACCGGCAGCCAGTGCAGTTTCCTCCTAGCTGAGGCTACATGGTCCCGTCTGACCAAGCCAAAAACGACCTTAAAAGCCTAAATTCGAACAGTCTGTAACTGTTTCAGGTTCCCATGAGATGTTCCCATCAGCAGGCTGTTACAATAATCCAAACGAGAATTGATGAGTCAGGAAGCCAAAAGGGATAGATTAGTAATGCTGAGGTAGGGTCTAATGTGATGTAAAGGTTTAGTAATGTATCCGCAGGATGAGCGAATATGGGAGACCTGATTTTTCATCAAATATATGCATCCAGCATTACTCCTAATGTTTTCACTGATTTGCTGAAGGGAATGATATCACCTGCTATGGTAAAAGAATCAGACTGCTGGGCTAGGTTCTTCAGTTTAGGACCAGATGCCAGAATGAGTAATTCTGTTTTAAAATCATTCAGAGCCAATGAATTAGTCGCCATCCATGTTTGTATTTTGGCAAAAGCATGATTCACTGCATCAACATCCTCCTGATAGTTACCTGACAGTTTTAAAAAGATCTGTGTGTCATCTGCATAATTAGATAATTTGATACCAAGGTTCTCCAGCAGATCAAGAAAAGGGCAAATATAGATATTAAAAAGGAAAGGAGATAGGTAAGAGCCCTGAGGTACGCTGCATGCATTGGGTAAAGGGTTTTCTTGAGAGTTTTCAACAGCAACTCTTGTAAATCTAGGACCCAAGAAGGAAGTAATCCCTTTTGCTGTGGTCTCTGAGCAGTTGGCTATAGATATAAGTGTCTCTGATGGAGGAGGTTATGGTCACTAATATCATAAGCCACTGAAAGATCTAATAACAATAGCAGCGAGGGATGTTTTTTCTCAATGATATACATGATATTAGACTTAAGATATAGGAGAGTGGTCTCTGTGCCATGCTGTGCCCTGAACCCTGACTGATTGGGATTGAAAATGACTGCAACTGTATATGCGCTACTCTGTAATCCAAGATTTTCAGAAGATAGGGGACGTTTGTGATGGGTCTATAGTTTTTAAACATGTATGGGTCAAGAGAAGCCTTTTTCAATAATGGTGTTACCCAGACCTCCTTTAGAGCAGCAAGGACTGTGCTAGACATGAAGGAGAGATTAATCAGTTTTGTAATCCATGGCAAAAGGATGTCCAAGGAGTTCTTTAGGATGTCTGGGTTACATGTGTCTCCAAGACAGGATGTAGATTTCATGTTTAAAATAATGTCTTTGATTTCAGATTCAGTGCCTGTGTGAAATTCAAAGTAAGGTGTGTTCTCATCCTAGGTGTTACTTTGTGAATGTAAATTATAACAATCCTTTTTTTATCCTTTTTATCAAGTTTCGACATTTGTTTAGCAATCGCTTGGCAGTGCCCAGTTATTTTAAAGTGAATTTGTTCTGCACTTGCTGGCACCATGCCGAATCCTTAAGAATTGAGGGCAAAGGAGAGGAATGATTTTCAAAATCTTTTAGTACCTTGAATATACAGGAATATACAGGAATTATAAGAATTATTTTTAGACTCCATTATGGTCATCTTGTATTTTTGGACAGATTTCTTACATTCTTCTAAGGTGATCGGACATGGATTATTTCTCCATTCTTGCTCACGAGATTGCTTAATTTTTCAGGCCTCTATAATCTCTAGTCCGAAAACCAGGATTTGTTAACGGTTTCTGAATAATGGTCCTAGTCTTTTCAGGAGCTATATTCTCGTTAATAGCTGATGACAAGTGGTGGAAACTCTTGGATGCATCTCCATTGTACAGATCGATATCGCCCAGTTTCGTGGATACTAAGGCAGAGAAGGCAGGATGATGTAACATTTTTAAAATGTCTACAGGTGATTGTAGATCTGTCATTCGTATCAAGTTGTAGAGGTGGGCTGGGTAGAACAATCATAGTATTAATTATAGAATGATCAGACCATGGACATGGCGAGGTACCGATTGCTGTCGTTTACACACTGTGCGTTATGCGCAAATCCAGCATGCGGCCCCCTATGTGTGTAGAAGCATCAATCTGCAGATTGTATCCAATTGATTCCAGTGCTAGCAGGAGAGATGAGGCAGGAAGGTCAGATAGGTCCTCCGCCCATAAATTGAAGTCACCCATAACAATAATGGGTGAGTTTATTTTAGTTATGTTATTAAAAATATCAAGTAACTGTTGTTCAAATAGTGAATTTTTATCCTTACTATAAGAGATTTACAATCGTCTAGGTGATGTACCTTGCGCTCGTGGCAATTAAATGTTTTTTTCACCACTATTGCAACGCCCCCACCTCACTCATAAGAAGCGGAGCAACCAAAATAGTGTGGGAACAGGCACTCACCTTGTACACAGGGTTATTAGCCGGGAGTGGAATGGTATGCACACCATACAACCTTACACAAACCGGCACTAACCGGTTTAGTCGCCCCAGGCATAGTCGAGTCTGGAGGTGGACTAAGATGAGCACAGGACTACAATCTTTCTGGGAGTTGTGGTCCAGGAGCTAAATAAACGCTGATTCCAATCGCTCGAGGGCTATGAATGCGGTACGGCGCACAAGGGTTCTAAAACAAGTTTAAACATGCAGGAAAACAAATTACAAGGAGTATTTTGTTTAGAATTCCAAAATTATTATTTCTGCGAGCAACATCAAAAAAAATGGAAGAACGAGGGGAATAAAACAATAAGAGCAATTTAAAAGGAATAACAAGTGGAGCTGGCTTTATAGGTCACAAGTTAAAATAATGATGAATGAAGCACTGAGATTAAATACCGGCACAACCAGTTGACTCACTTGAGGTGGGAATGGTGCTCCTCAGTCTATGTAATACTTGTGGTAGACTGTATGGTCATAGACTGTATGGCCATCAGTCTCTTAGGGATCTCACTCAAGATAGAGTATGTTTCTAGTTTAGCTCATGTAGATCCCCAGGGAAGTCTTTATTGCCAGAGAGCTTGATTTGATGACTGGATAGACTGTTTGGCAGGATGGCAAAGCAGTACATATCATACTTGGATTATGTGTGTACGTCTATACGATTGTAGGCACCCCTGAGGTGTAAGAGTATCGATATATTCACTGAGAGTGTGGGCTCTACATCCCACCAAGAATCCCCTTATTTATTCATGTTCTCAGAAGGGGGAGGGTTCCACAGCCCCTCAGGCACTCCCTTATTCATGGTCTAGTGACGTGAGGTTAACACAGTCTGTTAAGGATATATTCCTTATGTTATGCTTGGGTTGTGCTTGAGGTTTAATCAGCTATTGAATCCTCTAAATAGAAAATAAAAAATAGTATTCCACAATTTCTCCCCTGCAGTTTCACCATGTCCATTCCTCAGGGTACCCTGAAATTGCCCACATATGATGGTGTATGAATTGCAAGTGTGCTACACATACTTGAATATTGGTAGCGCCCCGGATAATCTGAGGTCCATTTAGCTGTGAACACCACGTTAGGAGGCAAAAAAAGATTATCAAGTGGTGTTTATTGCTAATGCCACTAACTGCTCATAGGTGATGCAAAATGTTATAGGTTTGGGTTCTGTCAGAAAAGAGTTGGTACCTGCTGTGGTTCTGTTCAAAATCCAGCTAATCTTTTTTCTGGATGTTCTCCTGACACTGACTGTCTCAAAATGTTGTATGAAGGAATGTACCAGAGTAATCTGGCAGTGCAGATATCTCTGTCATGGGATGCAGTTTGTTCTGACAATCACACTAACTCATATAACTAACAGTTTAGTTTAGTTTAGTTTAGTTTAGTTTAATTGCTTATATAGTGCACTGAATCCAGGGATAGCTAGGCGCTAGGCCTTGTGTGATGGTTACATACATGCATGTACAGTTACATAATTACAAAAATGTACAGTTGCATAATATACAGTGTACAGGAGAGTACAAGTATGAGATATGTTGTTGGTTACAGGCATGTTGAAGATTCAGAGTTAGGTCAATTACACGATTAAATGGTAGGAACATTGAATGTGCAGGCTGGGAGTAGAATTATATACAGGTATATACATGTTGGGTTTGAGGAATAAGTATATGATCATGTGGGAGAAGAGCCATGCTTTGACTTTAAAGCGGAAGGCAAGGAAGGAGTGTTAGTTTCTCAGTGATGGGGGCATAGAGTTCCATGTTTTTGCCGCTAAGACTGGGAAGTTGGTGCCATCTGATTTCTGGAGTCTGTTTTTGGGAATGTTAAGGCGGTGTGCATAGTTGGTTCTGGTGGGTCTGGAGGATGTCCTGGTGCAGAATCGGTCAGCAAGGTATTTTGGGGCAGTGTTGTTAATGCATTTGTGAGTGATCATGAGGGTCCTGAAGGTGATTCTGTCTTTTATAGGGAGCCAATTGGTAGTCTGTCTTGCGAGGGAGATGTGGTCCGAACGTGGGATGTTGAGGGCTGCTCTAAGGGTGTTGTTTGAGTGGAAAGAAAAGGTATGCAGGCCGTTTGAAGTTTAGAAGTGTAGGCTGAGGCAGAGGCAGTGGTGTTGACCTGTCTTGATAATGTCAGGGTGTAGTCTAGGTAGACACCAAGTGTTTTGGCAATTTTGTAGACCTTGATAATGTTTCCATTGATGTTGAAAGAGTTGTATTTTGAGTTGAGTTTTTTGAGGCGCTGATTAGAGCCAATGAGTAAGAGGTCAGTTTTGTCGTCATTTAGACAGAGCCCATGCTTAGCCATCCAGTCTTGGATCTTGCTGTAAATTTCATTGAGGAGGGCTGAGTCTTTTTCATGTGAGCGTGATGAGGATCTGTGTATCATCAGCATAGTTGGTGTATAGGACTTTCATGTCATCAAGGAGGTCAAATAACATCTTTCTAAAGATGTTATATAGTGTGGGGGAGGATGCAGGAACCTTGGGGAACTCTGCATGTGATAGGAGAGGGTTCTGCAGAAGCATTGTCTGAGAAGACCCTCATGGATCTTTCAGCCAGGAAAGATTGGATCCATTTGGCTGCATTTGCTGAGAAGGAAGCAGAGGTGGTTAGATGTGTGGTTAGGATATTGTGGTCGACAAGGTCGTAGGCTGCCGAGAGGCCAAGAAGAAGAAGGAGGGAGGGATGACCTTTGTCTTTGGCCTCATCCATTTGGATTTTCAAGTCTAGAGGGGCTGTCTCTGTGCCGTGTCTAGGTCTGAAACCAGATTGGCGCAGGCCAAGAAGATTATGCGTTTCAGATGGTTCTGGATTTGGATATAAGCCACTTTATGAAGGATTTTTAGCAAGAATGGGACAGTGGTGATGGAACGGTAGTTGGTGGGAATGTTTGGATCTAGGGTGGGTTTTTTGAGGAGCGGTTTGACCCAGGCGTCTGAGATTCTTGGGTACAGTGCATGATGCAAAGGAAGTGTTTATGAGCGTGGTACTGCAAGGGGCAAAGTCTTTAACTCGTTCTTTGATGAGGCTTGCGGGACATATGTCCCCTTGACATTTTGATGGTTTGAGGCTAGTAATTATTCTTCAACCTGAGCGATGGTGACCGGCGCAAATTCGAAGAGATCAGGGTTATTGAGTTGAGGTTGGTGGGTTTGGTTGTTGTTGTAGTTGTTTGTGCCTTTAGTGGCTAGGAGTACTCTTTTGGCTTCTTTTTTGGTTTGGAGTAGGGCTATTTTGTCTAATAATGCCTTTTGGATTTTGGCGCACCATGTGGCGTCCGTGACACAAGTGGATTGGGGTGTATGGGCGCTTCCAATTCTCTGAGAATGGTGAAATGTTCTTTCACATTGGATTTAGCGTTTTTAATTCTGTTGTTAGAGGTGTCACTTTTGGTTTTGATAATAGCTTGTTTATAGGTAGCGACTGCTATTTTGAAGAGATCCTTGTTGTAGGGGGATGTTTTTTCTTTGCCAAGTGGATCCTGCAGATCTTTTAGCTTTCCTCATTGCTTTTAGTTCAGGTGTGAACCAGTTGTTGAGGTGGTCTCGTTGTTTGGCTTTTCTGGGTTTGATAGGGGCGATTTGGTCTAGTGCCAGTTGTAGGTTTTTATTGAAGATGTTGACTAGAGATTCTGGATCTGATTCAAGGGTATGTGGAGGATTGATTATGGGTTGGATGAGTGGGCGGATAGAGTCCAAGGTGATGGCCTTGTTGTTCCTGGTCGAGGCTGGAGGAGAATGGGTGGTCATTGGGGGGGTTTGGGTTGACTCTACCTCGAAGTGGATAATGTGATGGTCGGACCAGGCACATGGGCTATTAGAGATGAGGGTCAGATTGCAGTTTAAATTGCCAACCCAGTCGAGGGTTCTGCCATGGCTGTGGGTAGGTCCTGACACATGTTGTTTGAAACCTAGTTCAAGTAGGGATTGTTCTACAGTTAGTGTGTGCAAATCTAGGGGGCCTTTGTACCCTAGGTTCAGATCTCCTAGCAATAGGATTTTTGAAGTGGGTTTGGTGTTGTGAGAAAGTAGGTTGGAGATGTCTTCTTCAAATGTGGAGGTGGGGCCTGGTGGTCGGTAGATCACGTGAATTAGGAGTGTGCTTTGGGCAGAGAGAGGACATTTTGCGGATATAAATTCCCCAGAGGGGAATGGAAGAGAAGTGATTCTCTTAGGCATAGCTACATTTTGGAAATGAAGGCGATTCCTCCTCGTCTGTTGGATGTTCTATCAGCTTTGGTGATGGTGTAATCTTTTGGGACTGCTAGCATAAGTGCAGGTCCTGCAGCTGGGTGTAACCAGGGTTCCGTAATGGCATGTAAGTCGAGGTTGTTGGCTAGGATGAGATCTAATATCTCGAGTGCATGTGTGACAAGGGATCTGGGATTTATGAGGGCGCAAGTGACTTTGATGATGGGTGGTGGCAGAATGTTTTTTGGACATTTGGGCTTGTACTGCAGCTTGGTGCTTGGGTTCTTGTGAGTGTTTGTGGGTTGTTGGTATATTGCGTGGTTTGTGTGTTGCGGCTGGATTTATTGGGAAGGAGTTGGGTAGTGCGGTATCCTAAGAAGGAATTTCTGCGTGTGAGATTGTAGGGCGTTGATGTGAGGTGGGGTTTCAGCGGGTGTGATAGGCTCCTGGTGCTAACTGTTGTATCATGGAAAGGAGGAGTAATGGTTGATAGTTGCATGTTGGCACTAAGGGGGAGTATGGTGGTGAAATGGGTGGGGTGTGATAGAGGTATATGGAGAGTGCGAAGATAGTAAATTGAAGACGTGCCATGGAAGGACTGTGTTGATATTCCTCGTATATGGTAGTAGCTAGAGGGGTGCAGCCAATTAAGTGAGCCAGCTTGAGTTCAGTGACGACCAGTTATGGGGAGTGTTGTGTCCAAATAAGCAGTTGTGGGATGGTGGAGCAATGGGAGAAAGCTGGATGCAGTGTAAAGCAGCCGTGGTGGTTGTAAATTAATGCTAATATGTTGGGCAGTGCTAGGCTAGATGCCAGACATAATTGAGACAGGTAGTTGGCAATCAGGGTAGGCAGTGCTTATCAGTGCTTAATTTGTAAAAAAATAAGTGCCAGTGCCCAAAAAATATTGACCCCTTAATGCCGGGCGCGGCCCCGCCCAACAGTGCGGATGCGCGGCCCGCGCCAGTTCAGTGCTAGACCTACCTAGATCGGCCCACCACCAGCCCACAACCCCGCTCCAGCACAACACGTGAAAACTATCATTCACCACACTCTAGGTCTAGGATAGACTTTAAACCCCAATCAATCACCCAACTGTAGTATGGAGGCCCTCGACGCGGAATCACTTTGCTCCAGTACAAACCTTCAAAATCACCATTCAATCACCCCACTCTAGGATAGACATTAATCCTGACTGGCATTCATAACACTGTCCATCACCAAGCGGCAAGACTAGTGCATAGCCAAGAAACTTGAAATGGCGGCTGATGACTGGACTTGATTCCTCTGCTCTGCTGACTAGTCTGCTTCAACATTATTATTGCGGAGGCCGCGCGCGGGCCACCAATGCCACCATATTATCCACACGGCGGCGCAATAATAATGTATTCTGCGGCATGATTGATTCAATCAATTCATGCCTACATTATTATTGCGGCGGCCGCGGGCCTCCATATCCACGGCAGTTGGGGCCAGCGCAATAATAATGTAGGCATCATGACCACCGCAATAATAATGTAGGCATGATTGATTCAAATTCAATTCATGTCTACATTATTATTGTGGCAGCCGCGGGCCACAGCCACAATATCCATTCCACGGGGCTACATTATTATTACGGCGGGCGGCCGGAGGACACCATATCCACGGCGCCCGGGGCCGCCCGCCACAATAATAATCTAGGCATGAATGATCATTGATTCAATCAATTCATGCTCATGCCTACATTATTATTGCGGCGGCCGCGGGCCACGGCCACCATATCCGGCCCCAACATGGATTATCGCTCACTCATTCTGGCACTCTTGGGTCACATGTTTATTGACTGAGATTTACATCACCCGCTTTAAATAAACCCCAGTTACACATCCAAGCATTACAACACACGTTTTTGCCTTTTTTCTGGCAAATGTGAGAACGTGTTTGATGCCGCCTTTTTGAACCAGGGTGTACGGTAATCCCATTTGAAAACGGTGCGTTTAAAGACAAAAAAACGCAAATGTAGTTTGACAGTAGTAAACCAGTGTTTCACAATCGGCCACAAAAGTAGAGGGTAGCTCAGGGTCAACGTGTTCACTGTGGAAGCAAGACTACACGAAACAACACAGGTTCGATCCCGGGGTCCGAGCATAGAAACCTCTGGGTTTTTAAGCGCATTATAAATACGCAGCCAAGACAAAAAAAAACAATTACGATACTGAAAAACAAACAATACCTGTAACAACATCTCCATGCCCGGGGGCTGTGAGTGCTTTAAAAAATGCAAAATAAATAAACCAGCCCAGCAATAATTGCTTGCGGAGTGAGAAACTAATCCATCATCTATATTGAGGTGATGGAGATTACATCATACATCTTTTGTGGCACTTACCTGGAAGGGACGCCAATGAAGTGTACTCAAACATGTATAAATGGGGCTTAGAGGAAAAAAAGGTCGCGTGTGAGGGGAGTACACCCGTCACATCCACATTTCAGCTGTGTCTTCTGTGCTATATTAGTGCGTCATTATGGGATGCCCCCAACCTCTTCTAGTGTCCCAAATGCCAGCACTTTATGCTGAAGCAGGCTCCACTCCCCCACTGTGCACCTCGTTTATCAACTGTCTTTATTTCTGTTAATTGATGGTAGTTAGCCACTGTAAAAGAATTAGGAACAATAGCGGGAGAACAGTGTGCGCCAGGTTTGCTGAAGTAATTCAGTTTCGGCAGATGCGTTGGGCTGCAATCTGCCCCCATGGCAAGTCAGCAGTTCTCGCCGCAACCCCCCACTCCCCCCAAGGAGGTAGGAACTGGCTTTCATGCTACTGGGTGCGAGAAACGTTGTCAGTTTGCCAAAACAGCAGCTGTATTGGAGGGGACTTCACGTGCCCTTAGTTGGACACCATCACAAACAGGAAATGGCATCATATGCCCTTTGAATATATTGATAGGGAAGGGACTTCACACCGTTTTCACCCTGACAACATCACAGAAAGTGGACTGTTAACTCCTCTGCATTCCTCTGCAGCTTCCAATGTGTATGTAAATTCTCTATTTACAGCGCTTTTGCGAAAGCGCTATTTCAGTAACAAATCATTATCAATAAACCCACTTTGTATAGATTTATGGGAGATTTTGACATTGTTTATTACATTTGCAGTGCCTTCAGAGAAAGCACTGAAACTTGCGTCCTATGACTAAACGCTTGTCAGAAAGGAGCACTGCACGTCCCCTTTATCTGTTCTGGCTCTCTTGGAAACGGGCTTTGAAAAAAGAAACGCCGTGGCTGATGTTTACTCGTGAAGAGGTGATAAATCGTGTTTTATAGCACGTTTGTTCGCGTCAACACAGTGGAAAGTGCAGGCGGGAAGTGTCGTTTCTGACACAATGAAAGGCCGCAGCCTGCTTTGAAGAGGCCTATCTATACGCCACTTCATCTCTCATGGTACGGGAGCGTCCATCCACTCACACTGCCTCTAATAATACCTCTAGCCGTTTAATACACCCCCTCATCAATGAAAAGGTCGGCAGAGGTTCCCAAATTCTCATGAATAAAACCTGGCAGGTTGCTGACATTTTAGAAAGCCCAAAGCGGTCAGAGCACGCGAGCGCAAGGCGCAGGCAGAAGCTGCAGCCGGGAGGAACGCGGCGCGGGCCTTCATTTTAGAAAGTGGGAGTGTTGGATGGATGTCCGTGTCTGCTGGGCATCATGGCTGTCAGGTTAAGCATCTGATTACGGTGGGCCGCCGCATGTAGGCATGAAGAAGGGAGGCTCATATCATGATCAGATGGCTGCTGCAGCATTTACTTACAATATTATTGCAGCGCCGGCGGCCACGGGCCCGGCACCATATCCACGGCAGCGGCCGCGGAGCCGCCGCAATAATAATGTAATGTAGGCCCGGCGGCAGCCGACATGATGATACAAAATATTTGCAAACAAAAAATGCATCATTTTTTTCACAGTCCAAAAAGAAATTACTTACTGAGCTGGAAATTAAACATACGCGAAGCAACTAGGCAATAGACCTTCTAGGCCGCAATGCACGTCACGGGACCACACGTTCGTGCAAGGAGACTGAGGGAGGCTCTGCTCTCACGAGTCACTGCAACCAGTGAACCACGCCTTAACAACAACAAGTGAAGTGAGGGTGGCGCGCCACTCAACAGACCCACATTACCCCCACCCCCGCCCCCCCCCCACGTCACCATGTCATTTCAGTGGCTCGCAAGAAGAACAGCCAATGAAAACTATACATTCTGTGTTACTATACAGAATGTATCAAACACAACAGAATGTTGGTTTTCATTGGCTGTCCTTGTCGTGAACTCCCAGGCCCGGCCAGGCTGAGGCCCTGCAAAGCAATGAATGATTTATGATGGAAGCTAAAGCTTGCAGGAAAGAAAGTTGAACAACAAAGCAATTGCAACGAAGCCGAAGCAATTACACGTGGCCAGCCGGCCCAATCATGTTCCGGTGCCCAAAAAAGACTGCCGGTGTTGGCCACCGGCAACCACTGGCACAAATTAAGCACTGGTGCTTATGCTAAATGCAAAACACAACTGAGGCAGGCCGTGCTGGGCTAGATACGATGCGTGTCACAACTAAATCAGGCAGTGATCATTGGTAGAAATGCAGTCATGGAGGATACTATTGTTGAGAGTAGGCACTGAGTAATAGCCAGCAGTTCACTCATGTACAATACAAGATTACTGCAGTGAGTGCCGAGTAATAATTTCAGGGAGGTTGCTAAGGTGTGGGCTGAAATATCACTCAATGTCATTATAATGGAGAGCTGTAAATAAACTAGCGAGGACGTGGGGGTTCATGATATTAGAAAAATGCAGCAAAACAAATCGGTCATTCGGTCGACAGGCATTACAAGTCATCGGTGGCCGAAAGACATATATACTGGTGTTGATTAGTGGTAGGGAGGTATTAACACAGGAGTGCAAGACAATACAGGGCAAGGCATAATGCTGAGTACAGCGGCAGTGCAATGAGAGCAATAGACAAGGATACAAGGTGTTATCACGTCAAGGAAGAACATGTGCTTACTGCATGAAATGGTGCGTGCTATATTAGTGCGGAGTAGGAACCGGCTGACAAAAGTTTCATGGCGCTGGCGTCTGGAAGGTCTGGACAGGTACGGGACAGGTTCAGGTCCTTGTTTACATGGTCCTTAGTTCAGTGGCCCGGCTTACGCCTCGCCGGCGTATGATTAGGCAATAAATGTGTCCTCCAGCCAATTGGTGGCAGTAGCCTCGGTGGAGGTGGGACAGGCGAAGAAAGCTCAGGCCAGCAATGCGGGGGTGGCCATCTTGGAGCGGGTCCGAACCTTGTGTGTGCCAATGGATTCCGGTGCTTGGCTGCAGACACTCTTTCAATATTGAGGCATATGGAATAGGGTTTTTTCGGCTGCACGGCAGTATAACCAGTGCAAATTAGGCGCAGTTCTCTTGCGGAGTGCGGATTGCATATTCAGGGAAGGCATGCAATTTGTAGTAGTCTCCCTCAGCTTACCTCAGATAGTGAGACATCTGAGAGGTGGGGGCCACTGCTCCAGCAGTGATAGGAGCTCCTGCTCCTCTGGAAATGTGAAACAAACTGTGGGTGGGTGCAGGTACGGGACAGGTTCAGGTCTTTGTTTATGTGGTCCTTAGTTCAGTGGGCCGGTTTACGTCTCGCATTGTGCATGTATCCAATGTTCATAGTCGGGCAAAGCCTCGCTTCGCTCGGGCCTGTAACTATGAGCTCCGGGGCATTACCTGACTCGGTAATGCACTCTCGGCTCAGGGCTTATTGCTTAATTATTGTCTAATTATCACTATACTGGGCACCTCCCAGCCCTATGTGTGGTAGGTGGAAGATATTTCTATAGTCTCGGGCAGGACTGTTCTTTCTTTCTTTCTTTCTTTCTTTTTTCTTTCTTCCTTATTTGATTGAGTCTGTTGATAACCAAGGGCAAACCTACTGAAACCTAAATTATTCTGCCAATACTAATTGTATTACTATTGTTAATGCTCTTGTACTGAATACAAGAAGTTAAAATCAATTATCGAGAATTCAGTAGGTATCAATGTGGGGTTTCAAGTCAGTAAGCATGCGTGCATATCCTAATGATCTATGTATTGTCTAACACTTCCCTTCTTCCATTCTGTTCATCTTTTTCTCCTCATGTGCCTTTCTGCTTTGCCTCTTCTAGTCCCTCCTTCCTTTCCAATATTTGTATTCCCATTCCACTACACAACTCTACTCCTCAACCTGCCCATATCATTCAACCAACCCTCTTTCTAGCTTGCCCCCTCCGTTATGCCGTTGTGGCCAACTTCCTGCCCTACTTTTCTTCCTCGCCACGTCCATTTCTACTTGCCTTGTTTACTGACTTGTTTTCCTTCTACATGAACACGTTCGTTGGTCCTTTGCCAAATCCGTAGTGATCATCTGAAATGTCAGAGTGCGGCAGACTCAAAATGTCATGGTAACCAATAACACATGTTTTAGTGTTATCTATCCCCGTCTGCTAAGGACGCGCAACCATCCAGTCATGACATTTTGATAGGAAAATAAAACAGAATGCACCATTTTGATAGAAGCTGCCTGTGCCGTGATATAAATCAAGGAAGTTGTCATGTGTTTGCAAACACTTTCAGAATTTCACAAATCCTCATTAATAACAAACAAAAAGACCACCTGTCCGTTGAAGTCTCTGAATGAAATCAAACAGAATGAGGCTTGGTTTTTAAATTATATTCAATGTGATAATATGCACCTCGCATCATAATAAAAACAATGTCAACTTTGTGATATTAAATGCATTTTAAGGTAAATATCATGTTGGCTTACTTTGTTCCATCTACAAGTTTAATAATTACAATGGGTTTGGCTTCTATTTCATCTCCCGGAGTTCTGCAGCTGGACTACAGCAGTTGTGCAGTCTCCACACACAATATGGCACTGCGTGAGAGTGATGATTTTCGAGATGGAAGTGCTTCTCATTGAGACTTTCAGGGAATTTTCCAATGTATGTGTTGCACAATGAACACCACAGGATATTGTTTGAAAAAGTGACACACACTGTAACACAAACATCAATCAGACGTGACACAAGCAGCGAGTTCCTTAACATGAATTTATTCAGTAAATGGAGATGTGCAGTTAAATGTGTCTTTATCATCATACTGCTAATACTATTTATTTATACATGACTATCAATTCTCTTTTGATCACAACAGAACGTACGATAGATGAATCAGATTTAACAGGAAGCATTGAACGTCTTACAATGGAAGTAAATGGAACAGTCACCAGGAACAATACATATTAAGACGTACATAGATTAAGGGCAATGAGCATTGGACATTTTTAACTGGAGGTAGGGGGTACAGCCAGCTGTGTTCGGGATGTGACTGTTAGGACAGTTTTTCTGAAGTCCAACTCAGGGCTTAGTAAAACCATTCAACTGAGGCAGTACAAGACTCCACTCTTAGTATAAGGCTGTGCCACCTGAGTATATGGTAGCGTAGACTGAGCAGCCAGGCTTATCTTAGGAGGGAGAAAGGGCAGTAGACACAATACACGTGAAATTAATTGTAATACAAATGATCCAAAGAAACACTGAAACACTATGTATTGTAAAAATAAAAGATTTATTTAAATACATGTAGGCACAGATAAATCTAGGGGTAAGTAAGTACTAAAACATTATAAGAAATCACAGTATAAAAACACAACACTATACTTGAAAGCACACAGACCCAAGTATAAACCTTATTTGGAACACCTAACAGTAGTTCTAGGGAAGTCAAAACCTTGTTATACACTTTTAGTATAGGCCAATCCTATTCTTTAGGAGTAAAAGACCAATGGTTACTTTCAGTATGCATTCAGTAATACAAGGGCAATAGGCCCTTCCAGTATTACAGTAACTCTTGGAACAAATCACATAAACAGTCAACTGGACAATATACTTTTGGTGAATAGTGAAACGCTAATCCTAGGTGCAGTAAAAACATATAACTACTTTTGTCATAACACACAGTTATACCATGTGAGTAAAACCTAAGGATGTAATACATCATTACATATGCTTTTGAAATCAGGGAACCCCAGGTTGAGGTAAGCAATAATTCTGGTAACTTATTTTGGATGGCACACAGCTAACACAAGGTAAGTAAAACCCACATACTTTAACTTCACAATGAAGGGGAAAGTAAAACCCAATGTCACACTTTACTGAATAGTTATTCTAGGTAGGCAACAACCTAATGTAGACTTGTTAAGGACAGGCTAGCAGCAAGTCAGGTGAAGCAAGACCCAGTTGGGGGACAGTTATCCTAACAGGACTAATCTGGTGATACCAACAGTTGGAGGACACTCATAGAATTACCCTACAGGCATAATCTGGTGAAACCAACACATTACTTTTGTAAAGAGGCAACACCTAATCACAGGAGAGTAAAATACCTTTACATCTACTTTCTATTAGACTGGCAAAACAGTGACTAAGAAAGAAAAAGATGTTAACCATACTTTTAAGAATAGTGCATCGCACATTCAAGATCAGTAAGAACTTTTGTAACTGTTCACTCTTAGAATTACAGTTACCAACCAACTTGTTACAAATAAGTAAAACACTTGATTTCTTTTCTAGGCAGAAGTCCCAATCCCTTCAAATTCTTTCCTTTATTCTTGGAGCATGAGTGTTCTCAGTGGCAGAAGGGGGGTCACTAGGACTAGTGACCAACAGGCAGTGTTAGAATAATTTCTTTAGTAGCAAAAGTCAGAGTTACTTTACTGCTGGAGTTAGAAGAGGGTCCAGGGGCTTCACAGAAGACACGCCAGCAGGATTCTACCAGTGGGACTGTGTGCACTGGATGAGGAAGCTGCCAATCACAGAAAACACCCCAGGACTACACAGAAATCCCAAAAGGTTTAAGGTAAGTATATACCCAAGCCAACGCAGTACCTCAGCAATGAAGAAGAGATTGCAGCAGGAGAACTTCGGGGTCTGCAGCCAAATACCCGGTCAGTGGATTCCATGTCCTAGAGACTGAAAACAAGACCTCATAAGGGACTTTGCAGCAGGGATCGATGAAGAAGGCTCTAGGCAAGATATCCCCCGCGACTGAATGTGGTTCTGTGGATTTGGTGCCTTTTCAAGGAGCACAGAAGAAGACAGAATATTGCGATTGAATTCTCATTGTTACAAGGATCCATTACTTGTGTAAGGGGACTTTTGTGACTCCATTCATGTCTCTGGAGATACACCAAGATGCCGACAAAGTTTCAGCGAGATTCGGAATTCAGAAGACCGTGCACCGCACAGTGGGTGGAGGTCCCAGGGTATTGGGGTACTGCAAGAACACAAGAATGCAGCAACCAGTGGGATGGCCCAACATGCAGGTCCTCTTGAGTCTAGTGGGTCTCCAGGTCGATTGGAAGGAAGGGCTGCAGCAGGCTCCGGTTACACAGCAGGCTATCCTGTCACTGGAAATCATCTCCGCCGCTTTTCCTTCGTCATCCTCTTCGGTTTACTGTTCCAGTGGTTGACATGACTTCAGCTTCCAGGTTTCCAGTATTTATCAGGAATGACAGCACAACCTCTGCATTCTCTTTCCGCATTTTACAAGAAAGGGGCGTCTGGTTGTCCAATCAGGACAGCCAGCCCCCCACTGGGATTTGTCCCAGTTGAAGCATAGCGTAAGACAAAGGGTGGCGAAGTTTTTGACTCCTCCCCCACTTCCTGTGCTTACAGACTGACTGGAACCTGGGCGGGGTGTCCCCGCCGAAGACAAAAATCACACAAAGGGATTCCCCACCCTGGATGTCAGGTGAAGGAAAAAGAAAGGACAAGAAACACTAACATGGCAGAAAAAGAAGACAGGGGCCATTTTGGTAAAATGAGCACCCTTATGTGCCTTTACTGCAGCTGTGATCACAGCCCACAGTAAAGGTGCACCAAATTAGTAAAAGGTATCACTGCCACCAGCCATTTAAGGTAAGCTTGTCACTGTAACAGAATTGTTACAGTTTTAATGTGAAAGGGGATACATTGTATCTCCCCAGCACTCCACATAAGGTGGGGTGTGCTGGTTTCACAGAATAAAATGTAAAGGGGATCCAAAAATCCTTTCTACCCCTGGGAACTGTAGTTCACTCAAGGTTAGCACAAGAAAGTTAACTGGGGAGCCCCTAGGGCAACCCAGCAACAACAGGCACTTATTGCCAATAAGTTGTTAAACATGATAACTTTAAAAAGACACTACAGAGAGTGTCTTAAACATGACACCCATAAAAAGAGTTAAAGATTAGGTTGAGTGTGGAAAAAGGTTCCCACTCAATGAGGTATGAATGAAAACATCCCACTAGAAAAGCAAAAAGTACTGGGTTGAACCAGGAAAGGAAGATTTACCAGCTCTGTGGAAACCTTACCTAACACTCGTCCCCACCAGACTAAGGAACAGGAGAAGCTAAGCCTCGCTTGGATGGATCTCTTGTTTCAAATCGGTTAAACTGTTTGCTGAGTCAACTAGCAATCTTTTTGTAACCCTTGCTGTGATACTTTTTCTTATATTAGTTATCATTTGCAAACTATATGACCTACAAGTAGCTGTGTAGAAATCCTACCTAACAGTGACCATGATGGGTGAAGTGCGTGAGTGGAGGCACAGGAATGAGGACAGAGCTAAATGAGGCGGGTGAAAAATGTTTGCTAGCAGACAGAAGACACCTAGGTTTAGAGGGTAACTCAGAGGCTTGGAGGGTGGCTTTTAATTTGGTTTTGAACAAATCTGTGTAGACTGTTTCGCGGATGTCCAAGGAAAGATAATTCCATGCACGTGGACCAAAAGAGAGAAGGAGCAGAGGCGAGAGGAAGCACAGAGGTGAGGAGCCAAAATGTGATAACTAGTAACAATAAGGGACGGAGGAACCTTCACATGGCCTGCACTCCATCTTTATGTCATTAGACTGCTGACCTATCATTTGTTAAACTTCCTTTCCATCTTTGTTCATCTACCATAACTCACTAAATAAATCTTTAATTCATCGTACTTTATATATTGATCTGACCGATTGCTTCAAGACATACATAATGGACAGCTTCTGTTCATTTTCCTTAATAAACCGGCTTCGTTGAAGTCATTGTCCTACTTTGGTCATTTAGTTCAGTTAATTAGGTACTTTCTTCTCTTTGTTTGATCCTCTCATCCCTCTGAGGTAAATCATGGCAAACATATTCAACAATCTTGAATGAGCTGAATATTAGCCAATTTTAGGTTTCTCAAAAATCATTTGAAATTCTGAGAAAGAGAATCAAGTGTATTTGAGCTAAAACCATATTCATAGAGCATGAGTCGATTACATTTGTCATAAGTCTTGACGTCAGAGGAAAAGTTACCAGGAGATTTCTACCTCTCCCATAACTAGATTTAGAAAATAAAAATAGGCTTTGGTTGGAGAAGTACACAATTAAAATAGGATTTAATTGAGGAAGAGGTAGTGAATTAACATTTGCCTTTGTTGAGGGAGAGGTGGAAACATGAAATAGAATATGCCATAAATGTGCGACTACCAGGGAAGAATGACACACATGTTATGGTATGTTATGTTAAAACACTTATAAAGCGCAACTCTCAACATGAAGGGCATCATGGCGCTAAGGCAAAAACCAAGCACAGGAGTGATCTTGACAATTGACTGAGGTTTAGGTGACAAAGATCCACATTTTAAATGCACGCCTAAAACTCAGATGGTCCTCGTTAAGGTGAAAAGTCAGGGGAAGAGAATTCTATAACGGTGCAGCTGAGACCCCCCCACGCGATCACGCCTGACGTGTGGCACTGCAATACAAGCCATGTTGGAAGACCTCCAAGGACGGGCTGGAATACAACAACATAATTTCTCTGGAAGAAATTACAGACCAGTATTATAAAAGGCTCATTGCACAATGCATAGTACCTTGAATTTGACCCGGCTGGCCACTGGGAGCCAGTGAAGGGATTGAAGTATGCCATAGGCAGAGGAAAAACGGGAAGCCCCTGTGGACAACTGAGCCGCCGAATTCTGCAGAACCTGCAGACAACGTAGAAGATAATCCAACTTGGCCAAGTAGAGGGAGTTGCAGTAGTCCAGCGAGCAAACAACTAACGAGGAAACCACCATGGGACAAAGCCTCAAGGGAAGGAAAAGAAGAACCTTATGCAAAGTGTGAAGTTTGAAGTGAACCCCTAGACATAAAGTGCTTACTTGAGGAAGCATAGAAAGGGACGCCGAGAGCCTAACCCCTACTTTATTTACTACCGTGGAAGGCTGTGTTACAGGGCCTAACTCAGATGAATGTTTGACATGTTGGAATCAGGACATTTCATAGGAAATATGAGCACCAACCAAGGTTCTCAACAGACCACATAGCACCTGCAAGACAATTCCACCTCTGAGAACCTCACATTCTGCTTCAACCTTCAGCAATGCCTGTTGCATTTTCTTCACTGTGTGTCCCCATTGGACTGACCGATCACCAGAAATCTACATCTCCCACAGAAGTGAAATGTACTCTGTAAGAAAGACCATCACCGGCATTTTAAAATGGTTTTCCTTACTTTCCATCCACACCTGCCCATACTGATGAGAGTGCTTTAGGAGGGACACTAAACCAGAATTCTCACAGAGGTTTCACACACCATCCTAGAGTTTCTTATTCTAGTGCCGGTAAAAGCATTCTGAACCCTGCATACAGTTGAATCAATGGTGCAATAACAGCTGCCATGTTTGGCATGCACACAATAGGTATCCTATCAGAGTGAATCCATGGTTGCTGTGCCTTTCACTACTTACATATGGTGAGCCCATGATCTGTCTCTTCCATGCACAATGATAAATCAGGGCTTATTAACCCAAGAAGGAAAACTATTAATTGTGTCCCAAGAGCATTTGCTCTGCCAGAGTGTGGTGTTTACACAATCCCACTAAAGATAATACTCTTTTGTCCACATTCAACATAACAATGTTTTGGAGTTAACCACTGGTTCAATGTATAGGCTCAAGTATGATGCAAGGGTCAAATATGATGGCCTCACAATAGCTGACCAGTCTATGCCCTATTAACTAAGATCTGGTAACCCTGCCACATGAGTGACGTAAGAGGTCATTCCAACGGTGGTGAGTGCAATCTAATTCAATGTTTAATCAGAGAAAATACAAACTTGATGATAATGTTACATTTTACTATGATCCAGTACATTTACAGTTGGCCTGAGATACATTTAAGGTGTATTTTCGGGTTTGGCAGCATCATTTTGTTTACAGGGAGCTCGAGAAAATCAAGAATGTATCGTCTTTTATATCCTAGCGGGAATCCCTGTTATGTGCAGATAGTTTACAAACTAGGTTAATGTTGTATATGTGAGAAGAATTATAGACACCACAAGCACACCCTAAGTCAAATATGTATTAGAAATAATAGATGTGGAGAAGAAAATAGGTGGAACTGAAGATGTCCTTTAAGGTGCAGGGGAGAAGGATGCAACCTTGATACCTAGGTTGCGTGATATGTAGACAATACAAATAAGTTCCCTAGTCGGGAACTCACGTCCCCTGCACACTATCTTTTGTCTGGAAAACCAGACCAATAATTAGTAATGTTCAAAACATGATGTTAATACAATTATCTATATTTTTAGAAACAGAATATTCTTAAAATAAAATTTCTCAATCAAACAATTTTAGGTCACAAGAAACCATCTTCTTTTTATTCATGATGTCGAAGTCAGGAGGGGCCCAACGCGTTTCGAGTGTAGCACACTCTTCATCAGGGGCAATAAGTGATTTCTAGAGAGAAATTACAATTGTGCTTTCATTAATAATATGACATCATTTTTTAACAATTTTGACAATATATGCTCAATACATTAGTACCATATATCTGTCTTTACATCATCTTTGTGTTAGTATTCGTAGTGATCACTGTATTCATCTCTAAACATTCGTCATAACCATTTAGATGCTCTAGTGATAGAAATACAGATGATCCCTCTCAGCCTCTGATCAATAACCTGGTCATAATTTGGCCCCATTCAAAAGATACCAGTTTGAGAAGTGGAAGCCGGAGTAGCTTCTTACCAAATCTAGCGTTTTAAGTTGGAAATCACAATCCTGAAGACTGATCCACCGTGAAATCAGCCTGTTGACAGCGCTTTATAAAGATTAAAAACACAATGTTAGAATCTTCGATGTGCCTTCCTTTTTTAGCTTAGCTGTCTGCATACCGAAAACTCTTTCCTTTAGCCACTTTACCGTCACATTTAGGAGCACTTATTCACCAATTATTTTTTCAAATAGTATGATAAACAGTACAGACTTGGCTCCAAAGGACCGTTACATAAAAAATAACATCCATATTTCTATCACTAGAGCATCTAAATGGTTATGACGAATGTTTAGAGATGAATACAGTGATCACTACGAATACTAATACAAAGATGATGTAAAGACAGATATATGGTACTAATGTATTGAGCATATATTGTCAAAATTGTTAAAAAATGATGTCATATTATTAATGAAAGCACAATTGTAATTTCTCTCTAGAAATCACTTATTGCCCCTGATGAAGAGTGTGCTACACTCGAAACGCGTTGGGCCCCTCCTGACTTCGACATCATGAATAAAAAGAAGATGGTTTCTTGTGACCTAAAATTGTTTGATTGAGAAATTTTATTTTAAGAATATTCTGTTTCTAAAAATATAGATAATTGTATTAACATCATGTTTTGAACATTACTAATTATTGGTCTGGTTTTCCAGACAAAAGATAGTGGGCAGGGGACGTGAGTTCCCGACTAGGGAACTTATTTGTAATGTTGTATATGTTCCAAGCCTAAACCTATGCTTAATAAAAGGATTGCTATGTTTTTAAGACAAGAATAGGACAAACCATATACATTTTATTATAAGATAGATCATATCTCAGCGGCTAAAATCAGAGAAAATTGCTATACATGACTCCCAAATCTAGGTGTGTTTCGCCATATCTGCCCATTATACTGTGAAACCTACTGTATTGTGAAACCTAGGCCTCTCTCCCACTGTATAGGACTCTCAAATCTTGGTGTGTTCCCCATGTCAGCTTATTATACTGTGAAACCTACTGTATTGTGAAACCTAGGCCTCTCTCCCTCTATACAGTACTCTCAAATCTAAGTCTGTTTCCCCATATCTGCCTATTGTATTGCGAAACCTACTGTATTGTGAAACCTAGCCCATATCTCAATGTCTGCCTATTATTTGTGGAACCTACTGTATTGTGAAACCTAGGCCTCTCTCACACTATACAGGACTCTCAAATCTAGGTGTATTCCCCATGTCTGCCTATTATACTGTGAAACCTATTGTATTGTGAAACCTAGGACTCTCTCCCTCTATACAAGACTCTCAAATCTAGGTCTGTTTCCCCGTATCTGCCTCTTGTGTTGTGAAACCTACTGTATTGTGAAACCTAGGCCATATCTCCATATCTGCCTATTACTTTTGCCTTGTCTGTACTGGACCAGCATCGGTGCAACCGAAAAACATTGAAGTCTACGGTACGTATACATTACACCACATCTGTGAACACAGGCTGCAGGCACAGCCAAACATCCATGCACCATAGAATGCAGCTATGGTTATGCTCATCCGGTCTAGCAGCACATATACCGCTCAAACTGAAACACCTGACATACCCCAACACCTCTGGCACTAGCATACAGCGACTACCAATGAAAAGATATTTGGTATATTTGGCCACACATTGGGCCTCATTACAGGTCGGGCGGTACGGAATTAACAGTGGCGGTAAACCCCCGCCACTGTTAATTCCGGACCGCCCGATCCCGAGTCCTGCAGGCAGGAGGTGATCTTCCCGCCAGGTCTGACCTGGCGGGTTGAACACCTCCCGCCTGCAGGCGGACATGGAAACACCAGCACCATCACAAGATGGTGCCAGTGTTTCCTCTTCCCCATTCCCATTGAGTCCTATGCGACTCAATGGGAATGGGGATTTACCGAATTCCGCCTCCGGAATTCCCGGGACACCAGGGCTGTAATGCCCTGATAATTCCGGGAGTCACGGAGGCGGAATGGTTATACGAGTCTGACGGTAACCAGGCAGTTTTACCGCCACGGTTACCGCCGGACTCGTAATGAGGCCCATTGACTCTTTTTCAACAATAGCACTCTACCGCAAACCTCCAATAGAGCCCACCCACTTGCTTGACCTCTTTGAGCTGCTTAGTCGAGCCAAGCCAGCCACCTAAGTGTTAGACCAGCGATAAATGTACACACGCATCACCTAATCTAAAATGCTTAGAACCTCCAGCACGTTGACTACGGTCAACAAGGGTGTTCCAACCACAACGGGTATTGAGGCCATATAAATGGGGAAAGAGCGCTATATAAATAACCAAAATACAATACAATACAATACAATACCAGAGCCATTGTGAGTGGAATATCACAGTCTACACAATTAAGGAGGCTCTGCCAGGTCTTGCACCACATCCTAACACGTTTGCATAGGAACACACACATGCCACGTACACTGCAGGCAAGGCAGAGTGTGTGTCAGGAATCCAATGCATTTGTGCACTTTGCCAGGGTACTGAGCCTACGACTGCACCCATGTAGCGTGAATCCCCCACCCCCCTGAAAGACTGAGTGCATCTATCTCAACAGGAAACATTGGCTTTCCATTAATGCGCAGGTGATGTGTGATGCTAAGAGACACATCATGCATGTCAATGCCAATTACCCAGGATGCAAGCATGAGAGCTACATCTTCCGCCATTCCCCATATGCCAGGTCCTTGCATCAGGAACCTTCGGATACACATGGCTGGTGGGTGATTATCACACATACACAGAGTCACCTGACGCACAGAAATACAAGAAATGACAATAGATGCAATGAACAAACCTTTACCCCCTTGCAGGGGACAGTGCCTACCTGCTATCAAAAATCCTGTTGACACCAATCAGGAATCCAGCCACCCCAGGTGAGCCCCACCACAGCGCAGCACACATAGCAACTATGGGTATAGTAGAGCATACATTCAGAGTGCTCAAGTCACACATCCGCTCCCTTCACCACTCAGGTTGTGTATTGCTAATACATCCCCTGTAGTATGCAAAATCATTGGGGCATGCTGTGTCCTGCATAATATTGCCACTCATCATAGTATAGTAGTAGAGGTGCAGGAGGCCTTCCACCCTCATCCACAAGCACAACCCATTACCTTAGTAGGCAAATGGGCACAGGGACAGGACACATGCAGCCAGGTAGTACAAACCTACTTCACATGAATACCAACCCTCCTGGAATACAGACAGTAAAGCTGCATCCCTGATGACCTTCAATGATACAATTAGGCTCACTGTGTGTGCCCCATGACATGAAAAGTCCAATGCCACCCATCAACCTGCATCACATGGAGTGCACAAACCACAGCTACAGTCTTTACAAGTGGAATAAAAGGTGACCATGTCACAGGGCCAAAAAGCAAAACATAGTAAATCCAGTCCCATGCACAATGTCCCCATACCTGTTGCTCCCCTGAATGGCATGCACTAAATGCTATAAAATCGATGTCAACCCATGCAGAGGTCAAACATCCACCTTATAGGACTCACAACATTTGATGAAGTGGCCATGGAAGCATCACTGGCGCAGGCGCAGGCTGCCATCCTGGATGATTATTGCAGGGCAGTGGAGGGCATTGAGCATGGGATGATGGAGGCCCTGCAAGCCCTCCAGGAAACAACAGAGACCAACCTACAGGTGGTGGAAGTGGATGGAGTATCGTCCTTGACTGAGGCATTGTCAGAGATTGGCATGAACTAGCTCTCTGACTCCTGTATGTAGTTAATTATTTGTAGGTTTCTTTATTTTAGATTTATTTTTAACAGGACACTTTTTGTTGGTCTTCTTGTACATAGTTTTTCATCAATACAGTTTACTATTGTTATTCAACACCAGTGTTTGCCGTCTCTTTGTCCATATGCACATTTTGTTTGTACATGATCTCCAACTAAGCATGTCCTTTTGCTTTCATTAAGGCTACACTCACACACCCACACACGCTGAGACTGTCCTATTTTCTGGGGGACATGTGTGCATGCTTCATGTGACTGTGATGTTTACTATGATTCCTTCGTGGCTAATGTACACATGTGGACAATGGTAGATGTGGGGAGATGACATGTTTGGAGTTGCACGTGTTTGACATATTTGTCAATCACATTTTTAGCTTGGCTACTTCTGTGCTTTGTAGTACAGGCATGCTGGTCATTATTGTGCGTGGGGTGCATGGCTGTGTCTGACATACATGCTGTGGTTGGCATTGCACCTCTTTTGTACATGTGTTCATTGGTGTTGGGTCATGTGGTAGGCCTGCTTCCATTACTTTGATTGACTTGCACATGTGGCCATGCGTTTCACAAGTAGGGAAGGGGCATTGCAAGTGTGGAGGTGCCATTTATGGTGCAGAGGCACTGGATGTTAGCTGTCAGTGT
Organism: Ambystoma mexicanum; assembly: GCF_040938575.1. Lineage (NCBI taxonomy): Eukaryota > Metazoa > Chordata > Amphibia > Caudata > Ambystomatidae > Ambystoma > Ambystoma mexicanum. The sequence goes on along the minus strand of NC_090935.1, from coordinate 806,936,245 downwards.
AACAGTGTTGGTTGGGTATACATTTGATTGTGTGTCTGATGGTGGCGATGTGGGGAGACATTTCAAGATGTAAGGTATGTTTCATGATGATTTTTTGGGTCTCTCATTGATGATGGATTATTTTGATGTCTGGCCAGGTGTTCCATGGAGCCAGAATGTCTGAGATATCTCTTGGCAGCTCATTCACCTCTGCCCATTCACTTCTCAGGATTTCATTTTCTTCGACTTTGTGTGCCTTTATGCTGCCACAGCAGTTTGTGGACCTTTGGCACTTGACTGTCCATGTGGATGTGCTCACGTTTCATGCACTGGTATTGTCTATTGGCATTGGGGATGAGGGGCAGTGATGTAGTCTCACTCTGATTCACTGGGCTACACAACTCACATGTGGACTATGCCACCTGGCCATCGAGGGACAAAGGTGTAGCTGCTGTGACATTATGGCTGCCTGGTGTTGTGCAGCTGAGTGTAATGCAAGTGGAGGTCATGGACGGCCTGACTGTCCTGGGTTCACCAGCACTGCGTCCAAGTGCTCATGTTGGAGGATGATGTCTGTCAGGTGTAGTTCATGGAAGACACAAAACAGAGGAGTTGAGGAAGGTAAATGATCCAAAGAGAACTGGGCTATGGGTGTTCATGATTCCTGGCTGGCAAGTGTTGTGTGTGTTGCAACGATGATAATGTTGACACCCCCATCCTACTGAACAGAACCTGCTAGTGTTGTGACCAAACTACATGGGAGTGTAAGTTGTCTACGTAGGTGGTCTTGGGATTCATCATGGACCACTTTAAGCAGGATGGTTCAATGGGTGTTCTGTCAGACATGTCAAATTTCATCCAACTCCTGGTGTCAGTTCTGTGCACTTTATGAGTAAGTGTAGGCATTGGGGTGATGTGTGTTTTTTGGGGTCCTTGATTGTCATGTGGGACCATGTTGTGGCAAGTACTGTATGGGTGAGGGGTGGGCATAGAATGATGTAAATTGGAGGGGTGCAATTATGTGGGGGTACTGGGACAAGGGAGGACTAGTGTGTGCTGCTTTAGGATATGGTATTGGGGTGCAGATCAGTGGGGGTATTAGGATGAGGGAGGAGTTGTGGGTGCTGACTTAGGTTAAGGGGTTGGGGCACAGTTCAGTGGGGTTACATGGGTATTGCTCAATTTAGGGGGGCAGAGGTGCAGTTTAGTGGGGGTGCTGGGACAAGGAATTGTTGGTCACAGGAGAAGAGTGGGAGTAATGGTGATTGCTGGTAAGTAATTCTTGATTACTTTTTCCATGGGTCCGGCGCAAAGTTTGTTCGACATCGCTATGTTCTGTTTGTGATGGGGGAATGTTGGGGGTGTTCCGGGCACTGTGTTGTTGTTTGTGCTGCAGGTTTCTAGTGCATTGAATTCCATGAATCAGCTCCTAGCGTTGTTCTTTTCGTCCACGCAATCTTCTTTCCCACGTTAACTACTTTGCGCAGACTTAGGGCTTTTTATGTAAATTAGGCCCAATGTGTGCAACTACTGTATCACTCATCTAAACGTGTGACAAAGGGGTGCACAGTCCACAAATACATCAAGGGGGACCATTGCGCTTAGTTATTGTTTTCTTTGTAAGAGTTGCTTTTTTAGTGTGCTTATAGTATGAAAAGCCATTTGCACACTTCCCTTTAGTATAAAAGTTGTTGGCCATTTTTTCCTCAGTTATTCTTATGGTTAAGTTGCTGTTTCCATTGGAAGAGCACTTTTTGGGTGGCTTATAACTCTGGTCTCCCTGGACTAATCCTCACCAAATTCTGCAAAAAAAAGGATATGGGCCACTCTGAATTTTTTGCAAAGTTTGGTGATGTTTGGTCCAGGGGGGGAAAAGCTATAGGGGGGGCCCCAAAACATTTTTTTTCCCATTGTCTGAATGGGGGAAAAACTTTGCGCACGCCTACAGGCCAAACCGCTGGACGGATTTTCACCAAATTTGCGGCAGGAGCTTGGTCTTGAAAGCGTACTTTTGTAAACTTGATGACAATCCGTCCAGTAGTTTCCTTTAAAATGACCAAAAAGCATGTCTGAAAAAATGTGTGATATCCATGTCCGCTCCGCGGTCACACTTCCCTGTTCGCTCCGCGCAGAAGAAATCGATTGGCTAATCTGTAGCATCATGTCTGCGGACCTGTGACGCGTTCACTGATTGGTTGTGGAACAGCGTGAAGTGCGTCAAATTCTTTCGCTGCGCTCGACATTTTTTGTTTGTGTTTTGGTGTACGCCGACATCGGCGGTAACACATATAAAAGAAGACACCATTGCACTTCTTTCACTTATGAAATACTGTTTCGGAAGGTGAGCGTTAATGAGGGTGGGATGGGATGCGGAAGCAGGAATGTCAAAAAGTGGTGTTTTATTGTCACCAAAGTCATATGGTAAATTGGAAGTTGATACTCAATATACGGTGAAGAATTACTGCGTCTGTGTTAAAATGTATTTAGAACACTATTGCAGTGATACTGGCGTCCTACAGTTTGAAATCTGAGGCAGCCACCTGCACTGTTTGATGGAAGCATGGGTTCTTCACGTGTATGGGAGTAGCGGTTCCCATGAATGGATTCTCATATGTTGTTGCAAAGTGAGAATGTATTTGCATTCTGAGTGAAGGTCACTTGATGTGCTTTTTTGGTTGCGAGCTCAGTAGGCCCACGCATTCCACTAAACCCATAATGGTCAATTGTGTTTTTACCTTGAGCAAAAGGGAAAAATGAGCCACAATGCAGGTAGTGAAAGTTTGCAAAAAAATACCATTTGATAAGGTTATGTTTTAAAAAGGTTTGTAAGGCACATGAAATATCAGTTCACGCAAAATCTTTGGTGCAAGTACATTGCTGTCTGACTTTATCTAAAACCAATGGAGGCGGTGAATATCATGTAAGTTTATTTTTGAAGACTCTACACCGCACCGAGTTTAAATTTGTTATTACCAGATCAATCATTTTGGCAATATAACTGAAGTATTATCTCACTGTGCAGTTGTCATTTTTTTTCACTTTCGAAGAGTGCAGATTCTCTGCGTTTGCAGGCTATGACTAGACTTACTCTTGTTCAACGCTACTATTTTTTCTTTAAAATGTCATGTTTGACCACATCGCTTTGTGTATCACTTTGCATGTTACTTTGGTCTTTTTTGAAATGACGAGATGTCATTTTTTGTTACTTGAAATTTACGTAGGGTGCAGATTCTCGGCGTTTGTAGCCTGTCACTAGATTTACCCATGTTGAATGCTAAAATTTCCTTAAAATGTCATGTATGACCACTTCGATTTCTGTATTAGTTTCCACGTTCTTTTTTTCTGTTTTGAAATTGTTTGCTGAAGGTTGGGTATTGATACGTACTTTCTTTTACGTTTTCCGACCAGCTACATCCTGCCTCACTGTGCGTGTCATGGATTCCAGATGCTGAGTGATGGCCTCTTTGGACGCCAGATGCAACTGATCGTGACCGGCTGCCTGTTGGTCACAATTTTGTGGGATGATCGCGCCGGCCCCTTTCGTCCGTACGCTGAAGTGGCCATTACAAGTAACATAACATGTTTTATGGTGGTGTAGGCCAAAGATCATGGCGATGTCTTGGAAATCACTGTGCGAACTAAGCAGTTGCTTTACTGAAAACGCATACTTTGTGTATGGGAAAGGAACAACGTATGAGTCACCATTAACATTTTTGATGACGCACATAGAAACAATGTTACAATTTCATTGAAAATGGCCATAGTCCGATGGTCTTGGCCAGTATCCTGTGAAATAAAAACTACTTTACAAATTCTAAAATGTTAATGTTTTCTTTTAAAAACCAGTGTATTATTTAAAAATGCAACGTGCTACGTTGTACGTCGCTGTATGTTCATTCTATGATGGCCATCTTGGAAAAGGATTTAGTTTTTTAATCCGGCATGTCGCAGGCGGGCCGGATTACAACCAGAAATCCTATTTTTTAGTAGCATGCGTTACTGCTTTGCAAATCTAGATTGTTAATGGCAAATGTTATTACGTCTATGTCCTTTACTCAGAAATATAACGTAGGTGGAGTGGATGGCATTTTTTAAAAAAAATATGTTTACAGATGGCGTTTTTTTTTGTTGGTAGTACAGCTAATAAGGAAATTTGATAATGGAAATGAGGAAAGAGACACCACACAATTATATGGGGGGGTAGGTGGACTGCTAAAAATGTGCGTTTGTTGTAAGGTAGGGGCAGTGTTTCTCATGCTCCTTCATTACAGCAGTGTTGCTGATCTTTGGAAAGGAGGGATGGCCTTAGCTGATGTTGTTTTTAAATAACTAGACCTTGTCATAAAAGTATGTAATGTGTAGTACACTGGTACTGGCTGACTACCAATATGTGTAGGAGCTCTGCAAGGGAAATGTTGAAGGTGGATGTTCCTACATCTATATAAAATGTATTTCCACACTGTCCACGAGACATACATCTTATTGTTAAGTGTGTACGGATTCTCGGACTCGTCACCGTGCTGTACGCCAGCATATGGTCATGTGCCATTCTCCGCAAGGTGTGTAATTAAGTCAGAAGTTACTTTACATTATGGTTACCTGCCCCTACTAAAAGCCGATGACCTTTAGCAAAAAAACCTTCTTACAGGGACGGTATGTTTAAATTGCCCTACTAAAAACCTGTGAAATTCAGTAAAAAAGTGATGTCATCATTGATGTCCTGGGTGTTAGTCTTAGCAGGGCACGGTGTTGGTGCAAGTTATGGTTGCTTAGCTTAGCATACCTGGCAAATTTCAGGGGTTTTTAGATTTTACTTGTAACCATAACGTCCTTTTAATAACAGTTTTTGACTGAATTTCATAGGTTTTTATTAGTGCAACTTCACCATAAAGTCCCTTTAACAAATTGTTCTTTTACTGAATATATATATATCTATATATGTATATATTCAAGGAGAAATATGTAGTTGCAAGGGCTTTTAGGTGAGCAATACATTGTAAAAAAAACTTTTGAAATTCAAAGAAAATGCTTTAGTTGCAGTGACCTCAAGGTAAGAACTTAATGCAACAAAACCTTTGAAATTCAGCTAAATCTACCTTAACTTTGAACTCCCTGTTGCGCATCCTATGAGCACATTGATGACATCACAGATCACATTACTGATGACATCACTAATTATATGTTTTCTTGAGAACACTGATGACATTACAAATGACATCACTGATGTCATCCCTGGTGACAACACTAAATACATTGTAAAGAACTGATTACCTCAATAATGGAATGAGGCATAACATTAATAGGTTAGCTCATTAAAGGTGTGATTACCTTAATAACAATTTATGTCATGGACCTGGTCATGACAAATGTTGTGATCACTGGCCAGCACCAGAGGCTATAGCTAGTGGTTGGTTAGTGTTCAACAATACTAATGTACATGGTTGAAAGCCATGCTAGTAGCCCATCACTGTTTTAAAATATACAGTGGACAAAGTTGAAAGCTGTAGTCAGTGGCCATGGCTAAAGGCTATAGCTAGTGCCCATTAAAATGTTAGAATAAACAGTTGGCACAGTCAAAGGGTGTGGCCACTGGCTAGTACTGTGTTGAAGACCGTAGCTAGTGGCTGGTTAGTTTAAATAATATACATTAGTCACAGCCGAAGGCCATAGCTAGTGGCTGGTTAGTTTGAATAATATACATTAGGCACAGCCGAAGGCCATAGCTAGTGGCTGGTTAGTGTTGCATAATGCACAGTGGGCACGGCCGAAGGACATCGCTTATTGCATTTTATTATTTAAAAATATACAATGGACATTGCACTACTGAAGTCAAAGGCCATGGCCAGTGGCTAATTTATATGTTAGAATGCATAGTGGCCACAGCCAAGATAGTGGTCACTGGCTAGTAATGGGCTAAAGTCCATGGCTAGTGCCTGTCATGACTCTAGGAAATCCCAAGACCCCTGTGGGTAGCATTGGAAAGGTTTGGTCTATAACATTGGCTGCTTGGCGCTGGAACAGACTCTTTGCCCCACTCAAAATGGCCCCCGGGCTGGATCAGTCAACTGAATCCAACATGGCCCCTAAAGGGCCATTGTGCAGGCATCCCTGATGGTCTAGTGGTGCTGGGTGGACCCAGGGCTATATAAACCCCGCCCTGGGCCACACCCAGTGCTTAGCGTTTCCTCCGGCTGAGGTGTCAGCGTAACGCTCGCCTGCTCTGCTTCTGCACCTTCCACGTGTCAAAACTTCCTGAGGCTCCTGCTCCGTCCGGCGCTCCAGGCATCCTGTGACCCAGCGCAGCTCTCCAGATCAAGACTTCACTACGGGTCAAGGCTTCCGGATCATCTGTTCCCTTCTCGGCTCTCCGGGTCCGCCTCCAACTTCAAAGGAGCATCTTTGTCCACCGCGCGTCTTCTTTTTTCATACGCTGCGGCTCCTGCAAAAGATAAAGAAACACTGAGAGGGTAAGCGACGAACAAGACAGCAATCAGCTGACTCTCTCAATCCTCCTCCCTCCTCCAGCACGTTACTTACCAGTTGAACTCGGTTTGTGACTTCAGCCTTCCCTGCAGCTCCTTTGGACCCTGTGAGAGCAAAGCAAACAAAAGACATTTAAAGACATACAGCAGGATTGTGCTTGCAAAACAATTCTGTACAAACTGCAATAAGAACTACCACCTACCGTAAGGCAATCCAAACGCGGCCTGTGCGCCACAGCGGGTCTTGGCCACAATTACCCCAGTGAAGGAACTGGGAGGTCTATTCATCCGCCGCCAACCCAGTGAGGTACTGGATAAAAAGACTGCAAGAACGCCTGGAAGGATTCCAGAGACTGGCTATACAACGGCAAGCAGAACTTATCCAGGCCACTCCTGCCTCCCTGACCACTGGGTTTGTTAACCTGCAGTGAGCAGGGTGGAGAGAGTGTTTTGGGCTATCGCTGAAGCAGAAACCCGTCGACAGACTGGACCAGAACCACCGACAGTCCGGACCAGGCACTCCTGCAGGGCCCCAGAGGTAAGCGTTACATGCCTGACCAGTGCATATAACATACAGTGGATACAGTTGAAAGCTGTATTCACTGGTAAAGGGCAGAATCTATGGTTGGTAATCTGTTAGTGTTTTAACATATTGAGTGCACACGGGTGAAGGTTGTGACCACTGTCCATAACTGAAGACCATGACTAGTACCTATTCATGTGTTCAAAATATATTTAGCCATGCACACTGACCAGGGCTAAAGGCCATGCTTAATTCCAGTTACTGTTGTAATGTAATTTCTGATGTCATCAGCGATGTGATCTGTGATGTCATCATTGTGGTCATAGGATGTGCAACAGGGCGTAAAGTTAAGGTGGCTTTAGCTGAATTTCAGAGGTTTTGTTGCATTAAGTTCTCACCTTAATGACCTTGCAACTAAAGTTTTCTCCTTGAATTTCAAGTGTTTTGTTATTCCATACATAATTAACAATAATACAGACAATTGGGCTAATGAAAACCATGTATCATGTGTACAAAGTAAAATAAAAAGCAATTGTGCACCCATATTCATCCAAATAACCCTACTGTTAAAACATTTTCTTTCCATATTAATGTAACTTTTTAAAGTATTTGCAATTATTTTTACTATATACGAATAGGATCGTATTAAAATGTAGCCACGTCAACATACGAGCCAATGGCACACCGAGATGCATTGATGTGTCTACGTGTAAAGACTGGAGGGGGGTGTCTGTACTTCTGCTCTCTATATGGCTCAGAGGACCCCAGCCAAGATTCTCTATTATTGGTAAGTGGTCGAGCAATCAAGGCCTAGCTTCTCAGGAGGTGATGCAGGCTGGTTCTAAAGTACAGTGTAGTCCCCAATCCCCCACAAAGGAATGTCCACACACTGTATTAGTTAAAACACAGTCCCTATATAATTAATATTCAAGGTTATGTACACTATCACAATAACTCACTTTGTGCTCAGAAAATCTACAATGGCAAATATATACAGTTCTATAGTGGTACCACACTTATTATCAGATCTCATTAAAGTGCATCAACTATACCCTGGTCAAATGTCACACAGATCAAGGAATAAAAGTAACCAACAATAGATATAATTGGAAAGCAGTTGGTTAGAACAATTGGCAGAATATTGACCCCTACCAACTGGGCACAATTATGTGTGGAGATCCCCTCACCTGGGCAACCTGTAAATAAAGATATATCGTACAAGCCCAGTCCATATATTGTTCACAAGAGTCGTATTTCCTTCCAAAATAGTTAGACAACCCCAATGTACCTGGAATAGCAGAGTTCAATGTCGGGTCGTCGACGAATCCTTCTTGAGCGGCTCTCTTTAAAGCAGGAGCCACGGATCATCGAGATCCCACTAGGAAAAGGGTTGAACGACGACGGGGAAGTGGCAGCTTCATTCCTAGCGGTGCTCGGCGACGATGGAGCATTGACGTCCTGCAAGGAAGAGGCGTGGGGGGCACCTCAGTGATGATAGTTCAGGACCACATAGGACATCGAGTCGTAGGCATCTCTGTGGTCGTCATGTGGTGGAAAACCCACCGGTGGATGTTCCTAGGTGCGTCAACGAGCTCGACTTTCTCCGGCGGGAAAAAGTGGTTGATGGTGCGGACAAGAACGTCCTTGGATCACATAAAGTTCTTAGGCAAATGGGAGTGCTGCGGCTCCGGTAGACAACGACGCTCGTCGACTGTGGCGGACAACAATACGGGTGCTTCTCTTCAGGATTCCGTGGCAGTCCCTGTCTCAGGTTGGCAGCCTGTCGTAGATCTGTCTACCAGGGAGCTTTGGCAAAGATCAGCGGTGCACGATGGTCCCTCTTAGCTCTGGAAGAGGGCGCCTTACCTGATCCTCTTTGGGTAAGTCCTTGGAGACACAGCAGCTATCAGATTGGTGAAGGAGAGCAACAGCAATTCTTCTCTTCCAGCAGGGCTTCAAGGTCAAGCTTCAGTTTCACTCCAGTTACTCTTCAGCTTCTGAACACAAATTCTAGCAGTGAGAGGTCCCCAGATATACTAGTTGGTCTCCCATTCATTCTGCTGGGTCACACTCAGGCAACCAATCGGTCAGAAGGGCATTCATGCAGGCAGGCAGCTGATCAGGTGCATAGTGCATTCAGGCCATTCACTTCTCTCCAGACACTCACAACAAGTTATGTGTATTGGGACAAGTCCCAGCCATTCAACACTCCACACTGCCTTCATACCAGTTTCGGGCAGGTCTATCTCTGTCATGGAGTCAAACACCAGATACTAGAAATCCACAACACAAAATGCGTATTCGTCACACACTCCATTCACCCAGGTCCCACCCACAGGGGTACCCACAACATACAGTCACTGGGAAGGCTCCAGCCATTCTGGCCTGGACTTCACAACAACACCATATGTGAAACTTCCACCCAACAGCCAGTGAGGGAGAAGGGACAGAGTCAGGGCTTCCCAGGACTTTGGGAAAACAAGGTAACAGGCGATAGAAAGCAAGAAGCCACGGGGGCCATCTTGTTTCCCATCAGTAATCAACTGATTCCAATGGCAGGGCCTGGGCATCCCAAAATGTAGGATACTCAGAGCACCTGTCAAATTCAGCATGGAGCTGCCACTAGCCCATACCCTGCTCTGTGGGCCACACACAGGTGCCCAAAAACATACACTAGGGGTACAGGGTTGTACCTCCACCCATGGGTGCCATAAGGGTATCCCGTGGGTCTGTACACCAAACCAAAAGAGAGAGCTGCACCGCCAGGAGTCCCACATGAACTCCTGCATGGAAAACATGACAGAACACATGATAAAAGGCAGTAAAGGACAAGGATATGGAGGCCCTGTCCCTCCAATGCATTTCCAGCATCACACTATGCCCATGCCATCTCGCAAACTCTGCCCATGCAAAATCCTGTGTTATGTACTTGCATCAACAAATGAGCCAATGAAAATCTGTTTGTGCAAAATCAACGATTAACACATCGACTTAAATCAACATGGTTACGTATCCACGTCAGTCAGCCTACAGCCAATCACACTACGCACTGTGGCTTCACGCCTATGCTATGCCTATTTACTCCCCGTGCGCAAAGACCATTCAGTCGCACGCTCAGATTCATTGACACGGCTATGCCCATGTCGTATTACGACATCTGCACATCCAATACCATCCAATCACCGGGTGTGGCAGTCTGTAGCTACGAATAATCACTGCACCCACAAAAAAGAGTTTACATTTATCATTGCTTTCTGTACTTGCTAGTGAAAGGGTGTCTGAGTAACTGCAAGCACTTTTGGCACTTTACCCCTTAAATTCTTCATCCTTTTACACAGTTGACCCCTAATCCTATTTTCCTTTGTCTTTTGATTTGTTCAGATTGTCTATTTTTTATTTTACTTTTTTTCGTTTTTACTTTTCCCTTTTTAGAGTCATTGGGCCTCATTACAAGTACACCGGTCCGGAGTTAACGCCGGTGGTAAAACCATACCGGCACTGTTTCCACGTCCGCCCAATCATGACCCGCGGCCCCGGAAATAGCAATCCTCAAACCGCCACCACGGAGTTAAGGGTCCATAAAGTCCACCTGCACGGAAACCCCTCCGTTACCAGCAACACGAAACACTGCAAGCATCACAACTAGCGCGGACATGGAAACACCACCAGAAAAATGGCGTTAAAACCGTGATCACGGTGGCGGTACTGCCGCCACCGCGAACATGACGTTAAACAGTGCCAGCTGAACAGAATCAGAGCACAGGTGCACCAAATCAGCCCAGCTGGACCCAGCAGCACACTGGGAGCCCACAAAAGGGCCACACCCAGCCCAACACAACACAGAACCATGCAGGCAGCAGCTCTAGTGCCATTTGGACTGGGCCTACTCAACCAACATGCAGCACTGCACATGATGGCAGTAATGGTGCAGAGGAGGAGGCGGAGGCGGAAGAGGCGCAGGCGCCATCCAGCCAACCCTGCACCTATAGCAAACCCCAATGTGCAGTCGCCACTAGCCCGCAGGCAGCCTGCAATACCACACATCAGGGCCTCACCCTGGAACCTTACCCCAGGACAGATCCACACACTATACCGGCTGGACCGCCCAACAATCCTGTACATCACTGCCATGATTGAGGACGACATCAGCAGCCACATAGACACCCCCACTGCTATCCCCCCTCCTGAAGGCTGTGTCTGTGCTGCATTTCCTTGGCACTGGCACCTATCAACACACGGTCGGTCAGCTGCACGGCATATCACAACCCTGTTTCTCGAAAATCCTGGTGCAAGTACTGGATGCCCTTTTGCGCCATGTGTCGGAACGCATAGCCCTACCCCGTACCCTCCCCGAGGTCATTGCCACAAAGTTGTCCTTCCATGCCATGTCAGGCATGCCAAATTGCATAGGTGCACTTGACTGCACCCACATTGAGCTGACAGTACCACGTGCAATTGAGATGGTGTTCCGCAATAGGAAACAGTATCACTCACTGAATGTACAGATGGTATGTGATGCCACGCTACTGATTACACACTGCTGTGCACGTTTCCCAGGCTCAACCCATAACTCAATGGTACTGTGGAATTCCACGTTGCCACGGTACATGGAACGCTATGCCGGACAAAGCACATGGCTATTGGGTGAGTACAGCTGACAATGCTCTGACCCTGTTGAAGCGTTTTCTATGTGTCCAGGCCAATGAGCAATGTTAGTGTGCCGCTGGACCGCACATGCATCACCGCCCCCTCCCATCTACCAAATAGACAGCGGCTACCAAACATCACAAAGGAAGACATGACAGGTCACCACAGTGTGCCTGTACACACCCTGCCACAGCCCATCCTGTCACTGTCCCATACACATTGTGCCACTGCAGACACCCACCCACAAATGGAACACTTCCCTCCCAATGCACAAGATGCCTGTAAATGAGACGTTGTGCATTGACTACTTCAGTACAGTGAAGTCACTCTGCCATGTGTGCACATCACTGCACTATGACATACTCACAATCCAATGTCACCCGCAGGGCACAGTACACATGCACATACATGTGTAGGCCATAATCCAGTTGCGGACATCCACTGTGATGCCCAAAGAACACTTCAAACCACTGCATGGCACATATGCATGAATGAACAATGATACAAGATAGCACAGCATCATATTAAGACATGATACCACAAACACTGACATGTCCCCCCATCTTCATCCCATGTAGGTGATGCTGGATATGCACTCACGCCATGGATGATGACACCTGTACGGAGACCAAGGAACAGGCATGAAGAGGCATACAACAGGGCACATGTCCGCACACGTGGAATGATTGAGAGGACATTCGGACTGCTGAAGGCCCGTTTCCGCTGTCTGAGCAGATCTGGGGGATCACTGCTGTACAGCCCAGTGAAGACGGGTAAAAACACGTTCGTATGTGCCATGCTGCACAATCTGTGCCTGCGCAGGAACATCCCAATGCCCCCAGACGCAGATGACGAAGATGGGGATGGAGATGGGGATGGGGATGGGATGGCACCACCTCCCCCTGGGGGTGCACTTGATGGCCAAAGAGCACGGGATGAGCTGATTCGCATTTACTTTTGAGACACAGCACATTCACAGCAATGCATAGAGTAATGACAATAAATGATTTGTTGTACTGCAAATGAAATGATAGATGTCCACACATGTATGTTTTGCTTTCAAATGATGATATATTGATGAATTCACAACAGGGAAGGTGGTGAAATGGTTAGGGAAGCTGTACACCCGAGCCCACCCAGGCCCCAATGTTCAAAGACCCAAAACAACCTCCCCCACCACCCAAACTTACCCACCCCTCACACCCTTCAAGTCCACGTGTGTCCTGCAGTGCCCCACACACATATCATCACTTCCGTGTGCGCTTCTGTGCCTGTGCATCCTTGCCCGAGAGCCCCGTTAGCGGACTTGAGCGCCTCCTTTGACTGGCAGTAGTGGAGCTTGATGGGGTGGTGGTATTTGATGGCACAGAATCCGGTATGGATGGCATCCGTGCAAGATTTGCCTGTTGCCCAATCAACATGGCCTCAATGAGCCTGGAGGTGTTGTCGTTACTCTCCCGCACATGGCGTGCCAGGGTGACTATTGTGCTTGCAAAGCGTCCAATAGACCTTGAGGGGCGACGCACTGCCGTGCTATAGCACTCCCTCTGCAGCCTAGATTCTTCAAGCTGCCTCTCCACCAGCTGGGTGAGGGTTGCCTGCTGCTCCTCCATCCGCTGCATGCGGGAATTCAGCTCTGCCATGGATGGGGTGGGTGACCTCATGGGACTTCTGAGTGAAGTGGGGCTAAACTCCAGCTGATGGAAGGAACCCAGGTCATCAAATGTGGGCGTCGCCCCTTGTGGCCCAGTATCAGAGTGCTCTACCGGGGCACTGTTGTCACTACAGGCCGCCTCCTCTGCAGTGCAGCTGCCTTCTGTGTTAGTTTGGGTGGGCATGGTGGGTTCCCGTGGCACCCGTCTTGCCTCAGGCAGCGTGGAGTCGGTGGGGATGTCGGTGGTGGTGGCCGGCACATCTGTTGCAGTTGGTAGTGGGGGCTGAGATGCCGAACTGCTGGCAGCATCCTCTTGTGTGGGGGCGGTGGCTTGGGCATGTGCTGGTGCTGATTGCCTGGCCTGTAGTGCAGTGTCACTGTCACTGGATACGGCTGTGGGGACACAGAGGACATGCAATTAGTGTTGTGGTGGTGGCTGATGGGTGCATCACATGCATCATACAGGTTGGTCATTGTATACTGTTCGTTACATGCATCTGATTGCTTGGGGTATGCATTGTAGTGATAGTGGGTGCCATACGGATCTTGATGGGTCCTTTGGGCCATTCATGCACTGCCTGGGGGGGGGGTTGTTAATGGGTCCTTTGACCCAGTCATGCACTGCCTGGGGGGGGGTTATTAATGGGTCCTTTGGCCCAGTCATGCACTGCCTGGGGGAAGGGGGGTTATTAATGGGTCCTTTGGGCCAGTCATGCACTGTCTGGGGGGGGTATTAATGGGTCCTTTGGGGGCCAGTCATGCACTGCTTGGGGGGGGGGGGTTATTAATGGGTCCTTTGGCCCAGTCATGCACTGCCTGGGAGGGATATTAATGGGTCCTTTGGGCCAGTCATGCACTGCCTGGGGGGGGATTATTAATGGGTCCTTTGGGCCAGTCATGCACTGCCTGGGGCAGTGGGGGTTATTAATGGGTCCTTTGGCACTGTAATGCCATCAACATATTCTTTTATGGCATTCATGTTTGACCACTTACCAGCAACTGCAGGTGGGCTCACTCATGCCTCAGCCTCCCCGATCCCATGAATGCCCTCAAGGTGGAGGACACTGCTGCAACGCTCCTCCCATGCTTGCAGCCTCAGTGGGGAAAAGGGTCCTCCACCTGTCCCACTGGTGTGTTGGCGGTGTGTGGAGATGGGGTTGCGAATCCTCAGCCTGAGGTCGTCCCACCGCTTGTGGCAGTCCTTGACACTCCTCACTGTCACGCCCACAGCGGTGCACTTGCGTACTGCTTCTGCCCACACTTCCTTCCTCCGCTGCTGTGTGGCACGCCGTTGATCGGCACTGAACAGCATGTCTGCATGCTCCACTATGTGCTCCACGAGCACAGTTAGCTGCGCCTCACTGAAGCGCTGTTTGTGCTGCCTCTGCGCTGGAATCCTGGCAGACATGCTGGTTGTCCCTTTTGCCTTCTCACAGTATGGATTGTGCTTGTGCTGACTCTGGATGGCAATGGATTGTGCTTTATATGATGGCCGCTCTCTGTTTCTGGTTTTTGGCGATCATGGTATTTTCGGTTCCGTTTCCGTGGCGACGAAGGCGGACACAGGTTTTGCGCTACTTGTGGCAGCGCTATGTCCATTTCCGTGGCTTTTTCCGTAATGGCGGTAACAACGTTTCCGCGTCCGTGTGGTGCGCGCGACCGGCAGCACATAATCAGACGGTCTTTCCGCAACCTTGCGGTGTCATGCCCCGCATCCCAGTTTCCGCAAGCCCGCGGGTGTTTATTTCCAGGTGGAAACTGCCCTGGCGACTGTTTACAGCCCGGGGGACACGCCGCACTACAAGGTCCAGAATTCCATCTGTTCGCGATCATGTGATCCACCCGCAACGTGCCTCGCGTTCTGGACCAGATGCCAGTACTTAGCACGGCTTGTCCCTGTAAAGGGTGCTCCTAAAACTGAGTAATCAGTTCGAGTGCTCGAATCCCTGTTATTCTGATTCCTGTGTTATTACAGACCCGGCTTTGCTCCAAGGACCTTTCCCAACGTTTTTTTCCTACGATTTCTGGCTCCAGACCCCTCGGCTGTTCCCCTTGGTAATCAAACTTTTGGCATTCTAAACGGATTTGTGTTCCTCCTGCTCCCATTTGTTGTGGCGTTTGGACCTTGCTAACCTCCAGTGTAACGCATGGCAGGTTATTAAGGAAAACCTAAACTAGACTTCTGTTTACGTTTCTTTCTCTCCACTGGCTACTATTCCTGCATGGGTTTTCTGACTTCCTTTACTACCACGTATTACATAAACCACGAGACATACCTTTTTTTGGATTGCTCAACAACGCTGCCTGCATCACAAGAAAACAACGCTCTACATGCTGAAGTGATTAAACGGACGCTCTCCTGTTTATCGTGGTCACTTCTTGGATTAGCTATTCTCACGTGGGGACGCTTTGCTGTTATTCTTGGGGATTTTTTGGACTACATTTAGTTGCGCCCTCGTGCCGTTCGGGTTAGGTGGATCATTGCACAGACTTCATCCAACTGAGACTTTCTTCCTTCCTCATCTGGCCATCACCCTGCTCGACTTCCATAGGTACACTGGACTTCCTTTCTGGCTAAGCAGGTAAGAGAGGGTTGATTACGGGGGGGCTAACACTGCACTTTGGTAGCTCTTTGACTGCTATCCTGAACTATCATTTCTCTTTGTTCCCCTATCTCTGTTGTCGCTGCGCCTCCCTTTTCACTCAAGCCCCTGGCCTGTTAGTTTTAGTGTACTTTCTACAGGCTGCGCTCTTGCGGGGAAAGTCTTGTGTAACATTGCGATCAAGATATTCCAGAACCATCTTGGTGACAGTCCAAGATATCCCAGAGTGAAGGGGCTCCCGAAAGTAGATGCTGACCTTGTATCCTTTATAAGTCTGTATCCTTTTTCCGATTTGTGCTAAAGTTGTGACATGCGGACACGGAAACTTTATTACCGCCATCACGGAATCACCGCGATCCGAAGCTGCCAGGTTGTAATGATGCCCATTATCTTTTTGTGTTGTCATTTTTATTATTTTATATTGTTCTCCCCGGTCCCACCATGAGAATAGCAGCAGTGATGATGAGATTAGCATGTGGGTTCTGAATCCATCACCACAAAGGAAGAAGGCAACTGGAATGAAAACCACTGTGGACAGTTGGCGCTTCTATCAAGTCAAAAATCATTGTTTCCGAAAAGAGGCAGAGGAGGCACTCTGCAAAATCTGCAATAAAACTCTACGCCAAGGGCCTTCCAATGTTCCTTCTCAAGGCATGTGAACCTCATTTAGTGCAAGTCCGCTGGGATGATGTTGATGATGAGTATCGAAAAGCACACGAATATCATAAAAGAAAAATGTATGGGTCCCATTCCTTGCGTTGATGGGCATCAGCACAATCTGCAGCACCTTCATCCACCAGTGCAACAACATCACCAACTGGAAATGAAGCCTCAACTTCAACAGCGGTGACAACTGCACAGACTTTTGTTTTAATGACACCGGATCCTTCCATGATGCACATCATGTATAAAAAATGCCTCAAATGGGTAGTTAAGGGATATGCCACAATTGAGCAATGGCAGTAGAAATTCGCTGAACATTAGATTACCTGTCATGCTTAGTTTTATTTTTAATTGGCATTTTTATATATGTTTCTTTTTAATTTAATTCCCTTTTTTATTATGTTTCATGCTTATGTGTTTTCCTCCCCTATTCCACCGTCCTCTTACCATCCCCCAAAATGGCCCTTTTATGGGCCACCTTTTAAGTTATAAATATTGATAAAATTGAACACAAACTGCAAAAATATATTAAAATATCTATTGTAACTTATTTTATGCAGTTGCAGTCATCAACATCCCCCTATAGTTTGTTTGTAGCTGTGGTTACACTGCTAACAGGCGAAACAGTTTAGTTGTGAATAACAGCACCCCAGTCATTGCTCACTTTAGTCGTGTAAGCAGCCGTGGCTAAAAAAAGGAATTCAAAAAAATATACAACTCTGCGTCTGCACATATCTGCATTATAGATTTAAATATCATATTGATCAGATAACTTACCAAATACCCTTATTCATGTTCTCTCATATCTTCCATATTACCAACTCTGAAACAAAATGAAATGTAGTTTATACCAAAATAAAAACAAACTTATACATGTGTTTTTCATAATGGTACCAAGTGAATATTGATTGTATTCCCAGTATGCAAACATTACCAGGTTGTACAGATTAATCATACTAATCCATTGGAGATACAAAACATCTCTTCAGTTATTTTATCTATTTAACAATAATTATATATACATATAAAGTATACACTATCTTACTTTATACAAGTATATGCATATAATAACATGTAAAATAAAAATGTAAATCATTTTATAAAATAAACCTTGTAACAAAAAAACACACTTCAGAAAATTACACTTTAAAAACCTAAGAGCTGCTACAGTGCAGCATAGGAAAAAATGCAGTATTATCACTTCAACTATACCAACCATTTAGGTAACTAGAAACTTGGTTTTGCATCAACAAATTCTAAAAACATTTGCCCACAATATCAACAGTTTGTACACCAATAGAGCCATTTCACTACAATGAAGATATGTTAAAATACTGTTCAAACATTATTTATTATTAAATTATGACAAATTCACAGATCAATGTATGCAACCTTAACCAGGAAACAAAGACATACAGCCCAACTATAGCTTCAGTTTCACAGATACATATATTAAGACATTCCAAAAGAGTAACATTTTTTTGAGTATTCATCTGTTTAGAGTATTGTCAGACCTATATTTCACATAATAGGTAGACAATAAAAACCTGTGTGTGTAAGCATATTAACACTTAGCAAAATCTACAGTTATACCCTGACAAATGTAATTTCCATACTTCTTATAAAACCTGAGTGTGGCCTTTGTTTGGCCACCTACACACATGAGAAGTAGATAATAACATTGTATAATGAACTCATTATATTTACATTTCTTAAAAACTAAGAATTGTTATTTAAACTCCTATTGGTACTGATAGTTGTACGCAGTGTGCAATACTTTTTTAACTATGTAGATATGTATTCTAAATTATAAAAATGATATCTACATTGCCATTTCATAACTTCTTTCATAATTTAGTGTTAATCCTTTTTTGGCCACCTACACACCAACGAAGCTAAAGACAATTTTCTTAAACCTACCATACAAAATCGAAAACATGCACGGTTTAATGACTGGATACATTTGACAACTTTTCAAAAGACCTCACACTGCATACAGAAGTTACTTACACATTTAACAAACTAACCCTTCAGTAAGGTATCTTAATGTTTTATTTCATTTAGAATGTGTTTTAAAAACATTGTGTGCATACTTATTTTCACCACCTATACACATAATAAGTAAACTAAGTATACTTAAATTGTTCCCTAACACCCTTATCAGTAGTTACATTTTATTTATTTATTTTTCAAATATTGGACTATATGGTTTTTGTCTCTACAACCTACTGTTTGCCTGTTTCATATGTAAACAGGCATGCCTTTCTACACTCCCTTACACTCAGAATGATGTACATTAACCATTTATGAAAACTAGCACGTATAGGTAACACTTTTACTTATTAAAATATACAGTGTTTTACACAATAAAAGGAGGTAGAATATCGCAATATTTTCTCTTCTAGTTTATATACTCTTCAGAATATTACCTCTACATTTATTTCGTACTATTTTTGAATTACATCCTATTAAAATCTCCAACTTTATCTAAAACACTCATTACCCTATTCTATTTCAAACTTTTAGTTTGCATGTTTATATTCACAAAGCATATAACACATATATTTCAGAACTTTGGTTCTAGCAACATTAAGTGAGTATTATTTAAACCCTTTGGCCAACTAGCTTGACGTGTGACATTAGAGTCATTACAAACACGGCAATCTACCTCTTTATGCAGCCATGTCGTGAAATGTCCACATTCAATGGATGCTCCTTCATGATAAATAATTGCACACATTTTAAATGTTTTCTTGCAAACAGAAACTTGACCACCTTTAAAATACATTAGTAACGTGTTAATTTTCCTACTATCTATAATGTATCATTGGAACCTAATCAATGCATACTTATTAAAAATTAGATGTTGCAGTGTGGATTGTAAATTACAGCTACAGTCACTGCATGTTATGAAATGCTTTAGTTACAATATCAGAATGATTTACACTTTTCTAATCAGGGATATACACATACACAATTATTTCATAGAGATCTGGAATAAAATAACCTTTCCTACATTGTGGCCACATATGATTCCACTCCTAATTCTTACATACCTATCTACATTAACAGTTTCCTTCACTAAAAAACTAAAGACAGTCATTACAAATTCTTGACTATCTTCCTGTACGTTTTGAGAAAAATGTTGATTTCCACTTGCAACTATACTACATTTCAGATCGACATTGACAAAATGTAAACTGTGTGATTTTTCATATACAGATATTTTAGAAAATGAAAGTTCCACATATAGCTGCTTTTCTGCTGTGGAAGCTATTTCTTCCATCAATGGAGTCATTTGAAACAACATACACAAAGCTGCATTACAGTAGCATTCAACTCCTGTTTCATTACAAAATCTGCAATGATAGTACCTTATAATTGAACACTCTCCAACTCCATTAAATTATGTTGTTTTATTTGTCTTACAAATGACTGATTTAATGTAAATGTGCTCTCCCTGGCTCCTTATGTTTCCTGGATGAGTCCTTTGCAGGTACAGGTATAAGATTCAGGTGAGTAGCATACAGTACACACAACCTATTATATTATTCAATGCAAGAAATGTCAGCCATCAGTTTTCTTTCATCAAAGTTTATTAAAAAGAAACCTTCCATATTTTTCACATGTGGCAAGGTTACCTATTACATTCCTTCTTTAAACACTGTGTTTGTGCCCACCCTGACTCACACGTATGAAATGAATACAACAAACACTCCCAGGGCAGGGAATGAGGCACAAAAGGGCTGCGAGAGTTTCAAGGAAAAGTTTATCTAGATCTCTGAGAGCGCTCTGACCACATCAAGTTACAACACATTTATATAGTACATCTACATTTTTAACATATGATGCTATGTTGGACCAGGATTGGTCAACCGTAGTGGTGACTTAGGTTTGGGCATCATCTCTTCCTCCGGGTTGGTTGCTTGGTTGGCGGGAGGATTGACGTCAGACATTTGTGCTCCGGATGAGTGAAGGTCAGGTCGCTGTGAAACACAGTGGTCACTATCTAAGCTAAGAAAATACATTCTGAGTAATGCATGCACTAAATCATAGCTGATCAAAGGACTCTTAGTAGTGTATCATGTCGTTATACAAATCACTCAAGGGCTTATACCATCTAAACATTTGGATTATACAGGTCACAGATTTAAGGGCCTTGACCACTATAATACTGTCATTGAACTATAGGGTTAGTCTCACAAGAATCTCAGGTATGTGGCACTTGTTAGTATTGGGCATGATATACTGCACAGGGGTCTAATGTTAGTTGGGGGTCTGCTGCGTGGGTTCCATAGTATGGTTGGCAGTATGGCACATGGAAGGGATGCCTCACAAGGACACAGGGTTAGAATGGCAATAAGTTTCAACTGGTGAGGGTAAGAGGGCAAGGACACTTTTGTGGAGATGAAAAAGCTATGTGCTTGGCTCATGTTGGTTCACATGCGGGACAGTGATCTCAGAGGAAAAGGGATGTGTTACATTTATTATTTGTTGCAAGCAGCTCCAGCCTCAGCATGAGAATGGAGCTGCAGAGTTTTCCAGCTGGAGTGGGGACGAGGGTGGGGGCCATGTGCTCCGAGCTACAGTGGCGAGCAAAAGGGAGAGATGCGTTTTGTACTATCGCAGTGAGGCCTGGCTACCAAGATGGAGTCGAAAGGGGGTACAAAAAATGGATGCCCTGTGTCCTGCTTGGTAGTCCCATTTACGCGGATATAACCACAAGTTAGTATCGCATAAGGGTGACGGGTGTACCCACCACTAGAGGCACTTGGTCCAGGTTTTGTACTGAGAAGTGATGGTAGAGAGGGGCCCATTGGCCCCTCGCTCCCACACAACTGTATGACCAATGTCAAAAAGTACTGCTTCTAAAGTCAACTCTTGTGATTTATGAATAGTTATTGCATAAGTAGAGCACAATGGAAACTGTGCTCTTTTCACAAAGGTATCCTTAAAAGCATGACACGTGCAGAAGTCTGAGAAATCAAATGAGTATCTTCTACATGTTCAAACTTATCTTCGATATGTGTGCTGTGAGGAAAAGTGTAAAATGCAATCACTCTTCCCAATGCTTCATTGACTAGACCAATTACTACATTCAAGTTCCTCTTCAACATTGCTTGTGGAATTGATGCACAGTTTTAAAACTTCTTCCAAACCTGTTGTTTTAGAAATGAATTCTCTAGTTGGCCTAATGAAGCTTTTGCTCTTTTATCCAACTCTAAAGACATAATATGACCATCTAAAACATCACATGATTTTATGTCCACAATGTTTTGCTCCTCTGACACTAGCATTGTAGAGTTAAACTTGGTACACTCTGCAAGTGTGCACATCAAAGCAACACAAGAAATATACCGTTCCTTTAGAGTCAACATGACATCCGATGGACTACAATCTGCATGAAAAATGTTAGAAAGCAGTCTTCCCTTTAAAACTGCCTTCAAATTTTCCTCAAGAATACCTATGCAAAACCTATTAAGCATTTCTCTGTACTCTAAGTCTGCAGATTGCCTCATATTAATCATACGTTCCTGGAATTTAAAACAATTCCAACAGTTAAAATGACCAATGCTTCCTATACTTTTTTGAGTATCCTTAGATTGCAGCATTCTGAAAACTGGTTGACCTTTCACAGAAGTTAATTGTAACAAGTCTCCAAAAACACGTACATGTTTACCTCCAAACAAAACGTTGTAATCAGTCTTCTTAACCTCTTGCATTCGCAAGTGAATAAAAGCTAGCATCAAGTTAGACACCATATTTACTTCAACTACAATCAAGGTATTTAATTTTTTAAGAACCTTTCCTACATCTTGTGCTGCACTTGATAAAAGTTTTCGATACTCTAGTTGGTTGTCATGCTCTATTGGTAGCATCAAAAGGCGATGTAAAGTAACACCTCCTACATTAAATGCTGCTAAACCTGTTGGAGCAGTTACAATGCATGACAATGAAGAATCTGTTTCATTTTGGATCATAACTGTTATTGCATGAATAAAAAATGATTTACCTGTTCCTGCTTCTCCACTAACATACAACAATACAGGTTTGTATTGCACACAAGAACATTCAATCTTGTCATGAAGTAAACAATGTAAGAACCTATCTTTAATTTTATAATAAACTTCTTTTTGCTTTACACTAGGTTTACTAACAATTTCATCACAATGTGGATCAGCAGCTTTACTTTGTTGCATTGCACTTCGTACTTCCTCTATGGCAAGCTCAACATCTGTTTGAATACTTGGCTCAGTAAGCACATTTTGACTTCCTATAAGGAGTTTCTTTTGCCAATTTAGCTGCCAAAAGTTCTTCTTGATGTAGTTCTTTCTCCAGTAACTCAAGTACTGCTCACATTTTTTGATATTTAATTAAGTTTTTGTTAGCAAACAAATGCTTTTTCAATAGTTTCGAAACTCCCAAGAAAATCACTCTGCATGTCATGTAAAGAACAACTGCAAAAGACACAAATAAAATACAGTTTCATGCGGTTAATGAGACTTGCCTTATCATGTCTTCTTATGTCTCACCAGAAAACCACTACATCCATGTACTTTGATTAATCCTCTGTCACTGTTTTCTTCAACATACTGATATGAGTATCGTTGTGATACTTGATAAAAAAAAATCCTCCAACATTTAAGATCAGTTGTGATGATATGTATCAATCAAATCTGTTTTTCAAAACCTCTGAACTATCAGGTACTGCTTCAGCTAATGGCTCAATTTCACTCAAAGGCTTCAATACCTGATTTCTTGTACTAGCTGGTCCAAGACTTAACCAAACTACATTAATGCAATGTCCATATAGAGACAAGCTAGTAAGCTGATCTGCAGCTTCATAGCAACCACACTCTCAATGTGAAAGCATCTTCAAACCAAAGCTTAGAGGTTTCTGACTAAGGGCCTCATTACACGGTGGGCGGTAAGGGTTTA
Source organism: Ambystoma mexicanum (assembly GCF_040938575.1). NCBI lineage: Eukaryota > Metazoa > Chordata > Amphibia > Caudata > Ambystomatidae > Ambystoma > Ambystoma mexicanum. The sequence goes on along the minus strand of NC_090935.1, from coordinate 806,912,755 downwards.
CCGGTACCGGTAAGGGCACCGGTACCGGTAAACCCTTACCGCCTTACTACGAGTTCCCTTTGCGGGACCCGACCTTAATGGCTGGTTTTACCAGCCGTTAAAGTAGGGTGCCGCAAAGGGACCTTGGTACTAATTACGGTACAGCAATTTGCGGTACCGTAATTAGCGCCTTCCCCTTTCCCATTATGCCCTATGGGGCAAAAATGGGAATGGGGAAGTGCCTTGGTGAATGTGGAATTACCGCCCCCGCTCACCTTGGAGTAGGGCGGTAATTCTGCCATCCACCAAGGTGGACACGGTAAAATACTGGCGGCAACTATGGCGCTAATAGCACCATGGTTACCGCCTACCGTGTAATGAAGCCCTAAGACTTTTATTTGCTGATACATCTGCCCATACCTCAGCTGCATTACTCTAATCAGCTTATGTCATGTATTCTGTAACATAACGGGCAACAGCTGTTGAATCATCAGCAATAAACTGTGCATCAGCATTTTCATTCCATTGCTTAGCAATGACAGGATTGTAATCATTAATGATTTGGCATTCCTTACTTCCTTTTAAATCATATGTATTTCTTGGTGACTTACCCATAACTTGGTTTTGAACAGATGACATTGAACTATTCACTCAAGCAACTGGTGTCACAGGCCTTGGAAAGCTAAATCTGCACTGAGTGTAGTACTTGTCTTTACTCTTGTATTTTCTCTGACAGTACTTTCCACACAAGTGATTTTGAAATTGTTTCACCTTGTTCCATAGGTCAGCATTCACATGCTGAGCTATAATGGAACAAGTAACATATTTTTCAATGAACTCTATCACACAGCATAACATAAACAAACAGAAAAACAATGTTGAAAATTCACTGGTGCAGAATCATGAATCTTCAGAATACATTCTTGTACAATTATATTCTGAAGCAGAGATTCACAGCTTCTGATCATCCAATCTACCTCCTGTACAAGTTGGAAAAAGCATTGGGAAACAATAAGCTTCTAATGTCTTTTCCCAGATACTGATTGGTGCACCTTTCATTGCTTTCATTTGAAACAATTCTAAACTATTGCCTATAACTTCACTAACCTTCACAGCTTTTGTTTGTTGACTGAACATAAAGCATAGACAAGTCTGGTACATTCAGATTACCTTCATATGAATCATTGTGCTCCAATAGAAATGCCAATGCGTTTTTCACTTTTCCGATATCTACAAGCTGTTGCCAAATGCTCTTGTCTTTTAATGGCAACACCATTTACTAAAGCAAACAAATAATCTGCTATGTCACGCTTCACTCTTAGAGTGCTCACATTTTCTTCCAAATTGAGAGGTAAACACAAAACTTTGCCTCTCCCATCTTGCACTAATGATTTCTTAGGCAGATTGGACATCTTTCTTTGCAATGTAACAATAACTTGGAAAGGATGAACAGTTTGCCATGCAATCACTTCAAACATGTTAAATTTTTGAACACACAAGGGAAATTGCACACTACCATGTCACTCAAAATACTTCTTGCACGATTACTTCTTTGATTATAAAACCCAAAACAGTGTCTACAAACATAAAGTGCTTCTCTTGTGTCAAATTCTTCTTCTACAAACAAATACAGATAAGGTTCTTTCCAAAGATCTTCTACAATGTGTTTAATGTTCTCCTCAATGTACACTAGTTGCACTTGAGATTTATAAAAAGTGCGTCGACAAGATACGCAAACAATGTCAGGTCTTTCAGTAGACGACAACTCAAACATTGCAATACTTCATTTATACGTTGAAAAATCATATCCTTTGAAAGCAAAGGATCATCATGTCCACTTCCTGTAAGTGTTTCATCCACATATGCATACTCTTTTAAATGCATCATATTTATCATTTGCATTGTAGGAACTAAACTTTCTAAATTTCCAGGCAAAATTATTTGATTTAAAACTGCAAGAGATATACTTGGTGTGTTGCACTCATATAGTTTAACTACAAGGTATATCATTTAAGTATGATGTGCAGCCATCATTTGTGTACGATGAAACTGGCTCTTACATCTACTTTTATCAAGACAAGCTAGAAAATGACCCACAACTTCACAGTCATCTATTCTTTGTAGCCTCTTGATCTGTCTTTGAACATTATATTTTATGTGCAGAAATTGCAAACATCTATTTAACACGTTAAAAGAAAACATATTGATATTGTACAAAATATTGCATGTTCATACCTCACTTATATTTGACTGACCTACACTTTCAATTTCTGTATTATCACACCGTACAATTTCTTCTTTTTTTAGAAATCACACCATTTCAGACTTCATAGCTACATCCACTCTCATCAATAGCTAGGGGAACATTCTTTCCTTGAATGTAACTCTCCTCATTAAAAAAAACCTTCCGTATGAGAAGTGTGTTTCCACTCTCCACCAAACACATCACAAAAGTTGTCACATGTAAGTACATTAACTGTTTCTACATTTGTATTGAATGGTGTAGTCAGCTTAAGTAATTTCTTAAGTTTATTCAATACGAAAATGAACAATTTTCTTTTCATATCAAAAGCTTTCTTAATTATTACTTCTACTTTTCACTTTTGCAAAAAACGCTTTTCCAGATGTCTAGATTTTTGTTTCACACTTTTCCAAAGATTTGTAAAAACTAGAGAGTGATACATTTTCCTATATATATCTTTATTCCTCTGTTTCAAATTGATAGCATATTCAATACTTTTTTTACTAGCTAGTAACACATTTGATACATGTTTTCTTTTTATCCTTTGAGAAAAACATGATATGATATGATAGGATATTGTATTTATATTGCGCTCGTAAACAGGTGTTTCAGAGCGTGACAACATTCTCGGTTCCATGATTATATTCTGTTGGCACATCTTCTATTTGAAATTACACATTTTCAAAAGTATCATCGATAATAGGCATTGTATTATCTACAGGATTTATATCTACAGATTTAGCAACACTACTTTTTGAAATCTTACACTGTAGAAATGTACTTCCCTACAGGTGATCCTTCCTTACGGCTTGTTGTTGATGCTTTCTTGATGGCATTGAAGGCACCCTGTTCCCAACCCAATACCAAATAAGCCAAATAAAGGACACACCCCACTAGGGAATGTGACCAGGGGATGGATTGCAAGTTGAACAAAGTTTTATAAAATAAAGTTGTGCATGTAGAGAACTCTGCTGCCCTGAGAGCGCTCTGCCAAACATTACACGGGCTGCACATTATAAGGTCTGGAAACATCACTACGGACGCTCCACTATAGGTGCATAATACTACAACATGATAGGCGAGACATATAGATACAATATGTGAGTATACGAGCCGGCCACATAGGATTGTTGGTAACTTGAAGGTTCAGCGGGTGGCAGGTGGGTCAGCTGGGCTCATCTCTGCGGGGTAAAGGTCAGACTCACAAGATGCAACATCACTAACCAATTTATATAAGAAAACAGGAACTGAAGACATGAGACAAATAACCATCATAAAAGCTGACATTTATGGGGTTGCTGTAAAGGGTGGTTAATCTACCCTTTACACCTAAGGAACCATAAACCACAGTACCCTGACCCGGGTGCCCAGCTTGGCGGTTTTTGATCTTCCTGATGCCTCATGATATATATCGACATGTGTTGCTTCTACGGTGGATATAAGTTGTGAAGGGATTAAGACTCTGGTGGTTGCTCGGTTTGGTCACTACCAGGGGTTAGATGTATATCTGCATCAAATAGGTGGGAAATGAGGGCAGGGGCTCTGTAAGCTGTAACTTCTGAAGGCGGGGGTTCGAGGGAGCACAATCAAGTTTGTGGAGACAGATGGACACACAGGCCATGGTTTGCTCCGGTCACACACAAGGCAGTGAGCTCATAGGAAGAGAACGGATACTAAATGTTTGCAACAATACATGGCTGAACTTCTGTGAGAAATGGGTTTCTGCAGAGTTGCCAGGAGGTGGAAGGGGAGGCTGGGCTCATTGTGTGTGGCGCTGGACAGAGGGAGAGATGATTTTTAGAGATCATTAATCAGCCCAGCAAAAGAGGGTGTTTAGGGTGGCACAAAAAGGAGTCTGTATGTCTCAAAAAATTGTTCTGTTTACTGTCTTACTTGTTGTTAATACTTGGTCCAAATCATATACACAGATAAACAAATGTGGGGACGTCCCACACCATTGGACAAACACAGGATCCATTTCATGCGGGAATGTTGAGGGGGGTCAGAAGGACCTTCCTTTCCCAACAGCATCTTATAAAAAAGCTTTATCGGTTTCTTCATATTTTCAATATATAATATAACTTCCTTGCCCAGGCTGACAGGCAGAGACAGGGTTTAACAGACTGCCAGCCTGTGCTTAGCATGGCTAAGCGAAACAAGGGCCTCAGTCAAGGTTGCAGGATGCAAAACCCTGTGGCCACCCGTCAGCCCATATGCAATAGTTATTCGCAACTTGGAATCTGAATAAGATGCAAATCATTTTCTTGTTCTTATTCCTCACAGGAGATGTGCTCAAGTGGAGCACATCTCTCATCAGAAAAAAAAAAAAAAAAAAAAAAATTGCCACCGCCATTTAAATAAAAAAGAGACTAGGTTCCTTTTTGTATGACAGCGACCATGAAAACCCTCTTCCAAATTGGACGATGTGATTTGAAAAGGGACCTTGAAACCAATCATTATTACTGCTACTCAACAAAACATATCAGCATGTATATCCTACCTCCACTACCCTTCCCTACTATCCCTAGAGTTTGAATGGCCAGGTTCCTCGGACAGCCCCATAAAGCTACCTTCCAAACCTAATCAATAATATAGTAATCCCATATCACTATGAATTTCTTAATTAATACCTCACATACTCTACACCTAACTTCAAAGTACAATTCCTAAACAACTTCTAAATAGAAGAAATGTTCACTAGAAGCAACATAGCAAAATGTGCTGTCATTTCTTCATTCATAAATGTGTTCCAAATTAATATGTAACACATCTTTCCTTTCATATACCAACCAACTATTGCTATGTTAAGATATGTTATGCTAAAAATACTTATAACGCGCATGGTCGCCCTACGGCATCATGGCGCGAGGAAGCACAGAGTATCAATGTCACCGGGGGAGCCTAAAAGAGCCAAGTTTTATGAAGATGACAACAAATCAGATGGTTCTCAACATGTCTAAGAGGAGAGGGCAGACCATTCCAAAGTTTGGCCGCAGAGACAGAGAAGGCGCGTCCCCCAATTCCCAGATGAAGAGACTTAGGAATGGTCACGAGGAGTGCATCACCTAATCAAAGAGTGTGCCATGGCATGTAGGGCTTACATTTTTCCTGCAGGTAATAGGCCCCTTGATGATAATATTCTTTCTGCACCATGTACAAGGATTTAAACTGAATCCATTTTGCACTGGGAGCCAGTGGAAGGCACGAACTACCGGACTGATATGGGCCCTGTAAGGAGTAGAGGTGGCCACCCTAGCAGCCAGGTTCTGGAGAGGTTGCAGCCGGAGGATCACACCCAATGGCTGGGCCAAGAACAAGACATTGCAGTAGTCAATTTCGCTGATGTTGGCTGATGACAACTGCAGCAATGACCCAAGTGCAAAGATGGATAGGGAAGTAATGCAATACCCCATGAAGTATACGCTGCAGGAGGTAGCCTGACTTACATTCTGCGTTAACCTGAGCTGTCATGTACAGAGACGAGGCGAAATGAACTCTGATGTTCTTAACCACCATCACAGCAGTAGGACAGACCCCAAAGTCAGTGGTCCAGAAAGAAGAAGACCAAAGGGAAGAATCAGGAGGAGAACCCACCACTAGCATCTCTGTCTTGTCCCCATTTAATTTCAGCTGATTGCTGCCCATCCAGCCCCTCATGGCCAACAGGAACTCACACAGCTGAGAAGACGCCCCAGCCTGATCAAAATCTAAACAACCAGGATCTGGGTGTCATCGGCATAGGAGGAGCACTGGAAGCCATGGGAGTGGATGAGACAAATCAATGACTGAATGCAGATGTTGAATATCATTGGGGACAGGGCAGAGCCCTGGGGGAAACCACAAGAAAGTGAACAGACAGAAGACGAAAAAGGAGTAAGAGAGAGGGATTGATGCCTGTCAGATAGAAAAGATGAAAACCATGCAAGAACGGGGCCAGAGAGGTCTACTGATGCCATACGGGGCACCAGGGTGGAGTGGTCAACAGTGTCAAATGGTGCTTGTAGATCTAACAGTATCAGCGCGCCCACTCCATACTGGTCAACCAGCATAGTGAAATTGTCGTTCACTGAAACCAGGACACTCTCTGTCCCACGACCCGGACGAAAGCCAGATGGAAAGGGGTCAAAGAAAGAAGAAGACTCCAAGAAGGAGGAAAGAAAGGGTGACATAAGAGATTCCAATAGTTAAATCAGAAAGGGAAGGAGAGAGCTAGGCTGGTAATTAGTTAGAACTGAGGTGCCCAATGACATTTTTTTAAGAAGCGGAACAACAACCGATTGCTTAAGGTTTGTGGGAATAAGGCTGCTGTAACCCAAGACGTGATCGTAGGTAGAAAATCTTTTAAAACTTTTAATGAGCGGGATCAGAAGGTGCTGCAGACTTCAGTAGAGTTGCTGCCTTAGACACGTCCTCTGCGGAAAATTCAGAGAAAAGGGACAAAAGAGGGGGTTCAGATGCGGGGAGGTCAGCCGCCATGGTGCAAGGCCCGCTTGAGGCACTGGAGGCAAAATGTTTGCGGATATCTGTGATCTTAGTTACAAAGAACTCACTCAGCGAATTGCACAAATGTTGAGTGGGGGTCACCATAGGTGAAAAACAGGTAGACGATGAGAAGGACTTCTTATGATCAGATTAGAAGGATGAGATAGGATGAGATGAGATGATAAGGAGTCAATATTCTCTGTTATGTCCTCAATGCATAACTAACGTGATAAGACAACATAGCTTCAAGATAATGCACTGCCACTTAGTTGCTCCACCCAGCTCCAGTTATCACACCATGGAAGCATCTACTTAACAACTAGAGGCCATCTCTAGGCACACACCATTGAGTATACTGCTAGTCACATAACTGCGCCCTGCCACACCCTTGCTTCTCCCACCACCCATTTAATCACTCCTCCTTAGCCATCATCATCAAAAAACCTGCAAAACTAACCACCTCACCTGTTTCCACCTATTTCAGCATAATACGCCAATGCAGTGACCCACTATCCTGCCTTTTCACCTAGAAAGTAATCACTACTACTGCTAGTCAACAAAACATTTCACCATGAATTTCTGTCCTCCACTACACATCCCCACTTTCACTAGAGTTTGAATTGCCAAGTCTGCTAGGCAGCCCCATAAAGCAACCTTACCAAACCTAATCAGTAATACTGTAACCCCATACCACTATATATTTCTTAAATAATACCTAACATACCCTACACATAACTTCAGAGTATAATTCCCAAACAACTTTTAAATAGAACTGCTCACAGTAAACAACATGACACAAATTACCATCATTTCTTCATTCACATTCATAAAGGTGTTGCAAAATAATATGTAACAAATCTTTGCTTTCATATACCAACCAACTATTCATTCATCTCTGGTGTGTCCTAAATTCCTAAGTAACATGATAAGTTAACATGGATCCAATATAACGCACTGTCACTTAGTTCCTCACCCAGCTACAGTTTTCACACCTTAAAAGCCTCTACTTAACAACCTTAGGCCAACTACAGGCACACGCCATGAAGTATACTTCTGGTCACATAACTGGGCCTTGCCACACCCTTGCTTCTCCCAACGCCCTCTTATTTAGTCCTCCTTAGCCATCCAAAACATGCAAAATGAACCACCTCACCTGTTTCCACCTGTTTAAGCATCATAAGCCAATGGCCTGACCCACTATTCGGCTTTCACCTACACACTAATTACTACTACTGCTACTCAACAAAACATATTAGCATGTATATCCTCCCTCTGCTGCCTATCCCCACTTTGGCTAGGGTTTTCATGGCCAAGTTCCCTGGTCACCCCACAAATCTACACTAGCAACCTCATTGATAATACTGTTTCCCCATACTACTATACATTGTTTCAGTAACACCTCACATACTCTAACCATAACTTCATAATTCCCAAACAACTTCTAAAAAGCAAAAATGTTCAATTAAACAATATGACCTAAATTTGCATCATGTCTTCATTCACATTTATAAAGGTGTTGCAAGATAATTTCTAACACATCGTTGCTTTGATGTACAACCAACCATTCATGCATCTGTAGTGTATCCTCAATTCATGAGAAATGTAATAACAGAGACGAGCTGCACGATAATGCATTGCCACTTACTTGCTCCACCCAGCTCGTTTTCACACCTTACAAGCCTTTCCTTAAGAAATGAACACCAACTCGAGACAGACAGCATTCAGTGTACTGTTAGTCACATAACTGTGTCGTGTCACAACCATCCTCCTCCTACCAACCATTCAATCAGATCTTCTTAGTCGCCCAGATCAAATAACATGTAAAGTCAAGCACCTCAACTGTTTCCAGCTATTCAACCATCATAGGTCCAATGGCCTGATCCACTATCGTACATTTCATCTACAAACAAATCACTACTACTCAACAAAAGATATCAGTTGTATGTCCTTCTTCACTGCCCATCCCCAATCCACTAGGGTTTCAATATCCAAGGGCCCTGGCCAGCCCCAGAAAGCTATTTTAGCAATCCTCATCAATAATACTGTTTCCCCCATCTCGCTATGCACTCCCACTTATTTTACATCTCCTTATATCAGTGCACTGCGTAACAACATATTGCACTGCATAGCATGACACCCAAATAGAATCCTCCCCTTCCAAAGTACACCATTGCCAAACAAATTGCAAAACTGACAAATATGGTTGTTGATTATTATTTTTAAATTACTACCAACAATTACATGTGAGAGTAAATTCTGCAGTATAAACAAATGCCCCATCTACACCTCTCTTAGTGCTAATGTGGAATACTATTGAACAGCTCATATAAGATATAACCTGAGAACATTCCAAGACAGTACAACATCATCAATATAAGGTCATACAAAAACAGCTTACTATCCAACTACAAAGCACACACACAGCAACACTATTTGTCAAAGGTAAACTTATAATACTTGCTTCAGAGTAAGGTTTCTTATGCACCTTCATGCATATCACATCTTTCAATGTCAGTGAGAAACAATCATTATTTGTAAATATATTTATTTCTTGTCACTCATAAGGATAGCATAACATGTCATACTGCTTCTTCAATTTCCTTAAAACACTAAAGTAAAATATAGAAAACCCTACTTCTCAAACAATATGTATAAACTTGAAAAAATGAGACACCTACATTTTTTTCATTTATCTTACAAATACAACAATTCAAAACATACATAAAATATATAAGAACTCTGTAAACTGTGTAATTGTGAAACTGCCAAATATAGTTGTTGATTATTATTTCTAAAAGACTAGCAAGTTCGCATTGACCAGGTGCACTGCCACATAAAACTTCTCAATTTTAAAGCCACATTCAAATACCTCCACAATTCAAATGCAGTACAAAATCAACAATATAGGGTCACAGAAAAACAGCTTAATAACAAACTACAAAGCATGCACACAGCCACAGTATTGGTCTAGGGTAGAGTTATACTCCTTGGTTCACACTAGTGTTTCTTATACACCCACACTCATATCACATCTTCCAATGACAATGAGAAACATCATTTATTATGATATATATTATGCATAACATGTCATACGGCTTCATCACTGTCCTAAAAACAACACTGAAGTAAAATACGGAAAACCCTACTTGCCCAACAATACTTATAAACTTGACTAAATCAGACACCTAAACATACTTCATTTATCTTAGAAATACCACAATTCAAAATGTACATAAAATATATAAAAACACACTATCACTCAGCTTCAGCTGCTCCAATTAATGAATAGATCTTCACAATAGCCAAACATAGAACATGTACATACTCTGAATTCTGGAACTAGAATGTGATAAGTTTACCAAAAGATCAATTCCATAGCTTTCATAAATCAATAGCACAAAAAGAGGACTTTAAAAAGCAAACAAGTAAAATGCCCAACACATTTTTATTACAACCCATATCAATAAATAAACACCAACACAATCCTTCCAAAGAATAATACATACAACATTTTCACACTATGTAAAAGAAAAGACATTTTGCCCCCTATCTTGCCAAATTACATAACTGCAGCTATAACCCCGGTCACATGACAAAAACCTATATATAGATGCAGTTACAAGTACATTTTTCAAAAGTGCTGAAAAACACATATTACAAAGGTTTCAAAATCATTCACACTAGCCTTCAGGCAAGAACATCCACACAGAAACACATAAAAGTATAACTGCAGGTACAGCCATTGGGGTCAGATCCATGGCTACCAAAGCCCACCACAAAGTATGATGTATGATTGGAGAGTTCATAGCCACTGATCAAGTCAACCGCCAGTGGTTGCGGCTACCCGTAACATTTTTACAGATTCAAAAAGACATATTGACAAGGTAGAACATAAAGGTACCCATGAGAGCATAGAATCAGAAACACATGTGAAATTCTGTAGTGTAAAATCAATGCAACAACATGACCAATGCACATAAATTGGAATTGCCATACCAGCGGCTAAGGCGATAGTCATAGACGCAGCAACATGTGCCAAAAATACTCCATGTCTCATTGGCTTAGTAGTAACTGCAGCTATAATCCAACTGACAGGGCACCTTTTATTGGCTGCTGTTGTAACCACAGCTGTTTTTTTTTAAAAAAAAAAAGGCATCAAAGGTATTTTCCTTTTTCAATATACTTAAAATGTTCTCTGTGTGGCTCTTAAAAGAGCCTTTGTGTTCTTTTACCAAAATATAAGCAAACAATATATTTTCAATCAGAGAAATACTCTTCACCTCTATTATAAACAAAAATCTTGGAACATTTCTCTGAGTTCTTTTTTTTGATGATTAATTAATTTTCTTTTCCCAAAGCGAAGAGAAAGAAAACTGTACTCCCTGTCAAAAATATTTCTCTTCAATTGCAGCATTAACCTCTCTTTTCAAACACTCCATCTAAAATAATATTATAGAACCAAAAACTCTGTAAGCTAATGCTTTAAGAACACATCACATATGCCCTCAACATCACATTCTCAAAATTCTCAAATTTTCAAACTCCACAATCTTCTGAACAATGAAAATCCTCTCCTTCGAAAATTGACTACATGTTTCAAATATCCAAACAATAAATATACCCCATACATACAACAAACTCCTACAACTACACCTCATGCACAAGGACTAAAAATGTACTCTGTAGAAAAACTCAACAATAATACAATATAATGTACAGTTGTACTGGCATATATAAACATCACTAAAAGAATACATTCTCTGATAGGTTCAACAATTCAACAGCATCTGAGGTACTTGACATCCTATTGGCAGCCATCCACCACAAAGACAATGAACAACCAATAAGAAAGTACATACAAGAATTCCACCTTCTCCCCTCATGTATGCTTCACCCATTGCTCTATTCTAATATCTGAAGTGACAAGCAGTATTATTTTCTACCACACTAAAATGGAACATTACATGCAATGGCTGGAGGATAATTATCCTACAGAGTCTGCTGGCCAAGATAAGGCCCCCTCTTTAAGCCTCAGATTGCCGAAAATAAAGAGATCAGACAGATGGGTGGTAAGTCAGTCTTCGTGTATTATGTTGTAAATACACAGAATACAGAGTTATCAGCTGGGATAACATCATGAGGCATGTGAGTGTTCGGACCGTTAGCAGAAGGAACTTGCTCTAGCCACCCACCCAAGAGTGCTGGTTTATATAGCATATCATAGGCCAACACAAATATGTTTCTGTACTTTCACAATGGGGGTGTTATTGGCACAACATTACAGATATTTGGCAAGAACTGTCGACATCTTACTTGTGACGCAGCCCTGCGGGGACATCGTGTTGTATCATGTATAAGCAGCATTCACAGAAACCCCTTGTGTTATCACCCATATATGGGGCTAATGCTAAACTAGTAGAGAATAAACAAAAGGGAAGGTCTGGCGTGTCCTCTGCCCTAGGAGGGGTTTGGGCCTGTCCAGTCTGATGTGTGTAGAGCAGGCGCAGGGAGGCAGAGGGTGATGACATGAGGGTCTGAGGCCTAACTGTATGGGAGAGCCTAGTAGCATTGCATAACATAACAGTATTGCATAGCATAGCATAGCATAGCTATCCTGCACATCATAGCATAGCATACATCAAGAGGAAGACATTAAAAATGAAGATGGTGAAGAAAATGAACCAGAAGAAAATACACCACATTCAGGATTTTTTAAGTCCATTCTTAATATTTATTTAAAACAAGACTAAAAATAACATTTTAAGGACACAATATCAGCCACCAAACAGATATACTTTATCTACCTACTATCACATGTTTATACGAACAACACACATATTTTTAAAGTGTATTATATCTACAATGGTTAAATAATATTTCAAATATGTTCCAACAGATGAAGAAGGCATTCAAGTATCAAGAAGAATCAAGCAAGAAGTACCACACGTACCCACACATCTTTGCATTGATTCATTAACAGAATTAAAACAAATAATAATTAATATTGAAAAAGAAGTACAATCAATGAAAGAGGACATTGAAAATGTACAACAGATCATGGACAGTAAAAATCCAGATAATACAACAATATAATACAATACCACTACAAGAAACAAACAGGGATACATAAACTTGGTGAAAATAAACAAACAACATTATACTCGGAGGGTGCCGGACGAAGGATGGAAAGGTTTTTTGGAGAACAAGAGAGAATAGCAGAGGATAAGTAAACTTGAAGAACAAGGGATAGAAAACAATCGCACAGGTAGAAACACTGCTACTGTAACCATGATAGTAACAGCAGTGATGACATTATCATTTTGGTTTTGAATCCATCAGGAGCAAGGGTTCGGGCCAGAAAGCATGCTTTTTTGTGTTCGGTGGAAATCGGACCAGTGCATGCTTTACAAAACACTGAAAAACGCCTATGTGCCCAAGAGCCTAGGGCTTCGCCACAGCCTTACTTCAGTGAGGGCAGGTTGACATTTGCAGATGGAAGGAATGTGTATGCAGATACTCAAACATAGTTGGTAGGTGGGAGGTTGTGGAGGCGACTATTCTTGTAGCCTCTATTGGGGATGGGGAGTGCATTGGATACAATATGAGGATAGTTGCAGTCGGAGTGCCATGTTGTCTTGTGCCTGTAAAACTCATACTGGCTTGTGTGCATGGGTACGGCCCTTTGCCATAACAGTGCGGGCACTGGTTGGAAGTTGGTGTGAGAATGTTGCCTTGTTTGAGTCTGTTGTTTTATATATACGTAGGTGTAGGCAGTAAAGCACTGTGCGAAATGTTACCATGCATGACTTTATTGGTTTCTAGTGGGTGTGTAGTAGGACGAAGCAATTGGGTGCATGGGTGGAGGCCGTAGGCCTCCGTCTATGTAACCAAGAGCCTAGGGATTGGCCACAGCCTTGATTTAGGGAGGGCAGGTAGAGATTGGCAGATGGAAGGATTTTGTATGCAGGTAATCAGAGATACTTGGTGGGCATTTGTGGAGACTATCATTTTTTGGTGAGTGCAGGTAGACTCCATTGGGGATGGGTAGTGCATTGGACAGAATATGAGGATATTTGCAGTATTAGTGGTATGTTGTATTGTGCTTCCAAAACCTATACTTACTTGTGTACATGGGTGAGGCCATTGCACATAAGAGGGTGGGCACTGGTCGGAAGTAGGTAAAAGAAAGTTGACATGATTGGGTGTATTACTGAACGGATATGTACTTGTGGACAGAAAGGGTAAGTGCTGACATTTTTCCATGCATGGGTGTATTCGCCTATGTACCCAAGATTGTAGGGCTTGGCCACAGCCTTGCTTTAGGGAGAGCAGGTAGACATTGGAAAATGGAAGGAATTTGTATGCAGGTACTTATAGATAGTGAATGGGTGGGCAGTTGTGGAGGTGACTATTATTTTTTGGTGGGTGCAGGCAGACTCTATTGGGGAAGGGGAGTGCATTGAAGACAATATGAGGATATTTGCAGTCGGAGTGCCATGTTGTCTTGTGCCTGTAAAACTCATACTGGCTTGTGTGCATGGGTACGGCCCTTTGCCATAACAGTGCGGGCACTGGTTGGAAGTTGGTGTGAGAATGTTGCCTTGTTTGAGTCTGTTGTTTTATATATACGTAGGTGTAGGCAGTAAAGCACTGTGCGAAATGTTACCATGCATGACTTTATTGGTTTCTAGTGGGTGTGTAGTAGGACGAAGCAATTGGGTGCATGGGTGGAGGCCGTAGGCCTCCGTCTATGTAACCAAGAGCCTAGGGATTGGCCACAGCCTTGATTTAGGGAGGGCAGGTAGAGATTGGCAGATGGAAGGATTTTGTATGCAGGTAATCAGAGATACTTGGTGGGCATTTGTGGAGACTATCATTTTTTGGTGAGTGCAGGTAGACTCCATTGGGGATGGGTAGTGCATTGGACAGAATATGAGGATATTTGCAGTATTAGTGGTATGTTGTATTGTGCTTCCAAAACCTATACTTACTTGTGTACATGGGTGAGGCCATTGCACATAAGAGGGTGGGCACTGGTCGGAAGTAGGTAAAAGAAAGTTGACATGATTGGGTGTATTACTGAACGGATATGTACTTGTGGACAGAAAGGGTAAGTGCTGACATTTGTCCATGCATGGGTGTATTCGCCTATGTACCCAAGATTGTAGGGCTTGGCCACAGCCTTGCTTTAGGGAGAGCAGGTAGACATTGGAAAATGGAAGGAATTTGTATGCAGGTACTTATAGATAGTGAATGGGTGGGCAGTTGTGGAGGTGACTATTATTTTTTGGTGGGTGCAGGCAGACTCTATTGGGGAAGGGGAGTGCATTGAAGACAATATGAGGATATTTGCAGTCAGAGTGCCATGTTGTCTTGTGCCTGTAAAACCCATACTGGCTTGTGTGCATGGGTACGACCATTGGCTGTAACAGTGTGGGCACTGGTTGGAAGTAGGTGTGAGAATGTTGCCTTGTTAGAGTATGTTGTTGTATCTACACGTACTTGTAGGCAGTGAAGTGTAAGCTTACCTTGTGCTATACAATACAATTGTAAATATGTAAGTGCCGTAATATCCGTGCCTTTGCAGAATTAATGTGGAGGACATGGTGCAGGTCATAAAGGGGAATTGCGGAGATAAGTCATCATTTGTGTAAGGAGGGGTGTGGACGTGAACAGAGGTTCAGTTCAGGGAGTGCATTAAGAAAGTGGGAAATGCAAAGCTTGTTTTAGTACGTACATTTTGCGACATGCCACATGTACGCAGATACTAAAACATAAACCGTTGTGGGGTAGGTGTCCCGGTTACAACCTTGACAGGCTATTGGGGTTGGGGAGTGTATTGCAGATGGTATAGGGATTGTTCTAATCTGTGTACCATGTTGTGTTGGGAATGGCAAGAGCGTACTGCCATGTATGGATGGCTATGGGCGTTTGACGTAACAATGTGGACATTGTTCGGAAGTAGGTTTAACAATGTTCCCTTCTTTGGGTCAGTTCTAACACTGATATGTAAGTCCAGTGTACAGGGCTTGAAATATGTATGTCTACCGTGGGTGCTCACTGTCACAGCATGGTTGTGGAGGAAATTTTGTAGGTGCCATACCAGTAGAGTTGGTGTGAAGTGACAGCACGTGAATATGGTGACCGTTATTGGCCTTGTTGCCATTCACATACTTGGATGACACAATTAATGTACAGTATGGTACACCTCTCACGTTGAGAGAGAAGGAAGGCAGTTCGGCATGACACGAGTTAATAAGTATTGCATATGAACACTATGGAGAATGTAAATTCAAACACACATACATTTGTAGCTGGCAACATGATGAACGCTGTTAAGTGGAGCTATATACAGGATGACGGGCCATCTGACTGTTACCTTTGTTTGGCGTACTTGTTCAGATGCCGAAAGGAAGCCAGTGGAGCTTGAAGTGTGTGCAATTGTAATGTGTGCATCGCTCATGTTAGGTATTCATGTGTGCCGCTTATACCATCACAGTAGTCACTGGCATCAGTGACTTCACTTGTGGACAGTCGATCCTCATGGTATTTATTTTATGTGCGTGCCAAGCTTAGCACATTCTGTCATGTGAGCACCTAGCTCTGGAAAGGAACAACATAAACAAAAGAAAAAGCAGACTTCCGCAGACAGAGTGTATGGTTCCAGATCATTCCATACTTTACTAATAATACAGGGAGTGGTTGGAAGGGCTTTGGTTTGCCACAGAATGTAAATGCAGTTGGTGGATTCACCGCTCTTTAATTTCGCAAACAAAATACAGTGACCAATGCCATCTATGTAATTATGTTCTTCTGTTCTCGTGTAGCACAGTAGGAAAAGGAGTATGTAGTGCTGCTTGGTGGTCCTTGTGGAAGAAGACATTGGGCCTCATTACGACCCAGGCGGTCCGGAAATAACGGTGGCGGTAAACCCGCCGCCACCGTTGTTTCCGGACCACCTGAGTCCGACCCCTGCAGGCGGGAGGTGATGTTCCCACCAGGTCTGACCTGGCGGGTTTAACACCTCCCGCATGCAGGCGGACGAGGAAACACCGGCAGCATTACGAGATGCTGCCTGTGTTTCCATGATCCCCATTTCCATCGAGTCCCATAGGACTCAATGGGAATGGGGATTTACACCATTCCGCCTCTGTGATTTCCGGAAAACCGGGGTTGTAATGCCCCGGTAATTCTGGGAATCACGGAGGCGGAATGGTAATACGAGTCCGGCGTTAACCAGACGGTTTTATCGCCTCGGTTAACGCCGGACTCGTAATGAGGCGCATTGTCTTTGAAAGGTAGCGAAGATAGCATGCATTGCCTCTGGGATGGCCTATAGAATGAAGGTTTGTAGTTTGGTTCATATAGCAGGAACCGCAAGTGGAAATACCAGCCCATAGTGGCCGGCACAGATAATAATGATGAAAAAGCCATGCTTCTGGTAATCTTCCATGGTTGGTCCACCAGCCGTCTATTGGAACGTGGAAGGCATGGCTCTTGCAGTAGGATGCAACATATCTGAGTAGAAAGAGGAGTAAGAGTACATGTAAGTAGCGGGTATTAGTGTTAGCGTACAGGACAAAACTTTGCGAGAAGGATAATGTGGTAATAGCTGAATGGCTAAGGAACAATGACATTTGTGTTAGTGCGTCGTGCCATATTTGAACTCACTGCCTTGGTGTCTGGTTTGTAGGTAATACAGTGATTGTATGGGTGCACAGAAGAAAATGTGTTGAAACTGTTGGGACAAGATGATGTTTTCATGTGCTGCTTTTTTACAAAATTTGACAGTGGTAGCGAGCGTAGTTGGACCCATGGCACAATGTGTCAGTATGTTTACAAAGAAAGTAATACAATAAGAAACGTAATGGGGGTTACCTTGACTTGCTGGAGAATGGAGTAGCTGCTTTGGTAAGATGTGTGTGAAAGAAATGTGAGTTGTACATATTTGTGTGCCGGTTGACCGCTGCATGCACCTGTGTCGGTTATAACGTATACTACACTGAGAGTGCGTAGAGGTAATAATTGTGAACAAACATAGGGGTGAACAGGGAATGTAGCAGTGTACAAGTGCACAGAAGGTGAGGTGCTTTAGTGTACGACTTACATTCCATGTTCGTGGAGCCTTGTATGTCTGCATTTGGAGGGGGTGGGGAAGAATAGAAGGAAAAGAAAGTAAAATGACAGTTGCAAGTTACTGAGAATGGTGGAGACATGGCAGTGTGACAGCGTTTTTTTACTGCTGTCACAAAGGTCTGTGTAATGTATGGAGACAAAGTGAGCGGTAGAGGAAGTTTGTAAATATGCATAATGAAGAGCACGTAAATAACTGATAATCGTAATACACATGTGATGTAAAGGTGTACTTACATCATTTTGGAAAATTCCATCCTTCTATTGGGATGCCATGAAATTACAGGTACGGCGTATGAGATGGTTGCAGAGTACCTTTGGGGCACATGGACTGTGGAAATGCAGTGCAATGTATGTATCTTTTTTTGCTAGACTTCTATACAATATATGACCTTGCAGCTAAACATGCTTCCCCCTCAAGGCTGTGTAGCAATGAGTGTGTGTTCTGTTTAAGGAGAGCTATGTTAGGTTTCAATTTCCGGAGATGAGGCAGGGAAAAAAGGAAAGATATAGCCGGGAACGTGTTTCGAGTGTAGCATGTGTTACGAATGTTGGTAGTGTCATTACGGTGAAGGTAGTGCAATGTACAAGTAGTTATGATGGTGCTGTACAAATGGTCACGTGAATGCACAAATGGCAAAATACATAAAATGTGGTTTTACAGTGTGTAAGGAAAAGTTAGATGTGTACTGTGTTACGAGGCAACGGTGGGTAATGTGACACTGTGTTTGCTGTTTGAGAACATGTGGGTGGGTGGTCCATAGTACACAGTTTGGTGTTGTACTACATGACCTTTTTTGTGCCTATTGTTTAGGAAAGGAAAGCAGTTAGTGTGAACGTTTGTTTAACATTGTAAGGTGGTTATGGGATGTACATTGTGTTTTCTTTACAGAAGATAAAAGGGTAACAGAAGTTGAAAAAGTTAAGAAGGTATTAGTTGCAATGTGGCTGCGGATCTGTGATGTATGTGCTGTACTGAAATATGGGTGGCAACATATTTTGGAAATGGTGTGCATAACAATTAAAGTGATGTAATGGCGTACATGGTGGCAGCGTAAAGCAAAGAGGAAAATGTTGGAGAAGTTAGGAGCATTAAGTAAGATGTATTGATGCATGCATGAAGTGGTATTGTTGTAATTGTGCAGATTGTCGGGTAGGTTATTGTAGTGTTGTTAATTCAGTGTGTGCACTTATGATAGGGTTAGGTGACCAGTGTACATAGGAAACAGGTTATGTATTCTGTGGAAAAAGTAGTAGGCAATGTAAATTGCAGTGGCTAAGGGGTAGGTGACTGTGTTATGTGTGGGGTTAGTCGTACGTGTATACATGTTTGTATGTGTATTTCTGCAGTGCAGCAGCAATAGTGGGCAGAGTGTATAATGTTTAGTGTATGGCGCGAGGCCCTACAATGTAGAGGGTGTAGTGAAGCGTGTAGGGCATGGTCACAAGCTTCATAGTGTAATATAGGTGTGCTTTGTCAGTGGTGCTATTGGTGTGTGTATAGCAGAAATAAGTGCACTATTGCACTGTGGATATTGTACAGAAGTAATAGCAATTGTTGAAGACGTTCTGTGTATGAAGTGTAAAATGGTGTTGTCCTGTTTGCTGCATTATCTGTGGGAAAAGAGAACACAATATGTTAGCGCAGGTATTTTGTTACTTTTAAGTACACTACATAGCATGCATTTCTTTATTTTGTGAACCTTCATAACTAGCACTTCGTAAGTAGTATGCTTTGAACAAGTGTACTGTGCAATCAGCGCAGTTCCTGTAGTTCTTTGCATAATCATTGGGTATGTGGGAAAAAAAAATCCATGCTGAATTAAAAAAAAAAACTTCAAAATGTAGTTGCTAATATAGTGCACAATGAGTGATAGTGACGTTTGGAGTGGTTACAACACTTTTTAAGGTGTACTGTTGAAGTAGGAGGAAATGTAATGGTGTACAATATGTGCACTATACATGTTGGTAGGATGGGTGGCAGGTGCTGATTTGTAAATGTTTTACTGCTTCCTTTTTGTGCCATTGTTTCTTTATGCATTTGGTTTCTGCTGGTGGTTTGCAAGTATTATGATATTGTTCAGTGCTAATGCAGTATTATGACCGTAGTTATCTAGCTGTTGATATATTGTAACTGCTTATACTTTGGAAGTGTTTGATGCTATGTTTGTAGCACAGTAGTTGTTGAAGGTTGAGGTGGGTTTTTGTGTTGCTGCAAATAACATTGTTGTATTTGGGTTGCTGTTAGTTACCAGATGCCGTTTCTAACTGTTTACAGTGCACTGTTTGTGAAGGGTACGTAGAGAAGCTTGTGCATTCTGTGGATATTTGAACATCTGTCTACATTTGGAACTGGTACTGCTGAATTGCGGATGTACGTGGTGCCACGTCCGTATGTGTAGGAGTTGTATGAGTATTGTTGGAGAGCTGGTGACTTATTTGCGCAAGTCGTGATTTCGGAGGTTACTGAGGATAGTTTTTAACCCTCAGACTTAGCAATTCTCCTTCCACGTATGCAGTGGAAAATACTGGTGCTGTGCTTTGTGTAGACAAACTGTTTGCGTGACTGTACTCCTTGGGTTTATTGGGGATAGAATTGTCCAACACAAACTTAAATGCATTTCGTCAATGTTTCCATTGCTTTAAGTAGATAGTGTGGAAGAAGAAATATTTTGTGTCCACTTATTAAGTTAGTGCTTGGTGCTGGGGAGTAAGGTATTGTACGTTTGTACACCAATGAGTAAAGTTTGGCTTGCAGAATAGTAAGTATGCATTTCCAATATTTGTAGGTAGTATGTGCTTAGGACCTATGGAAGTTTCATTGCATTCCTACCATGACCACTATTTTCTAATGTATGCAGTATAGTGGACTCCATTGGTGGAGTCCCTGCTAGTGCAGAATTTGCACGGTAGTTACGTACCTGTTGGCGTACTGTAACTGTTGATACTTTGGAAGTTCTTTATGCCATGTTTGTAGCACAGTAGTTGTTGAAGGTTGAGTTGGGTAGTTGTGATACTGCAAATAACATTTGCATATTGAGGTTGCAGTTAGATAGCAGGTGGCGTATTCTAACAGTTTGCAGTGTCCTGTTCCTGTTTGTAAAGGGTACGTAGAGAAGTTTTTGCATTCCTGTGGTTATTTGGCATCTGTGTACATTTTGAAGTGGTACTGTCCATTTGCGGATTGACATGGTGATACGTAAATATGTGTTGGAAGTTGTTTGACTATTCTTGGAGTGCTGGTGACTGATTTGCAGTAGTGGTGATTTTAGAGGCTACAGAGGACAGTTTTGAACCCTCGCACTTAGCAATTTCCCTTCCACGTTTACAGTGGAAAATACTGATACTGTATTTTGTGGACATGTACTGTTTGTGTGACTGTACTCCTTGGAATCATTGCGGATGATTCCACTGTACTGAATTTCGCAATGCTTCATGTATGGTACGTTGATTTAGGTCAATAGTGTGCAAGGAAAAAGATGTTGTGTCCACTTACGAAGGTACTGGTTGGTGCTGGGGAGTAAGGTATACTAGGTTTGTACATTAATGAGTACATTTTGGCCTCAAGAATATTAAGTAGGCATTTACAAGATTTACAGGTAGTCTGTGATTTGGATTGATGGAAGCATCATTGCATTCACACCTTAACAATTGCTTTCTAATGTATGCAGTATAGTGGCCTGCATTGGTGTAGTCCCCTGTGTGGTAGATTATGGGTACAGTTGTGAAGGTTTCCCTGTCAAGTGATATCTGTCCGTGTGTGAAAGGAGTACGTTTGCAGTTGTTGGTATTTGGAATAGAACATTTATTGTTACATTTGCATAGCAATTAACATATCAATTAACACCTGTTGTATTGAAGAATCGGAATGGGACAAGTCCTTCTGTGTCAGTGCCCTTTGATGGGAGGGCACGTGGTTTCTTAGCAGAGGATTTTTTTTGGGAGTGGAGTTGGGTTTGGTTTGTCTATTTTACTTCTTTTGTATGTGATTTTGGTAGTTCCTCTAGTATGACTTTGTTTGAATTTCTTCGACGGTACGGTGGCCCAATCATTTAGTACTTCTGATGGAATGAGCCTTCTTTTCAAAGCTTTTGCTTTTTGAGGAATAGGGAACATTTTTAGATGGGGTGTGTACAGTGCACATAGTCTATTGTACTCTATTATGCAAGGAATGTCTGCACGGACTGCAGTTGCATCAAAATTAACTAGATACAGCACTTCCTGTGTATGTAGTCGTGACAGTGCTACGTAACTCATGCCTTCTTTGAAGACTGTGTTGCCAATATTAATTAATGCTTGATCTAAGGTGAGACCTTGTGATTTATGTATAATTGCTGCATATGCTAGCGACAGAGAAAACTGTTCTCTGCGTACATACATGTCTTTGAAAAGAAGGAATTGCGCTGTTGTGCATCCTATATTTTTGACTTCTGAAAGTTTGTCAAACTTGATATTTACAAACGAATGCTGCTGTCCCATGGGTAAGTGTGGAAGGTAACAACTGTACCAAGTGCTCCATTAACTAAATCTTGCTCTATGTCAATGTTACGCTTTAGCATAACTCTACAGTTGACACATAATGTTAAAATATTCTCCCAACCAGCTGTAGTCGTGCTATGCCTTGCTGACACATAGGTATTGTCATACAATGTACGTCCAGTTTGTCTGTGCTATGAATTTCTACTAGTGGTTGTTTCTCTTTTTTGCAGCATTGTTCCATTAAAATGTGTGCAGCTTGCTAGATTTGGCATTAAGGCCATACAGCTGACATTTTTGTGAGCTAATTGTTCCATGACATTAGTAGCACATGTGTTACAACCGTATAGCTCATGGATGTGTCTACCTACTATTGAGGGTAAACTGCGCCTCCTTTGATAGCACACCAATCCGTATGTTTTTTAAAATGTTGGCATATGTGTGTTCTGTGGACTGACGCATGTTTTGAGTTAGTTCTTGGTATTGGAAATGTTGCCAAAGATTTATATTGCCAATGCTTCCAAGATTTTTACGACACTGTTTGTGTCCTAAGGTTTTGAAGAGCGTTCCACCTTTGACTGGTGTCAATTGAAAGAGATCTCCGAAAACAATGACATGTTTTCCTCCAAAGATTTCTTCGTAGTCTGTTTTGAGTACCTCTTGCAATCTGAGATGAATCAAAGCCAACATTAGGTTGGAGACCATGCTGACCTCATCTATTATGAGAATTTTAATTTGTTTCAAAACTTTGTGTAGCTCCATAGCAGATTGGGCTGAAAGTGTACAGTACTCTAATTTGTTTTGGTGTTCCACTGGAAGAAGTAGCAATCGGTGTAGAGTGACTCCACCTAGGTTGTACCCAATCAAACCTGTAGGGGCAGCTATAACCCCTAAAGGTTGTTGTTTGTCATTGTTGGACATATTTACTGATCATTTTTATTAAGAATGTTTTACCTGATCCAGCTTCATCACTTACATACAGTACTATAGGTTTGTAGTTCTTACAGGTGCAAGTTGTACTTTCGTGCTGTATACCATGCTCAATGGTTGTACTTACTTCTTCAAAAATGGTATGCTGTTCATTGTTAAGTTGGGATTTCAGTACTGCTAAATCTTCTGCAGAGTGCTTGTACTGAAGCATAGTGGTGGTTACCTCCATCATGGCTAATTCTGCCTCATTTGCTATGAGTGGCTCTCCAGGTGGTTCTTGGCTGCCTGTTTGCGAAGGTTCGCTGCTTTCAGAAGTGTCTACATTTAGTTGTACTTCAAGTTCTTCTTCTTGTTGGCGTTCACAGTCCAATATGGTTTTGTACTGTGTAAAGTTTTCATCAGTAATTGTACGTTCAGTGGCTTTGAAAGCATCTACATAGCATGTGCAGGTGGCTAATAAATCTTCTTTGTTTCTCAAAGGTTTAAAAAGTTGCATTAGAGCCAGGTAGTTCATTTCTTTGGATTGATGAGTTTTTAAGGACAACTTGATATGATTAATTAGGCTTTGTTTGGTTAGTGTTACGAGGCTGCCTTCACAACCATCCACTCTGTATTTACCTTTTTCCTCATTTGGTATAATGCAGTTTTTGTATGAGGGTTTTTGTGCTACCTAGTACCAGGACAAGGCTTCTAAGTAGTACTCCTGTTTGGGTAATATGCGTCCAATAAGTTGTTCTTTAAAATGTCCTGGATGTTGGGATCACTTTTGGCAATTCTTTGTATGGCTTTGTATGATTTAAGTACTCTATTTCTGGATGCAGCAGGCCAAAGGCTTAGCCACACTATGTTGTCAGATTTCCCATATAAGGCTGTGCCGGTTAAGCTGTCAGTGGCTTCGTAGCTCCCACATTCTCTATGGGAGAACATTTTAATGCCAAAGCTGTACAATTTGTGTGCCAGTGTTTTCTCAGAGGATATGCCATCCCAAAGGTCTTTGAGCTCTGCTTTCTCTGATTTGGTTAAGAAGGCGGTGACATATCGTGCAACAGTAGTGGAATTGTCTGCAATTTACTGTACATCAACATTGGCATTCCATAAGAGGGCAATAATTGCATTTTAATTATTGATGTACTTGGATGATTTGCCCCTTTTTTGATGTAATATGTGTTTTAAGGAGATTTTCCTTTGACAATGTGTCGAACTGAAGACATGAAGTTGTTTACTTGACCTGTTGTTGAAACAGGTCTAGGGAAACCAAAGCAGCATTTGGTATAGTATTTGCCTCTGTTCTTGTATTTGTGTTGACAATACTTGCCACACTTGTGTTGTTATAATTGCAAAATCTGTGCTCGTAGTCCACTATGGGTACTTTCTGGAGGGATTTCGAAAGTGACATATTTGTGAATGAACTCAAAAACAGTTTCATCACTCTCTTCACCAAATTTAGGAGCATGTTTAATCCACAAAAGCATGTGGATGTGTGGTGCACCTCTGGCTTGATATTCTTTTCTCC
Organism: Ambystoma mexicanum; assembly: GCF_040938575.1. Classification (NCBI taxonomy): domain Eukaryota; kingdom Metazoa; phylum Chordata; class Amphibia; order Caudata; family Ambystomatidae; genus Ambystoma; species Ambystoma mexicanum. Next base: position 806,888,000 of record NC_090935.1, on the reverse strand, counting down.
AAAAGAAGTGTTGTACTTCTCCGAGGGGAGGAAGTCTTTCATTGCAAATGAAGTGGAGCATCGCAAGGAAGCGATGATGAAAGTAGTGTGAAACATTTACTGGATAGAGAGAGCACAGCTCTCCTGTGTCTTCATGTCTATACCTGTTTTGTTTTTGTTTGGTATGCGTAGGAAAGTGTGCAAGTCTTCCCATGCATACTCAGCACAACTTAAAGCGGCAAACCATTTGGGTGGGCCAAGGTTGCATAGCATACACTGTACACCAGTGTGCCGTCTGAACCAGTACTCTTTGGTGCCACACATGTTTGCCAAGAGATTTGTAACACTACTTTGTAAAACTTTGTCCTTTTGTTGCACCTTTTGAAGTAGTTGTGTAGCAGACATATTTTGGAAATGGGAACCTGTTTTTGATGTATGGGCAACTCCATAACATAGGGTTGGTAGTTCACTTTCAAAGAGCAGATGGAATATGTACTCCACGTTCTGGTGAAATCTTGGGCCTTCAGCATACATTCGTAAACAGCTGTATTTGGATGCTGTTATCTGTGTGCGTCTTTCATAATATCTTCCACCTTTTCCAGTGGGGAAGAGTAGAGGAAAGGCTCGTGCTTCCATACTTTTTTCCCATATACTAATTGGGACTCCTTTGGCTTGCCACATTTGCTATGTTTCTAGTGCATTGTCTATGGTGTCTCTGGAGTGCAGTGGGTGAATTGTATAGTGGTATAAAATACTGGAGGCTTCACCAGCATCTAGGTGGTCAAATTGCCCACATGTTGAGGAGTCCTGAATTATTTTGGTTGTTTCTATCAGGTTTTCTTCAATGTTTATTTCCTTGTAGTATTCATTGTTTTCTTTAAGGTACTGCAATGCCTCTCTAACTTTGGGTAAGTCCACTAGGTGTTGCCAAATTATTTTGTCTTTTGTAGGTACTCCATTTACCAGGATAATCAAAGATTTGTGTATTGGCCTTTCCACTCATAGAGTGTCTATATTTTCTTGCAGTTCTAAATGCCTTTCAGTAATTCGGTGGAAGGTAATTTTGCAGTTTTTGGTTGAAGACGTATTATTGCTTGAAATGGTTGCACTGTTTGTATTATAATGCTCTCATAGATATTAAGCTGCTGCAGTGCGTTTGGGACTGGAATCAGTTCCAAATGATTACTAATTGCACGTGAAGGCCTTTGGTTATTATCAAGTTTTGAAGTGCAGTATGTGCACAGTATGGAGGTGTTGGTAATGTCGTACTTGTTTTCTGCTTGAAGGTACAGAGCTAATTGAAAACATTGGGATTCCTCATTGCCTTCTAATTTCTAAATTCTATCAACAGTGTTGGTGCTCTTTTTATAGAAAGTTCTACGACAACACACACATACTTGGTTTGGCATTTCAGCAGAGGTGCCTTTGAACTTTTGTATTTCTTTTGTGTATGTGTGATGTAGAAAGTTGATAGCTGCACTGTTGTCAGTATTGTTGGCAGACAATGTTGCAGTGGGTAAGTGCTCTTCAGTTTCACAGTATTTCCTTAGGATGTCCTCAATTTCATTGTTTGGCTGTACCGTGTAGGAGAATATCATTTAAATGTTGGAGTACTAAAGCTGGAGTTTTTGCATAGAACAGGGACGTTATGGTTTGTAGACTAGATTTCTGACTGTTGAATGGTTGGTTGCGAACATTTTAATATGGTGGAAGGTGCTTTTGCAAGCTGCTCCACAAATGCAGGCTAGGAATGTCTGCGTATTCCAGTGTACTGCAGAAGTCCATACTTTGCAGTATATTCATTTTTCTTTTGTTGGTGCCTTTGACATACTGATTGAGGAATTGCTGCAAATGTTTGATTAGGCATGGGTGAACATTGCACATTGATGTGCCGGGAGGATAGCTCAGCAGAAATGTGCTCGCCTTGGAAGCAAGACGACACGAACCAAAACAGTTTAGATCCCTGGGTCTGCGCTTAAAAACCTCTGGGTATTTAAGCATGTTATAAATACGCAACTAAGACAAAAAGAATTATGCAACTAAAAACATACAATTCCTGTAACAGCACCTCGATGCCCATGGGCTGTGTGAGCGGTTAAAGAAAGAAGGAAAAAAAAGGCCATTTGTAGGTGAGGCTTGTTGGTTTGGTAGATTGGAGAGTGCCATCGAAGTTTGATGGTGATATTTGTGAAAGTGTTTCTTCTTCCATTATGGTATTGGCCATCTTTTCATAACCTGGTCCACTCTGATGTAAGGCAATTTGGTTAGTTAGTTGTTATTTGTAGGATTCTTCATTGAAGTATGGCTCTGTGTTGGTGGTGTGACTCACCTGTACGTATGTGATCAAAGGTATCTATGATGACATTACGTTTGTTTCATAGTACTGCTTGTAATTTACCAATTAATCTTGTTAGTGGTTTCATTCTCTTTAAAGTTACTATAAACAATGTCTGCTTCAAAATTATAGCAGTTTCTACAAGAGCTTGGGAGGGAAGGCAGCTATTTAAGTGCAAGTGTGTGGCTGTGTAGTGGTGTGTAAGGTTAGGTTGGGGACACTATGTTAGTATGTGGGTATTATTAGAATGGTGGCTTCAAAAGAAGCACTTAGCACCTGTAGAGGTGTGATTAGTAACAATGAAGTACATACTGCTGGATGGGCACACGTGTATATGCTACAATAGGATATTAGGGCACTGGTTTAGTAGACATACAAAAGTATGCTGCTATTGTACCTACTTGGTTGATTGCAGAGAGTAGGTGTCTTCTAGGCTATATTTTGAAGTGTACAATCCAATAGCTTCCCAGAGACTGGTGGGTACTGCTCCTATATAAGAAGACGGTAAGAAAATATGTTGGCTAATGGCATACTGCTTACATTTGTACATTACATTCTTGAGAACTACAGGGGGATGTCTTGGCAGGAAGACAAAGTGTGTTTGTATAAATGGAAGGACTACAATAGGAAGGACAGTTTCCATCTCTGTACGCAGTGCTTATAGGCTGAGTCACCGACTGCATGCTTCATTTGAAATTTTATTTCTGAACACTGGAAGGTGGCTCAGAAAAGAGCCTTTTGTCTGCCCTGCTTTCTGGCTGTGTAGCTTTTTTACTGTTGTTATAAGATACGCCAGAAAAGACAGCAGGGGAAGGGTGATTTTGCAAAGCGTACCAACCACAGGGATAAAAAAATGTTAAGTGGAGAGTAGAAGATGTAAGGTGCACCTTACTTGGGTAGGGGGCGTGTTTGCCATGGTCCCGGACCGCTGACTCAAAAGCACTTTGAAAATGTTCTCCCCTACACAATACCGCGTAGCAGTATATGCACAATTCAGTGACTTTTGAAAGGTAGGGGTCTGTTGTATTGTGTATGTCCTCCAAAGTTGCTTGCGGGACGCGGCGGCCCACTGTAGTGTCCCTAGTTGTGTTAGGAACAGATGTGGATGATGCTGCAGTGGAAAATAACGTACTACCTTCTTGGAAGGGGACAACTCTCCTAATAATTCCTAGGGGTGCGCTTTAACGTGACGCTGCATGGAAGTGGTGCCATAGCTGTACAAGCCAGGTTTCCTGTGACTGACTCAGTGCACTGCACCTGGTTAGCATGAGATTTAGGCACATTTCCAACGGTCCTAAATAGTTTCCACATGCAAGATTGCCACTGGCTGTAGGCAATGGGGATTCCTTCTACTTTACTCTTGTTTCCTTTTCGATGTCCCTCCCCATTATGATGCCTGTCCATTTGCTGAGGACTTTTCAGAAGCTCTGGTGGCCATTACTTGGAGAAGTTGTTTGGAGACACAGATTTGGTGAGAAAGCTATTTCTCCCCCAAGCACTGTGCACTGGTGCTCTTGTATAGAAAGCCAAACATAGCAATTGTAGGGTGTGCTCTTTTATAGGGCTCATGTGGAGAATGTGACATCGCAAAGTGCCATTAACTCATCCCCTGCAATATCTACATGTAGAAGGAAGAGTGGAGGATCACTGTAAAGGTGCACTATCACTGTAAAACTCTGTACATTGCAGAGAAAAGTTCTCTTTCAATGTGTATGGATCTAGCTCCTGGCTGCCAAATAAGGGACGACGGACAATGTTGCTACGCTACTATGGTGATGTCACCATTGATCTCCATTTGTAAGCTTGTCTGCCGAACGTAAATTGCACGTTACACTTTATTGCACGTGCATAGTTGTACTACCGATACGTTTCCCACCCCCGGCCTACTTAAACATATGGTTCATGTACATTGCACATTTCAACCTATGCTTGCTGTGAGCACTATAGAGTAGGTTTGATGTTTACGTGGATAATAATATGCACAGAAAGAGGGTGTACGCTTCCAGCTACTATGACTATACCACACGTTTATTCGGTTATGTTCACCAGGGAAAGTGTTACCAGGCATCACAGTACGATACACGTATGTGCACAGTGGTGCCACATATAAACAGACGCTGCTGTTACTTTTTCCAGACGGATTTGTGCATGCAAATATGCAGCCCGTACTGGCGTCCTATGGATGATTGTATTGTGATTGCGCATAGGGCAGCCAGGTGCGGTGGTCGTCAGCCTCCTCCATTTTTCTCACTTATATTCATCCCCACTACTGCTGTGCCCTTCTCATTTACAATGGCCTTGTTAAAAGAAGAAAAAAAAAGTGAGATATACAATCTGTACAAATTAATATTGCAATATTTATTAGCGCACATTTATAACGACTATTCGGAAAGGGAAGGGGGACAAGAAACAGATACATATATTGGGGATGTTTCCATTTCAGGAAGCTGCTGCTGAGGGGAAGAAGAGATTGGGCTCTCATCGAAGCGTCTTTCATGCCACTGATTTCACAGGGAATGGGGGCTGGGAATTGGGGAAGGCGGACATGTGCAAGTTGGGCAGTGATATCTTATTTTTGGTATCCGGGCAGTCAACGTTGTTATGCCCAGTGTACAGTTCAGTTTTGGTGGCCCTATGGTCCTGTGCAAAAGGTGCTGCTTCTGGTGTACAGCTTTGCATTCCGGTATGTTCTGTTAAAAAAGAACAAATGTGGTTACTTGAAATTAAGTTTTACATTACGATTGTGTTCTTTTTGCCAGCTCGTTCCCTACTTATGGGGTTACTTAGCTCACTCATTTGGTCACTCAGAAATTTTTCCTCCAGCCATTCCAGGGTGCATGCCCTTCCAGTTACTCTTTCCCATTTCACAGTGCTGCGGGTAACAATGGGCTTATTGTCATCACTCATTTCTTTGTGCAGAAAATTCTCCTCAAGCCACTCTAGGATGGAAGCCATTGCTGCGCACAAACAGAAACCATAATGCTTTTCTACTATTGTACATTACCCGACCTGTGCAATTACAACAAAACCCTTTGTCTACTTACCACGTTGCTCTGAAGTTCTGTTCTTGGTAGTTGCCATTTGCTCCTCTGCCTCTTGCTTCTTTGTTTGATTGTGCAGCAGGTGTGCGCTAAGATTGATGAAGGAAAATGTCACTTTTCATGTTGCTGCTTTCCTTTATGCTGCATACTTCATGCCTTTGTGCACTTTGTTGCGAAAGTACGCATTTTGTATAGGTACAGCATTTTCCCTTCTTATTGAAGCTGTTTGCATATGTTTTTTGTGTTTGCTCGATGTTACACCTTTTTATGACCCACCCTCCCTTTCTGGGCACGTAGGACTCAACCCAATCGCCCCAAACAGACGCAGTTTTCGCAACCTTTGTGCATTTTACTATACAACCTCTGGCTTCAGTATGTTGCACAGTACATCCTTACACACTTAGCGTACGTATCCTGTACACATCTAATGCAATTCTGTGAAAGACACATTATTGCAGGGACACTATGGTTCATTTGAGCACCTTAAACCCTATCATCTTTCCTGCTAAAACTATAACATACCGCCATTATGGTTAAAGTGGCGTCCTAAAAACCTATGAAATTCACTAACAAAAAACATTGTTAAAGGGACGTTAAGGTTAAGTTGTGCTTCTACAACCATTCACAAAACTAGCCTAAAGCATTGTTATGGTTACAGTGCACTATTAAAAACCTATGCAATTGACGCACAAAAAACATTGTCAAAGGGACGTTATGGTTAAGATGTGCTACTAAAACAATTTCCACTTTATTGCAAAAAACAGGTTAAAAACCTATGAAATTCACTAACAAAAACCTTGTTAAAAGGACATTATGGTTAAGTTGCACCACTACAAAACCTTTGAAATGCAATGGAAAACGTTGCTACGGGGATGTTTTACCTTACAATCCCAGCAAAGGGATGAGACCTAGGCTACATAAGTGAAGGGGTATGTGACCTAAGCAGAGGTGGGGCTATTGCTAGACATACTTTGACTCCTTCACCAGCTTTGAGTTTTTGCTTGCAAGCTGAGGAAGCCTACACATCGCACACACATTATAAGGTTCAATTGTCCAGATTGTCCAGATCATGACAATATTTGTGATGTAATCTTTGATGTCATGGGTGTTATTCTCAGCAGTGCATGGTGGTGGCGCGCGTTATGGTTGCTTAGCTTACCATAACTGGTGAATTTCAGGGGGTTTTCGGTTTTACTTGGAACCATAACGTCCCTTTAACAAAGTTCTTTCACTGAATTTGATAGGTTTTTAATAGCGCACCTTAACCATAGCGTCCCTTTAACAATTCTTCATTATATATATATATAACTTTGATAAATAAGTATATGGGTCACTCTGGATTTCTTTTGCAAAGTTTGGTGAAGATTTGTCCAGGGGGGGCAAAGTTATAGGGGGGGTCCCAAAACTTTTTTCCCCATAGACTGAATGGGAAAAAACTTTGCGCACGGCCACAGGGCAAACCGCTGGACGGATTTACACCAAATTTGCGGCAGGAGCGGGGGCTTGGTCCCGAAAGCATGCTTTTGCAAATTTGGTGTAAATCCGTCCAGTAGTTTTTTATAAAATGACCAAAACATAAGGCAAAAAAATTAGTGATATCTGTGTTCGCTTCGCGGACGGACTTCCCTGTTCGCTCGCGGACAGCACCCCGATTGGCCCATGGCCTTGAGTCATGTCCGCGGACATGCAACGTGTTCGCTGATTGGACGGCGAGGTTGTAATCTGTCTAGTTGAATGTGTTCTAAGATCACTCGCGGTGTCCCGAAATGGTTGCAATTACACAAAATGGGGGTGTTCTGAGAACGTTGTTTGTATTGTTCGTTGTCAGGGTGAAAGTGTTTTAAGACCACTACTTTTGTCCGCTAATAGTACAATTTCCTATGGGCATCAATCGACTATTTGTCCACTAAAGAAACGATAAATCCGGCTGGTGTGCGCCGACATTATGTGATAATCCTATGACTGGCGCTATTGACCTGGCTGACTTGCTTTTGCGACACTAAATCATATCTCCTGCCCCTAAGCCTGATATTATCAAAGCATTCATATTCCCCGCCTCTCTCCGTGACGTTAAAGGGTGCGTCATCAAATGCGCCCAGTCCTCTGCAGTCCTAAGTGAGTTTACACAGAACCCGGAAGACAACACATATTATGTCACAACACAGCGCGCCACAATTCGGAATATGAAACAGTGATTTAAAAGCAAACAGCAAGATTGTAAATTTTGTAAAGTACATTTATTTCACATGAAATGTTTAGTGAATATTCAGCGATTTGCTATTGTCTTTGTTGTTGATCCGCAAAAGTTCATGTTGAGGCACGCAATGTTCCTTTGCGGTACAGAGGGTGTTAGATCAGCTTACAACTCAGTGCGGCACAATTCGGAATATGAAACTGTGGTTTAAAAGTAAACAGCAGGATTGTACATTTGGTAAAGTACATTTATTTCACATGAAATGTTTAGTGAATATTCAGCGATTTGCTATTGTCTCTGCTGTCGATCACCAAAAGTTTATTTTGAGCCACGTGTTGTTCCTTTGCGGTAGATAGGCTGTTGGTTTATGATAAAAGCAGTAAATGGTCGCTCTGATAATCGGAAGGTTGCTCCAACAACGAGCCATTAGACCACCCTATTGGTTGGTATGTTGTTTGTAGCCGCTAGTACTGAGTAAGGGCATATTAGTCCTTGGCGATTGTCCCATAAAATGGTGAGGGTCATGAAGTTGCATATTTGGACCTGCACCTGGCAGTTGAAGACCCCATATGCTGGAGTCTGTAAATCGTGACATAGGCAAAATGGGGCCACATACCTGTTTTAAAAAACATAAATTAGTCTCACCAGCCGATCTTCATTAAAAATCATCATTTTATTTATTAGGGCGTGAAACTATTTGCTATCGAAGATAGTGCAACGGAGTATGTTAATAATATTTTCCCATTCATATAGCGCTAAGAACCATGAGGTATCTAAGCGGTGCTTATTATTAACCACGGTGTGTGGTGCTCATTTATCGACCACGGAAGGATGAAAGGCTGAGTTTGGCCTTGCCGGGATTTGAACTTGCGTTAGCAAGGTGTGCACGGATGTCAAAGCGAGCGTTGTACTCGCTGTGCCACTTGACAGGCTACAGTGAAGTGGCACAGCGAGTAGAGCGCTTGACCGCCTATAGACCGGTTAAATTATTTCTATTAACCCACTCTGTGTCGTCTGACTTTTTCAGAGCCCTCTAAACGACAGGGGATCAATTTGGCGGTGATAGTGCGCGGTAGAAAACATTATGCCACTTTCAACGAACAAGTTCAACTTGAGCGGTCTTTAATGCTACGCTATTGTAATTATATTTGGTATAAAATAATCTAAAGGGTTACTTACAGTACAATTGCAATTTCCATTGTCTACGAGTAGTGCAGTCCCAAAATACGACTCCGCGTGTGCAAACGATCTTTCGCATAGTGATATAATATATAAAAGTGGTTTCGTTTCAGAAATTTCATCCTTATCTTCTCTTACGTTTTAGCAACACTCCTTCAAGAGAAGTCTTTCATCACAATCTCTGTCTGTCAAGGTCAAAACACAATACAACCTTATAGTCCGCTTCGTGAGCCTCTCCGGGGCCCGAGAAAAAAATGGAAGCAGCTGACCTTCCCTGTGAACGAGCATAAATTCTTACTTTGCAACATTCTGTGTAAAGCCATATGTGAGAAGTTGTTTTTTGCACGCCATGTTTGTATATTGTTTGCGCGACATTAAAAAGAGTTTGTTTAAGGGACGTTATGGTTCTAAGTACAGCCGAAAGACCCCTGAAAATCGCAAGTTATGGTGAGCTATGAAAAATAACTCGCGCCACCACCGTGCACTGCTAAGACTAACACCCAGGACATCAAAGATGACATCGCAAATGTCATTGATGAAATCACTGATGACATCACATGTGTATGTACTTTTCATGGAATTTGTGTGCTAGGGATTTTTATTATAATGTTGCAAAAAAAGGGTCAAGGATATTGCAATAAATATCATACCGTTATTAGTGCTTTGAACGATGCATTGCTATAAATAGCATTGTATTATGGGATTCTATCTAGTATACTGAGCTACTAATGGAGAAACATAGCATTGTGTGCAGAGTACAAGATGAAAGTATAATATTTGTAATGTTAATATGTTGAAAAATGAAATGATAATTATCCTGAAATGTTCGAAAATTCACAAAATGGGGGTGTTCTGAGGACGTTATTCGTATTGTGTGATTGCTTAGCTGTATGCAATGAGGGAATGGGACAGAGAGTAAAGTGGACGCTGTCTGCGGACACCGCGGCTGTTCGTGGACAGGGCGTGCTACATCCGGGTTTTTCCAGGAAATCCAACATGAAAAGAAGACTGTACGGATCAGCCAATCAGATGTCGAGGTTGTGGATTTGTGTTGAAAGAGACTGTGTGTAGTGAAGATGGCAGAAGTGGAGAAAGTCAGGGTGTTGGTGCTCGGAGATATGTTTGTGCATGGTTTACAGCAGTATGCTCAATGCAGGCATGTTGCAAAGAACTTTGATGTGAAAGGAGTGGAGGTGGTGTGGAGCACTGTGCCTGATTGCAATGTACAGGGAATTGTACAGGTGTGTGAGGATATGGCCACGATGAACAGTCCGCATGTGGTAGTTTTGCACTATGGTGCTTTCTATTTGGGCAACGTCAGTGCCCCTACTTTGTTGGCTGATTTGGAATGCTTGGTTCAAGCTGTAATGAAGATCCTTCCAAATGCGAAAGCAATTTTTTCTGGATTACTAGGGCAATATGGGACAATAGTTCAGTTTTTTGTCCTCAGCAAAACATTGCTAGTTGTGTCATCAACCGAGGTAAGTGTGCCTTCATGCTTAGAGCTGGTATGTTCTTCTGTAATAATGAGAATATTGATGCCAGTAATGCTGTTAATTGTAAAGAAGATGGCATTTCTTTATCTTTTACGGGAAATGCCTTTCTATTTTGGAATGTAAGGGTTGCTTTGGAGAAGGTTATGTGAAGATTTTAGGAGTAAAGTAAGAAAAAAAACAAGAAAAAAAATACAAAATAACAGGTGTCTGTCAAGCATCTGTAAAAAAACAAAAATAAACGGCTCTTTTCAGAGCCAACTTCGAAGGGGAAATGGGGCACACTATTTAAATTTACATTCACCACGCTCAGATTTTCGATATGTCCGCGGACATGGCGGTAGTCCGCGGAAATGAAAATCACTACGAGGGGGTTAGTATGTTCTATGTTACATGTATATGAAGTCAGGGATATTATGGTTAAGTTGTGCTACTAAAAACCTATGAAATTCAGTGAAAAAACTTTGTTAAAGGGACGTTATGGTTAAGTTGCGCTACTAAAAACCTATGAAATTCAGTAAAAAACTGACATTTGTGATGTCATCTTTGATGTCCTGGGTGTTAGTGTTAGCAGTGCACGTGGCGCGAGTTATGGTTGCTTATGTTACCATAACTGCCGAATTTCAGGGGTTTTCCGGTTTTACTTTGAACCATAACGTCCCTTTAACAACGTTTTTTCACTGAATTTCATAGGTTTTTAGTAGCACAACTTAACCATAACGTCCCTTTAACAAAGTTTTTTTTACTAATATATATATATATATATATATATATATATATATATATATATATATATATGGAAAAATAAGGAAAGGTGCGCACTCCAATTCTCTGCATGACCTTCCAGGCCACTGGTGTACTCCTCCGACCGGTTTCTGTGCCAATACACGTCATCAGGGAGGCTGGGTGGACTTGCAACTCACCGCAGGTGCAGGTGATAAAAATCTGCTGCAAGGGCTACTGGTAGATGTAGTCATCTGGTCAGCAGAGAAAAAGCTCACGCCCAATCCCACAGTGGAGAAAGGGGGGAGTGTAGCCTCAAGTGAGGCACTCCAAAGCCGGGCATATATAACCCTGGTGCGGCACCTTGGCAGGTCTTGAGGATTCCACCCCTCAAGTCCTGCGAAAAATTGAAAAATAAGGAAAGGTGCGCACTCCAATTCTCTGCATGACCTTCCAGGCCACTGGTACACTCCTCCGACCGGTTTCTGTGCCAATACACGTCATCAGGGAGGCTGGGTGGACTTGCAGCTCACCGCAGGTGCAGGTGATAAAAATCTGCTGCAAGGGCTACTGGTAGATGTAGTCATCTGGTCAGCAGAGTAAACGCTCACGCCCAATCCCACAGTGGAGAAAGGGGGGGAGTGTAGCCTCAAGTGAGGCACTCCAAAGCCGGGCATATATAACCCTGGTGCGGCACCTTGGCAGGTCTTGAGGATTCCACCCCTCAAGTCCTGCGAAAAATGGAAAAATTAGGAAAGGTGCGCACTCCAATTCTCTGCATGACCTTCCAGGCCACTGGTGTACTCCTCCGACCGGTTTCTGTGCCAATACACGTCATCAGGGAGGCTGGGTGGACTTGCAGCTCACCGCAGGTGCAGGTGATAAAAATCTGCTGCAAGGGCTACTGGTAGATGTAGTCATCTGGTCAGCAGAGAAAACGCTCACGCCCAATCCCACAGTGGAGAAAGGGGGGGAGTGTAGCCTCAAGTGAGGCACTCCAAGCCGGGCATATATAACCCTGGTGCGGCACCTTGGCAGGTCTTGAGGATTCCACCCCTCAGGTCCTGCGAAAAATGGAAAAATAAGGAAAGGTGCGCACTCCAATTCTATGCATGACGTTCCAGGCCACTGGTGTACTCCTCCGACCGGTTTCTGTGCCAATACACGTCATCAGGGAGGCTGGGTGGACTTGCAGCTCACCGCAGGTGCAGGTGATAAAAATCTGCTGCAAGGGCTACTGGTAGATGTAGTCATCTGGTCAGCAGAGAAAACGCTCACGCCCAATCCCACAGTGGAGAAAGGGGGGGAGTGTAGCCTCAAGTGAGGCACTCCAAAGCCGGGCATATATAACCCTGGTGCGGCACCTTGGCAGGTCTTGACGATTCCACCCCACAAGTGCTGCGGAAAATGGAAAAATAAGGAAAGGTGCGCACTCCAATTGTCTGCATGACCTTCCAGGCCACTGGTGTACTCCTCCGACCGGTTTCTGTGCCAATACACGTCATCAGGGAGGCTGGGTGGACTTGCAGCTCACCACAGGTGCAGGTGATAAAAATCTGCTGCAAGGGCTTCTGGTAGATGTAGTCATCTGGCCTCCTGCATGTGCCCAGGTTCAAGCTAAAAACAGGGTTGGGCAGATCCTTTCTTGTGCTAGCTCCTAAACTGTGGAACAGCGTCCCCGAACCCCTTAGGTCCGAAGTTAATCACTTTGCCTTTAGGAAGATGTTGAAGACACACCTTTTTATATGAGATCTTGGACGTAGGACTTTCTTAGAGACCTTGTAATGCGATAGTACTTGTTCTCATCGTCTGTCTCTTATGTTTTGTTCGTCTTGTAGTACCGGTGTTTTATGTACAAGCGCCCTGATGCCCTCGGGCTACCGGCGCTATACAAAAACCAAATACAATACAATACAATACAATCTGGTCAGCAGAGAAAACGCTCACGCCCAATCCCACAGTGGAGAAAGGGGCGGAGTGTAGCCTCAAGTGAGGCACTCCAAAGCCGGGCATATATAATCCTGGTGCGGCACCTTGGCAGGTCTTGAGGATTCCACCCCTCAAGTCCTGCGAAAATTGGAAAAATAAGGAAAGGTGCGCACTCCAATTCTCTGCATGACCTTCCAGGCCACTGGTGTACTCCTCCGACCGGTTTCTGTGCCAATACACGTCATCAGGGAGGCTGGGTGGACTTGCAGCTCACCGCAGGTGCAGGTGATAAAAATCTGCTGCAAGGGCTACTGGTAGATGTAGTCATCTGGTCAGCAGAGAAAACGCTCACGCCCAATCCCACAGTGGAGAAAGGGGGGGAGTGTAGCCTCAAGTGAGGCACTCCAAAGCCGGGCATATATAACCCTGGTGCGGCACCTTGGCAGGTCTTGAGGATTCCACCCCTCAAGTCCTGCGAAAAATGGAAAAATTAGGAAAGGTGCGCACTCCAATTCTCTGCATGACCTTCCAGGCCACTGGTGTACTCCTCCGACCGGTTTCTGTGCCAATGCACGTCATCAGGGAGGCTGGGTGGACTTGCAGCTCACCGCAGGTGCAGGTGATAAAAATCTGCTGCAAGGGCTACTGGTAGATGTAGTCATCTGGTCAGCAGAGAAAACGCTCACGCCCAATCCCACAGTGGAGAAAGGGGGGGAGTGTAGCCTCAAGTGAGGCACTCCAAGCCGGGCATATATAACCCTGGTGCGGCACCTTGGCAGGTCTTGAGGATTCCACCCCTCAGGTCCTGCGAAAAATGGAAAAATAAGGAAAGGTGCGCACTCCAATTCTATGCATGACGTTCCAGGCCACTGGTGTACTCCTCCGACCGGTTTCTGTGCCAATACACGTCATCAGGGAGGCTGGGTGGACTTGCAGCTCACCGCAGGTGCAGGTGATAAAAATCTGCTGCAAGGGCTACTGGTAGATGTAGTCATCTGGTCAGCAGAAAAAACGCTCACGCCCAATCCCACAGTGGAGAAAGGGGGGGAGTGTAGCCTCAAGTGAGGCACTCCAAAGCCGGGCATATATAACCCTGGTGGCAGGTCTTGAGGATTCCACCCCTCAAGTCCTGCGAAAAATGGAAAAATAAGGAAAGGTGCGCAGTCCAATTCTCTGCATGACGTTCCAGGCCACTGGTGTACTCCTCCGACCGGTTTCTGTGCCAATACACGTCATCAGGGAGGCTGGGTGGACTTGCAGCTCACCGCAGGTGCAGGTGATAAAAAACTGCTGCAAGGGCTACTGGTAGATGTAGTCATCTGGTCAGCAGAGAAAACGCTCACGCCCAATCCCACAGTGGAGAAAGGGGGGGAGTGTAGCCTCAAGTGAGGCACTCCAAAGCCGGGCATATATAACCCTGGTGCGGCACCTTGGCAGGTCTTGACGATTCCACCCCACAAGTGCTGCGGAAAATGGAAAAATAAGGAAAGGTGCGCACTCCAATTGTCTGCATGACCTTCCAGGCCACTGGTGTACTCCTCCGACCGGTTTCTGTGCCAATACACGTCATCAGGGAGGCTGGGTGGACTTGCAGCTCACCACAGGTGCAGGTGATAAAAATCTGCTGCAAGGGCTTCTGGTAGATGTAGTCATCTGGCCTCCTGCATGTGCCCAGGTTCAAGCTAAAAACAGGGTTGGGCAGATCCTTTCTTGTGCTAGCTCCTAAACTGTGGAACAGCATCCCCGAACCCCTTAGGTCCGAAGTTAATCACTTTGCCTTTAGGAAGATGTTGAAGACACACCTTTTTATATGAGATCTTGGACGTAGGACTTTCTTAGAGACCTTGTAATGCGATAGTACTTGTTCTCATCGTCTGTCTCTTATGTTTTGTTCGTCTTGTAGTACCGGTGTTTTATGTACAAGCGCCCTGATGCCCTCGGGCTACCGGCGCTATACAAAAACCAAATACAATACAATACAATACAATCTGGTCAGCAGAGAAAACGCTCACGCCCAATCCCACAGTGGAGAAAGGGGGGGGGGGAGTGTAGCCTCAAGTGAGGCACTCCAAAGCCGGGCATATATAATCCTGGTGCGGCACCTTGGCAGGTCTTGAGGATTCCACCCCTCAAGTCCTGCGAAAATTGGAAAAATAAGGAAAGGTGCGCACTCCAATTCTCTGCATGACCTTCCAGGCCACTGGTGTACTCCTCCGACCGGTTTCTGTGCCAATACACGTCATCAGGGAGGCTGGGTGGACTTGCAGCTCACCGCAGGTGCAGGTGATAAAAATCTGCTGCAAGGGCTACTGGTAGATGTAGTCATCTGGTCAGCAGAGAAAACGCTCACGCCCAATCCCACAGTGGGGAAAGGGGGGGAGTGTAGCCTCAAGTGAGGCACTCCAAAGCCGGGCATATATAACCCTGGTGCGGCACCTTGGCAGGTCTTGAGGATTCCACCCCTCAAGTCCTGCGAAAAATGGAAAAATTAGGAAAGGTGCGCACTCCAATTCTCTGCATGACCTTCCAGGCCACTGGTGTACTCCTCCGACCGGTTTCTGTGCCAATACACGTCATCAGGGAGGCTGGGTGGACTTGCAGCTCACCGCAGGTGCAGGTGATAAAAATCTGCTGCAAGGGATACTGGTAGATGTAGTCATCTGGTCAGCAGAGAAAACGCTCACGCCCAATCCCACAGTGGAGAAAGGGGGGGAGTGTAGCCTCAAGTGAGGCACTCCAAGCCGGGCATATATAACCCTGGTGCGGCACCTTGGCAGGTCTTGAGGATTCCACCCCTCAGGTCCTGCGAAAAATGGAAAAATAAGGAAAGGTGCGCACTCCAATTCTATGCATGACGTTCCAGGCCACTGGTGTACTCCTCCGACCGGTTTCTGTGCCAATACACGTCATCAGGGAGGCTGGGTGGACTTGCAGCTCACCGCAGGTGCAGGTGATAAAAATCTGCTGCAAGGGCTACTGGTAGATGTAGTCATCTGGTCAGCAGAGAAAACGCTCACGCCCAATCCCACAGTGGAGAAAGGGGGGAGTGTTGCCTCAAGTGAGGCACTCCAAAGCCGGGCATATATAACCCTGGTGCGGCACCTTGGCAGGTCTTGAGGATTCCACCCCTCAAGTCCTGCGAAAAATGGAAAAATAAGGAAAGGTGCACACTCCAATTCTCTGCATGACCTTCTAGGCTACTGGTGTACTCCTCCGACCGGTTTCTGTGCCAATACACGTCATCAGGGAGGCTGGGTGGACTTGCAGCTCACCGCAGGTGCAGGTGATAAAAATCTGCTGCAAGGGCTACTGGTAGATGTAGTCATCTGGTCAGCGGAGAAAATGCTCACGCCCAATCCGACAGTGGAGAAAGGGGGGGAGTGTAGCCTCAAGTGAGGCACTCCAAAGCCGGGCATATATAACCCTGGTGCAGCACCTTGGCAGGTCTTGAGGATTCCACCCCTCAAGTCCTGCGAAAAATGGAAAAATAAGGAAAAGTGCGCACTCCAATTCTCTGCATGACCTTCCAGGCCACTGGTGTACTCCTCCGACCGGTTTCTGTGCTAATACACGTCATCAGGGAGGCTGGGTGGACTTGCAGCTCACCGCAGGTGCAGGTGATAAAAATCTGCTGCAAGGGCTACTGGTAGATGTAGTCATCTGGTCAGCAGAGAAAACGCTCACCCCCAATCCCACAGTGGAGAAAGGGGGGGAGTGTAGCCTCAAGCGGTGAGCTGCAAGTTAAGACAGCCTCCCTGATGACGTGTATTGGCACAGAAACCGGTCGGAGGAGAACATCAGTGGCCTGGAAGGTTGTGCAGGGATTTGGAGTGCGGCCCTTCCTTGTTTTTTCGATTTTTGCAGGATCTTGAAGGGTGGAATCTTCAAGACCTGACAGGGTGCCGCACCAGGGTGATATATGCCCGGCTTTGGAGTGCCTCACTGTAGGCTACTCCCCCCCCTTTCTCCACTGTGGGATTGGGCGTGAGCGTTTTCCTTGCTAACCTGATGACTACATCCACCAGAAGCCCTTGCAGCAGATTATCATCACCTGCACCTGCGGTGAGCTGCAAGTTAAGACAGCCTCCCTGATGACGTGTATTGGCACAGAAACCGGTCGGAGGAGAACATCAGTGGACTGGAAGGCTGTGCAGGGATTTGGAGTGCGCCCCTTCCTTGTTTTTTCGATTTTTGCAGGATCTTGAAGGGTGGAATCTTCAAGACCTGACAGGGTGCCGCACCAGGGTGATATATGCCCGGCTATGGAGTGCCTCACTGTAGGCTACTCCCCCCCTTTCTCCACTGTGGGATTGGGCCTGAGGGTTTTCCTTTCTAACCTGATGACTACATCCACCAGAAGCCCTTGCAGCAGATTATCATCACCTGCACCTGCGGTGAGCTGCAAGTTAAGACAGCCTCCCTGATGACGTGTATTGGCACAGAAACCGGTCGGAGGAGAACATCAGTGGCCTGGAAGGTTGTGCAGGGATTTGGAGTGCGCCCCTTCCTTGTTTTTTCGATTTTTGCAGGATCTTGAAGGGTGGAATCTTCAAGACCTGACAGGGTGCCGCCCAGGGTGATATATGCCCGGCTTTGGAGTGCCTCACTGTAGGCTACTCCCCACCTTTCTCCACTGTGGGATTGGGCGTGAGCGTTTTCCTTGCTAACCTGATGACTACATCCACCAGAATCCCTTGCAGCAGATTATCATCACCTGCACCTGCGGTGAGCTGCAAGTTAAGACAGCCTCCCTGATGACGTGTATTGGCACAGAAACCGGTCGGAGGAGAACATCAGTGGCCTGGAAGGTTGTGCAGGGATTTGGAGTGCGCCCCTTCCTTGTTCTTTCGATTTTTGCAGGATCTTGAAGGGTGGAATCTTCAAGACCTGACAGGGTGCCGCACCAGGGTGATATATGCCTGGCTTTGGAGTGCCTCACTGTAGGCTACTCCCCCCCTTTCTCCACTGTGGGATTGGGCGTGAGCGTTTTCCTTGCTAACCTGATGACTACATCCACCAGAAGCCCTTGCAGCAGATTATCATCACCTGCACCTGCGGTGAGCTGCAAGTTAAGACAGCCTCCCTGATGACGTGTATTGGCACAGAAACCGGTCGGAGGAGAACATCAGTGGCCTGGAAGGTTGTGCAGGGATTTGGAGTGCGCCCCTTCCTTGTTTTTTTGATTTTTGCAGGATCTTGAAGGTTGGAATCTTCAAGACCTGACAGGGTGCCGCACCAGGGTGATATATGCCCGGCTTTGGAGTGCCTCACTGTAGGCTACTCCCCCCCTTTCTCCACTGTGGGATTGGGCGTGAGCGTTTTCCTTGCTAACCTGATGACTACATCCACCAGAAGCCCTTGCAGCAGATTATCATCACCTGCACCTGCAGTGAGCTGCAAGTTAAGACAGCCTCCCTGATGAAGTGTATTGGCACAGAAACCGGTCGGAGGAAAACGTCAGTGGCATGGAAGGTTGTGCAGGGATTTGGAGTGCGCCCCTTCCTTGTTTTTTCGATTTTTGCAGGATCTTGAAGGGTGGAATCTTCAAGACCTGACAGGGTGCCGCACCAGGGTGATATATGCCCGGCTTTGGAGTGCCTCACTGTAGGCTACTCCCCCCCTTTCTCCACTGTGGGATTGGGCGTGAGCGTTTTCCTTGCTAATCTGATGACTACATCCACCAGAAGCCCTTGCAGCAGATTATCATCACCTGCACCTGCGGGGAGCTGCAAGTTAAGACAGCCTCCCTGATGACCTGTATTGGCACAGAAACCGGTCGGAGGAGAACATCAGTGGCCTGGAAGGTTGTGCAGGTATTTGGAGTGCGCCCCTTCCTTGTTTTTTTTATTTTTGCAGGATCTTGAAGGGTGGAATCTTCAAGACCTGACAGGGTGCCGCACCAGGGTGATATATGCCCGGCTTTGGAGTGCCTCACTGTGGGCTACTCCCCCCCTTTCTCCACTGTGGGATTGGGCGTGAGCGTTTTCCTTGCTGACCTGATGACTACATCCACCAGAAGCCCTTGCAGCAGATTATCATCACCTGCACCTGCGGTGAGCTGCAAGTTAAGACAGCCTCCCTGATGACGTGTATTGGCACAGAAACCGGTCGGAGGAGAACATCAGTGGCCTGGAAGGTTGTGCAGGGATTTGGAGTGCGCACCTTCCTTGTTTTTTCGATTTTTACAGGATCTTGAAGGGTGGAATCTTCAAAACCTGACAGGGTGCCGCACCAGGGTGATATATGCCCGGCTTTGGAGTGCCTCACTGTAGGCTACTCCCGCCCTTTCTCCACTGTGGGATTGGGCGTGAGCGTTTTCCTTGCTAACCTGATGACTACATCCACCAGAAGCCCTTGCAGCAGATTATCATCACCTGCACCTGCGGTGAGCTGCAAGTTAAGACAGCCTCCCTGATGACGTGTATTGGCACAGAAACCGGTCGGAGGAGAACGTCAGTGTCATGGAAGGTTGTGCAGGGATTTGGAGTGCGCCCCTTCCTTGTTTTTTCGATTTTTGCAGGATCTTGAAGGGTGGAATCTTCAAGACCTGACAGGGTGCCGCACCAGGGTGATATATGCCCGGCTTTGGAGTGCCTCACTGTGGGCTACTCCCCCCCTTTCTCCACTGTGGGATTGGGCGTGAGCGTTTTCCTTGCTGACCTGATGACTACATCCACCAGAAGCCCTTGCAGCAGATTATCATCACCTGCACCTGCGGTGAGCTGCAAGTTAAGACAGCCTCCCTGATGACGTGTATTGGCACAGAAACCGGTCGGAGGAGAACATCAGTGGCCTGGAAGGTTGTGCAGGGATTTGGAGTGCGCACCTTCCTTGTTTTTTCGATTTTTGCAGGATCTTGAAGGGTGGAATCTTCAAGACCTGACAGGGTGCCGCACCAGGGTGATATATGCCCGGCTTTGGAGTGCCTCACTGTAGGTTACTCCCCCCTTTCTTCACTGTGGGATTGGGCGTGAGCGTTTTCCCTGCTAACCTGATGACTACATCCACCAGAAGCCCTTGCAGCAGATTATCATCACCTGCACCTGCGGTGAGCTGCAAGTTAAGACAGCCTCCTGATGACGTGTATTGGCACAGAAACCGGTCGGAGGAGAACATCAGTGGCCTGGAAGGTTGTGCAGGGATTTGGAGTGCGCCCCTTCCTTGTTTTTTCAATATATATATATATAAATATAAATATATATATATATATATATATATATATATATATATACACATATACATATATATATATATATTCACTGAAAGCAAACGTTGTTAAACGGATGTTATGGTTACAAGTAAAACAGAAACCCAGAAATTCGCCAGTTTTGGTACACTAAGCAACAATAACTCGTGCCACCTCTTAGGATTTTTCAATAGATTGGTTAGATGACTGAATATTTACTTCAGTTTGCTTTTCTATTGTTTTTGTTGCTTTAGCATGTTACACTGGGATTCGTCATAGTCGTTCAGGGCATTAAGCTTAAGGTCATCTAATGCATAGTTGTTAATTTCTTTGTTATCACCCTCAATTAGTTCCTTCTCTTCATCAATTTGTGGTGGATCAGACGGGGCGGAGTATGTTGATAAATTCATTAAGGCCTCCTCATCTAGTGTAACACTCGCAATATTAAACTCATTTGCTTCATCATTTATTTAGTCCAGCACCGTATTAGGTTCAAGAAAATTCAGCCCTTTCTTGGTTTTGGATTTTTTTAAATTTTGATATTGGACAGGAGTTGTGAATTGCTCTATACATTTTTGGGCATTATTTGATTTATTTTGTTTGATTGCTTGTTGTTTTTTAGTTTTTTGGGGGGATTCGATGCTCGGGCACTTTAGATTTCCGCCTGCGCCTTTTGTGCATTCTAAAAGCTTCACAATGGTTGTTCTCCTTGCGTCTCACTTGTTTCTGGTATCATCTCTTCAGATTCAAGTAACAATTGTGGGGGGTTGAGTTTTGATTCGATTATTGATTCAAATCATCTACTATAGTCATATGGAGACAGATAAGGGCTTCTGCGGTCATCCATGCTTCATCTGTTTGCATACCCACATCATTTAAATATTTGAAATAATGTTCCGTTTGTTCAGTGGTGTTTAATATATTTTTCAAATTTAACTTTAGAAGATTTCTATCCTGCTTCATTTCATGAGCTATATCATCAATTTTTGAACATAGTAATCGGCAGGTATCTTTTTGTGTCAATATTTTGGAGACCAACATTTTATATAGCTTTGTTATTGCAAATAAGCCATTATTTATGGCATTGGCAGTGACCGCCTGTGATAATAAAGTAGGAGGCCTTAATCCAAAAGATGGCCTTGGTGTGGGTTTTGCAAAAGATTCTGGCAAGGATGTCGACATAGCTATTCAGATGTTTCTCTGGTTTGGTTAAAGAATTGGGGAATGTGAGAGATTTAATTCATTCCTCATCGGCTGCATTTCAATTTGGGTAGAAAATATTATACTAGATTCATTTCCTTGACTAGTATCTTGATATGTATGGTTTACACTTTTATGTTGTTCGCTGGGAGGATGGGGGTCAATAGGCACTGCCACCTTTATTTGGTTATGGCTATGATTTTGGGATACTGGTTGAGCATACAACATTGGGCAATCTGAGGTATCAGTGGCATGAAATACGGCCTTTGTTAAGGAGGGGGATTAAATCGTGTCATGTTCTAAGTCCTTATACTTGTTGTTCGTGCCTTCAAGTCCATTAAACCATTACCACAGTCGTTCATTATTATGAAAGCATTATTAGGCCCACTTTGTGAATTCAGGCAGAATTGTGGGATTTACATCATCATCCCAGACATTCACTGCTGCTCCACCAGGATTTTTCACAAGATTCAGTTGAAATTCGTGGCCAGTACCAGCTGCATGAGGTAGTTGAGGCTGTTTTAGAGATGCATTTACACTCCATACTTGTCTAACGTCCATTGTTACAGTTTTTGAGTGTTTTAATTTCATTTTCTGTTTCATCTCGCTCTGTAATTGGGTGATGTTTTGTTTGTCTGACTCATTATTAAGTTCACTTTCCACAGGTTTTGCTAATTGCATGCGGCGGCATAGTGGCCTTTTTTTTCAAATTTGATTTTATTAGATTTTGACATAAAATGTAAACTGAGCAATTTGATGCTTTAAACCAGAACATTGTTACATAAAGAAGTAGTAATTAACATTCATAGGGCCTCATTACAATCTTGGCGGAATGGGTTAATGGGTGCCGCTAATGGATGCAGAACCGTTAAACCCATTTCGCCTGATTATGAGGTCCCCTCAAGGGATCCGGTATGGACGCCTGGTAAAACCAGGCGTCATTACCAGGTCCTGCGAGGGAACCAGGGAGCTAACAACGGGCCGGTCGTAATCGGCCCGTTGTTAGCTCCCTGCATCCATTCCCATTGAGCCCTGTGGGGGCTCAAATGGAAATGGGGAAGGTCAGGGCCCGGGTTCCCTGAGGGAGGAATTACCGGGCCCTCCAAACTCGGAATGGCCCGGTAATTCCCCATTCACGGAACCCAGACCCGGTTTTGGAGGCAGCCATGCCGCCAATAGCGGCATGGCTACCGTCAAAGCTGTAATGAGGCCCATAGACTCATATCACAACAGCAGTGCTTCCCTCTCCCAATATAGTTTTTGCTAAGGTATGTCCCTCTATAGATCTTCATCCACATAATACATAATACAACCAGATTTGTGTCCATCCCATGTCCTCAAAGGCAGTGGTCACAGGGTGCTCAAAACATTTGCCAAAGTACTCTTTCTCATTTGGCTCCTAAGGTCAGGGCCTCGTCCTATAATGATCATAACCGTTCATTCACGTTTGCTGTAGCGTTTCACTGCTCAGATCGATGTTGCTTCGTGGTCTAGTGGTTAGATATATGTTTGTCAACAAAGCCTTGCAATAGGGTATCGCATTGGGTGCATCTCCCATGTAAACCCGCAGTGATCTTTTCCATCACACAGATGCTAGTCACAACTTTTACCCATTCCTTCTTGCTTGGGATTACCTCAGCTTTCCATTTAATGATTAATGACAATGCATGCTCGGGCTGCTAATATTAAGGGGGCAATTAGACCTGTTGCTCTCACATACACGTCTTCATTGATCTCCATCCCAAACAGTATCAGGAGGGGAGTTTGTTCACGTGGATTCCCTTCTATGTCCCTGATCCACCCTAGGACTTCATCCCAGAACACCTTCACTTTGGGACATCCACACCACATAGGCCAATAGTTAGCACATTTACCACACTGTTGCTAGCATTGGGGGCTCACCATTTGGTACATCTTAGACTGGGGATCGTATTTCTACCTGTGGAGAAGTTTGATGGTGTGTAGCTTATACTGAGAGGCGATTGATACCTTTGAGGTTCCCCTACATATCTTACACCATAACTCAGGGGTAATTTCCATGTCCATATCTGTTTCCCATCTCTTCTTGAGGTTGGTTGTGGAACCCTTCCCTGCCTCTATCAGAGTCTTGTAGATGGCCGAAATTAGACCCTTAGTATTTGAGAGAGTATCAAGGAGATTTTCAAAGGGGGAAAGGTCTCTTTGTATCTTTTCTTTCCATGGTTCCCTCCAGGGAACTTTCCACAGGTTTTGCTAATTGCATGCGGCGGCATAGTGGCCTTTTTTTTCAAATTTGATTTTATTAGATTTTGACATAAAATGTAAACTGGGCAATTTGATGCTTTAAACCAGAACATTGTTACATAAAGAAGTAGTAATTAACAGTCATAGGGCCTCATTACAATCTTGGCGGAATGGGTTAATGGGTGCCGCTAATGGATGCAGAACCGTTAAACCCATTCCGCCTGATTATGAGGTCCCCTCACGGGATCCGGTATGGACGCCTGGTAAAACCAGGCGTCATTACCGGGTCCTGCGAGGGGACCAGGGAGCTAACAACGGGCCGGTCGTAATCGGCCCGTTGTTAGCTCCCTGCATCCATTCCCATTGAGCCCTGTGGGGGCTCAAATGGAAATGGGGAAGGTCAGGGCCCGGGTTCCCTGAGGGAGGAATTACCGGGCCCTCCAAACTCGGAATTACCCGGTAATTCCCCATTCACGGAACCCAGACCCGGTTTTGGAGGCAGCCATGCCGCCAATAGCAGCATGGCTACCGCCAAAGCTGTAATGAGGCCCATAGACTCATATCACAACAGCAGTGCTTCCCTCTCCCAATATAGTTTTTGCTAAGGTATGTCCCTCTATAGATCTTCATCCACATAATACATAATACAACCAGATTTGTGTCCATCCCATGTCCTCAAGGCAGTGGTCACAGGGTGCTCAAAACACTTGCCAAAGTACTCTTTCTCATTTGGCTCCTAAGGTCAGGGCCTCGTCCTATAATGATCATAACCGTTCATTCACGTTTGCTGTAGCGTTTCACTGCTCAGATCGATGTCGCTTCGTGGTCTAGTGGTTAGATATATGTTTGTCAACAAAGCCTTGCAATAGGGTATCGCATTGGGTGCATCTCCCATGTAAACCCGCAGTGATCTTTTCCATCACACAGATGCTAGTCACAACTTTTACCCATTCCTTCTTGCTTGGGAAGTTTGATGGTGTGTAGCTTATACTGAGAGGCGATTGATACCTTTGAGGTTCCCCTACATATCTTACACCATAGCTCAGGGGTAATTTCCATGTCCATATTTGTTTCCCATCTCTTCTTGAGGTTGGTTGTGGAACCCTTCCCTGCCTCTATCAGAGTCTTGTAGATGGCCGAAATTAGACCCTTAGTATTTGAGAGAGTATCAAGGAGATTTTCAAAGGGGGAAAGGTCTCTTTGTATCTTTTCTTTCCATGGTTCCCTCCAGGGCCGTCACGAGGGGAGTGCAGGGGGGGCAAACTGCCCCGGGCCTCGCCCTCGCAGGGGGCCTCGCGGCCCCCTCTCCTAAGTGGAAGGCAGCATAGTCTCCCGTGTCCTTTATTCACACGGGGACTGTGCTGCCCGTGCAATGATTTTGCTTTTTGTTGTGAAGCCGTTTGGCAAAATAATGGGAGACAGCAGGGCTCAGAAGTGAGCTCTGCTGACTCCCGTTATTCAGCTGACAACGTGGACATGCTGACTGACAGGAGAGGACTCCTCTCCTGTCAGTCAGTGTGTTCATGTTGTCAGTTGACCACGCTGACTGACGGGAGAGGAGTTCTCTCTTGTCAGTCAGTGTGTTCACGCTGCTCAGCATGACCACACTGACTGATGGGAGAGGAGTTCTCTCTTGTCAGTCAGTGTGTTCATGTTGTCAGCGTGATCCCGCTGACTGATGGGAGAGGAGTTCTCTCTTGTCAGTCAGTGTGTTCACATTGCTCAGCGTGATCATGATGATTGATGGGAGAGGAGTTCTCTCTTGTCAGTCAGTGTGTTCATGCTGCTCAGCATAAATATATATATATTCAATGAAGAATTGTTAAAGGGACGCTATGGTTAAGGTGCGCTATTAGAAACCTATCAAATGCAGTGAAAGAACTTTGTTAAAGGGACGTTATGGTTCCAAGTAAAACCGAAACCCCCCTGAAATTCACCAGTTATGGTAAGCTAAGCAACCATAACGCGCGCCACCACCATGCACTGCTAAGAATAACACCCATGACACCCATGACATCAAGAATCTATATATATATTACATGGCTACGGTAGTGGCCATGTAGTTATGATTAAGTTGCTGTTTCCATAGGAAGAGCACTTTTTGGGCGGCTTATAACTTCGCTCTCCCTGGACGGATCCTCACCAAACTTTGCAAAGAAAGTATATGGGTCACTCTGAATTATTTTGCAAAGTTTGGTGAGGATTCGTCCAGGGGGGGCAAAGTTATAGGGGGGGTCCCTCCCAAAACTTTTTTTTCCCCATAGATTGAATGGGAAAAAACTTTGCGCACTGCCACAGGCCAAACCGCTGGACGGATTTACACCAAATTTGCGGCAGGAGCGGGGGCTTGGTCCCGAAAGTGTGCTTTTGCAAACTTGGTGTAAATCCGTCCAGTAGTTTTTTATAAAATGACAAAAACGTAAGGCAATAAAATTAGTGATAGCTGTGTTCGCTTCGCGGACGGACTTCCCTGTTCGCTCCGTGGACAGCACCCCGATTGGCCCATGGCAATCCCGCGGACATGCGACGTATTCGCTGATTGGACGGCGAGGGACGTGGAGCGCGTCAGATTTTCTGTGGCGCCCGCCATCTTGTATTCGCCGTCGATCGCGTACAGCGTGGTGAAACGTGGATAAAAAATTGTATTTAGTGCCATGTGTTGGTGTGTAAGAGTGTTTGGGGAGGGTGGGGGAGTATGAGATAGGTTCAATGTTTTGTTTTTTTATGTGCTAGACGTTTTTGTTGCGTTCGATTTGTCCACGGAGAACACGGCTGTTCTGACATTTTGTAAATAAACTAAATGGTGGGGTGTTTAGAGGACGGAGTATGTGTCATTTTTGTTCGCAAGGAAGGTAAAAATGAGCTATGAACACTCACGGTGTACTTAATTGTACGTAAATAAACAAACTGGGGGTGTCCTCAGGACGCTGTCCGTATTGTAATCTGTCTAGTTGAATGTGTTCTAAGAACACTCGCGGTGTCCCGAAATGGTTGCAATTACACAAAATGGGGTGTTCTGAGAACGTTGTTTGTATTGTTCGTTGTCAGGGTGAAAGTGTTTTAAGACCACTCCTTTTGTCCGCTAATAGTACAATTTCCTATGGGCGTCAACCGACTTTTTGTCCACTAAAGAAACGATAAATCCGGCTGGTGTGCGCCGACATTATGTGATAATCCTATGACTGGCGCTATTGACCTGGCTGACTTGCTTTTGCGACACTAAATCATATCTCCCGCCCCTAAGCCTGATATTATCAAAGCATTCATATTCCCCGCCTCTCTCCGTGACGTTAAAGGGTGCGTCATCAAACGCGCCCAGTCCTCTGCAGTAGTAAGTGAGTTTAAACAGAACCCAGAAGACAACACATATTATGTCACAACACAGTGCGCCACAATTCGGAATATGAAACAATGATTTAAAAGCAAACAGCAAGATTGTAAATTTTGTAAAGTACATTTATTTGACATCAAATGTTTAGAGAATATTCAGCAATTTGCATTTGTCTTTGTTGTCGATCCGCAAAAGTTCATGTTGAGGCACGCGATGTTCCTTTGCGGTACAGAGGGTGTTAGATCAGCTTACAACTCAGTGCGCCACAATTCGGAATATGAAACTGTGGTTTAAAGGTAAACAGCAGGATTGTACATTTGGTAAAGTACATTTATTTCACATGAAATGTTTAGTGAATATTCAGCGATTTGCTATTGTCTCTGCTGTCGATCACCAAAAGTTTATTTGAGCCACGCGTTGTTCCTTTGCGGTAGATAGGCTGTTGGTTTATGATAAAAGCAGTAAATGGTCGCTCTGATAATCGGAAGGTTGCTCCAACAACGAGCCATTAGACCACCCTATTGGTTGGTATGTTGTTTGTAGCCGCTAGTACTGCGTAAGGGCATATTGGTCCTTGGCGATTGTCCCATAAAATGGTGAGGGTCATGAAGTTGCATATTTGGACCTGCACCTGGCAGTTGAAGACCCCATATGCTGGAGTCTGTAAATCGTGACATAGGCAAAATGGGGCCACATACCTGTTTTAAGAAACATAAATTAATCTCACCAGCCGATCTTCATTAAAAATCATCATTTTATTTATTAGGGCGTGAAACTATTTGCTATCGAAGATAGTGCAACGGAGTATGTTAATAATAAAATAGTAATATTTTCCCATTCATATAGCGCTAAGAACCGTGAGGTATCTAGGCAGTGCTTATTGTTAACCACGGTGTGTGATGCTCATTTATCGACCACGGAAGGATGAAAGGCTGAGTTTGGCCTTGCTGGGATTTGCACTTGCGTTAGCAAGGTGTGTACGGATGTCAAAGCGAGCGTTGTACTCGCTGTGCCACTTGACAGGCTACAGTGAAGTGGCACAGCGAGTAGAGTGCTTGACCGCCTATACACCGGTTAAATTATTTCTATTAACACACCCTGTGTCGTCAGACTTTTTCAGAGCCCTCTAAACGACAGGGGATCAATTTGGCGGTGATAGTGCGCGGTAGAAAACATTATGCCACTTTCAACGAACAAGTTCAACTTGAGCGGTCTTTAATGCTACGCTATTGTAATTATATTTGGTATAAAATAATCTAAAGGGTTACTTACAGTACAATTGCAATTTCCATTGTCTACGAGTAGTGCAGTAGATCTTTCGCATAGTGATATAATATATAAAAGTGGTTTTGTTTCAGAAATTTCATCCTTATCTTCTCTTACGTTTTAGCAACACTCCTTCAAGAGAAGTCTTTCATCACAATCTCTGTCTGTCAGAGTCAAAACACAATACAACCTTATAGTCCGCTTCGTGAGCCTCTCCGGGGCCCGAGAAAAAAATGGAAGCAGCTGACCTTCACTGTGAACAAGCATAAATTCTTACTTTGCAACATTCTGTGTAAAGCCATATGTGAGAAGTTGGTTTTTGCACGCCATGTTTGTATATTGTTTGCGTGATATTAAAAAAAGTTTGTTTAAGGGACGTTATGGTTCTAAGTACAGCCGAAAGACCCCTGTAAATCGCAAGTTATGGTGAGCTATGAAAAATAACTTGCGCCACCACTGTGCACTGCTAAGACTAACACCCAGGACATTAAAGATGACATCGCAAATGTCATTGATGAAATCACTAATGACATCACATTTGTATGTACTTTTCATGGAATTTGTGTACTAGGGATTTTTATTATAATGTTGCGAAAAATGTGTCAAGGATATTGCAATAAATATCATACCGTTATTAGTGCTTTGAACGATGCATTGATATAAATAGCATTGTATTATTGGATTCTATCTAGTATACTGAGATACTAATGGAGAAACATAGCATTGTGTGCAGAGTACAAGATGAAAGTATAATATTTGTAATGTTAATATGTTGAATAATGAAATGATAATTGTCCTGAAATGTTCGAAAATTCACAAAATGGGAGTGTTCTGAGGACGTTATTCGTATTGTGTGATTGCTTAGCTGTATGCAATGAGGGAATGACACAGAGAGTAAAGTGGACGCCGTCCGTGGACACCGCGGCTGTTCGTGGACAGGGCGTGCTAAATCCGGGTTTTTCCAGGAAATCCAACATGGAAAGAAGACTGTACGGATCAATCAATCAGATGTCGAGGTTGTGGATTTGTGTTGAAAGAGGCTGTGTGTAGTGAAGATGACAGAAGTGGAGAAAGTCAGGGTGTTGGTGCTCGGAGATATGTTTGTGCATGGTTTACAGCAGTATGCTCAATGCAGGCATGTTGCAAAGAACTTTGATGTGAAAGGAGTGGAGGTGGTGTGGAGCACTGCAATGTACAGGGAATTGTACAAGTTTGTGAGGATATGGCCACGATGAACAGTCCGCATGTGGTAGTTTTGCACTATGGTGCTTTCCATTTGGGCAACGTCAGTGCCCCTACTTTGTTGGCTGATTTGGAACGCTTGGTTCAAGCCGTAATGAAGATCATTCCAAATGCGAAAGTAATTTTTTCAGGATTACTAGGGCAATATGGGACAATAGTTCAGTTTTTTGTCCTCAGCAAAACATTGCTAGGTGTGTCATCAACCGAGGCATGTGTGCCTTCATGCTTAGAGCTGGTATGTTCTTCTGTAATAATGAGAATATTGATGCCAGTAATGCTGTTAATTTTAAAGAAATGGCATTTCTTTATCTTTTACGGGAAATGCCTTTCTATTTTGGAATGTAAGGGTTGCTTTGGAGAAGGTTATGTGAAGATTTTAGGAGTAAAGTAAGAAAAAAAAACAAGAAAAAAATACAAAATAACAGGTGTCTGTCAAGCATCTGTAAAGAAAACAAAAAAAACGGCTCTTTTCAGAGCCAACTTCAAAGGGGAAATGGGGCACACTATTTAAATTTATATTCACCACGCTCAGATTTTCGATATGTCCGCGGACATGGCAGTAGTCTGCGGACATGAAAATCACTACGAGGGGGTTAGTATGTTCTATGTTACATGTATATGAAGTCAGGGATATTATGGTTAAGTTGTTCTACTAAAAACCTATGAAATTCAGTGAAAAAACTTTGTTAAAGGGACGTTATGGTTAAGTTGCGCTACTAAAAACCTATGAAATTCAGTGAAAAAACTTTGTTACAGGGACGTTATGGTTCAAAGTAAAACCGAAAAACCCCTGAAATTCGGCAGTTATGGTAACATAAGCAACCATAACTCACGCCACCGTGCACTGCTAACACTAACACCCAGGACATCAAAGATGACACCACAAATGTCATTGATGACATCACTGATGACATCACATGGCTGGCTCTCCCTTTTTATCCTTTACCGACATATCGAAGCCACATAGTTTTCTTCAGTAACAGTCAGGAAGTAAAAATTGAAAAGGTACTATATTTGTAGACTTAGGGTCAAGTCACATCATATGAAACATATACATAGCGGAAGACACAGGCTTGAAAGAGAGCAATCCTTTCTGTGCATGAAGATAACCATTAGGGTTATCAGCACTTTCTCATAGTTTTATTTTTATTACTCTACCTTCCCTGTATATGCTCATATTTGTATACATTATACTCACTCTCCTTTCCTTTGGGCGCCTGTCACATCATGTGATACACATACATATGGTAAGTAGCAGCTTTGAAACAGAGCAATAGTTTCTATGCATAAAGACAATCAGTTAGGTTATGAACTCTTTCTGCTACTATTTCTGCTTTTTTGTTTACTTCACTGTCCCTGTATATACTCATATTTGTATGTGTTGTTGTCTCTGTGTGTTTTGTCTGTAATAATTATGTATTAAGTGGGTTTTATTATCTACTTATTACATGTTTCACAGTACGCAAAACTCTAATAAGAAAGCAGTTATCATTTCAGTATTCAACATGGCAAGATTATGAATATGGCACCTTCATCATGTATGCTGCACACACTGCCTATGTTTCTGCATGGTTAGCTTAGTATACTGGATAGAACTTCATAATAGAATGCTATTTATATCAATGCATTGCTTAATGCACTAATTAGCTCATGATATTTATCCCAATGATCCTTGACAGTTTTTGGTCAGCATTATAAGAATCCCTTGTACAGAGTTTTTATGAAAAGTAAATGCACATGTGATGTCATCAGTGATGTCATCAATGACGTTTGTGATGTCATCTTTGATGTCCTGGGTGTTAGTGTTAGCAGTGCACGGTGGCGCGAGTTATGGTTGCTTATGTTACCATAACTGCTGAATTCCAGGGGTTTTTCGGTTTTACTTTGAACCATAACGTCCCTTTAACAACGTTTTTTCACTGAATTTCATAGGTTTTTAGTAGCACAACTTAACCATAACGTCCCTTTAACAAATTTTTTTTACTGAATATATATATACATATATATATATATATTCACTGAAAACAAACGTTGTTAAACGGATGGTATGGTTACAAGTAAAACAGAAACCCAGAAATTCGCCAGTTTTGGTACACTAAGCAACGATAACTCGTGCCACCTCTTAGGATTTCTCAATAGATTGGTTAGATGACTGAATATTTACTTCAGTTTGCTTTTCTATTGTTTTTGCTGCTTTAGCATGTCACACTGGGATTCGTCATAGTCGTTCAGGGCATTAAGCCTAAGGTCATCTAATGCATAATTGTTAATTTCTTTGTTATCACCCTCAATTAGTTCCTTCTCTTCATCAATTTGTGGTGGATCAGACGGGACAGAGTATGTTGACAAATTCATTAAGACCTCCTCATCTAGTGTAACACTCGCAATATTAAACTTTCAGCCCTTTCTTGGTTTTGCATTTTTTTAAATTTTGATATTGGACAGGAGTTGTCAATTGCGCTATACATTTTTGGGCATTATTTGATTTATTTTGTTTGGTTGCTTGTTGTTTTTTAGTTTTTTGGGGGGATTCGATGCTCGGGCACTTTAGATTTCCGCCTGCGCCTTTGTGCATTCTAAAAGCTTCACAATGGTTCTTCCCCTTGCGTCTCACTTGTTTCTGGTATCATCTCTTCAGATTCAATTAACGATTGTGGTGGGTTGAGTTTTGATTCGATTATTGATTCAAATCATCTACTATAGTCATATGGGGATAGATTAGGGCTTCTGCAGTCATCCATGTTTCATCTGTTTGCATACCCACATCATTTAAATATTTGAAATAATGTTCCATTTGTTCAGTGGTGTTTAATATATTTTTCAAATTTAACTTTAGAAGATTTCTATCCTGCTTCATTTCATGAGCTATATCATCAATTTTTGAACATAGTAATCGGCAGGTATTTTTTTGTGTCAATATTTTGGAGACCAACATTTTATATAGCTTTGTTATTGCAAATAAGCCATTATTTATGGCATTGGCAGTGACCGCCTGTGATAATAAAGTAGGAGGCCTTAATCCAAAAGATGGCCTTGGTGTGGGTTTTGCAAAAGATTCTGGCAAGGATGTCGACATAGCTATTGAGATGTTTCTCTGGTTTGGTTAAAGAATTGGGGAATGCGAGAGATTTAATTCATTCCTCATCGGCTGCATTTCAATTTGGGTAGAAAA
Source organism: Ambystoma mexicanum (assembly GCF_040938575.1). Lineage (NCBI taxonomy): Eukaryota > Metazoa > Chordata > Amphibia > Caudata > Ambystomatidae > Ambystoma > Ambystoma mexicanum. The sequence continues at coordinate 806,855,507 of NC_090935.1, read as the reverse complement.
TATTATACTAGATTAATTTCCTTGACTAGTATCTTGATATGTATGGTTTACACTTTTATGTTGTTCGCTGGGAGGATGGGGGTCAATAGGCACTGCCACCTTTATTTGGTTATGGTTATGATTTTGGGATACGGGTTGAGCATACAACATTGGGCAATCTGAGGTATCAGCGGCATGAAATACGGCCTTTGTTAAGGAGGGGGATTAAATCGTGTCATGCTCTAAGTCCTTATACTTGTTGTTTGTGCCTTCAAGTCCATTAAACCATTACCACAGTCGTTCATTATTATGAAAGCATTATTAGGCCCACTTTGTGAATTCAGGCAGAATTGTGGGATTTACATCATCATCCCGGAAATTCACTGCTGCTCCACCAGGATTTTTCACAAGATTCAGTTGAAATTCGTGGCCAGTACAAGCTGCATGAGGTAGTTGAGGCTGTTTTAGAGATGCATTTACACTCCATACTTGTCTAACGTCCATTGTTACAGTTTTTGAGTGTTTTAATTTCATTTTCTGTTTCATCTCGCTCTGTAATTGGGTGATGTTTTGTTTGTCTGACTCATTATTAAGTTCACTTTCCACAGGTTTTGCTATTTGCATGCGGCAGCATAGTGGCCTTTTTTTCAAATTTGATTTTATTAGATTTTGACATAAAATGTAAACTGAGCAATTTGATGCTTTAAACCAGAACATTGTTACTTAAAGAAGTAGTAATTAACAGTCATAGGGCCTCATTACAATCTTGGCGGAATGGGTTAATGGGTGCCGCTAATGGATGCAGAACCGTTATACCCATTCCGCCTGATTACGAGGTCCCCTCACGGGATCCGGTATGGACGCCTGGTAAAACCAGGTGTCATTACCGGGTCCTGCGAGGGGACCAGGGAACTAACAACGGGCCGGTCGTAATCGGCCCGTTGTTAGCTCCCTGCATCCATTCCCATTGAGCCCTATGGGGGCTCAAATGGGAATGGGGAAGGTCTGGGCCCGGGTTCCCTGAGGGAGGAATTACCGGGCCCTCCAAACTCGGAATGGCCCAGTAATTCCCCATTCACGGAACCCAAACCCGGTTTTGGAGGCAGCCATGCCGCCAATAGCGGCATGGCTACCGCCAGAGCTGTAATGAGGCCCATAGACTCATATCACAACAGCAGTGCTTCCTCTCCCAATATAGTTTTTGCTAAGGTATGTCCCTCTATAGATCTTCATCCACATAATACATAATACAACCAGATTTGTGTCCATCCCATGTCCTCAAAGGCAGTAGTCACAGGGTGCTCAAAACACTTGCCAAAGTACTCTTTCTCATTTGGCTCCTAAGGTCAGGGCCTCGTCCTATAATGATCATAACCATTCATTCACATTTGCTGTAGCGTTTCACTGCTCAGATCGATGTCGCTTCGTGGTCTAGTGGTTAGATATATGTTTGTCAACAAAGCCTTGCCATAGGGTATCGCATTGGGTGCATCTCCCATGTAAATCCGCAGTGATCTTTTCCATCACACAGATGATAGTCACAACATTTTCCCATTCCTTCTTGCTTGGGATTACCTCAGCTTTCCATTTAATGATTAATGACAATGCATGCTCAGGCTGCTAATCGTAAGGGGGCAATTAGACCTGTTGCTCTCACATACACGTCTTCATTGATCTCCATCCCAAACAGTATCAGGAGGGGCGTGTGTTCACGTTGGATCCCTTCTATGTCCCTGATCCACCCTAGGACTTCATCCCAGAACACCTTCACTTTGGGACATCCACACCACATATGCCAATAGTTAGCACATTTACCACACTGCTGCCAGCATTGGGGGCTAACCATTTGGTACATCTTAGACTGGGGATGGTATTTCTACCTGTGGAGAAGTTTGATGGCGTGTAGCTTATACTGAGAGGCGATTGATACCTTTGCGGTTCCACTACATATCTTACACCATAGCTCAGGGGTAATTTCCATGTCCATATCTGTTTCCCATCTCTTCTTGAGGTTGGTTGTGGAGCCCTTCCCTGCCTCTATCAGAGTCTTGTAGATGGCCGAAATTAGACCCTTAGTATTTGAGAGAGTATCAAGGAGATTTTCAAAGGGGGAACGGTCTCTTTGTATCTTTTCTTTCCATGGTTCCCTCCAGGGCCGTCACGAGGGGAGTGCAGGGGGGGCAAACTCTCCTAAGTGGAAGGCAGCATAGTCTCCCGTGTCCTTTATTCACACGGGGGACTGTGCTGCCCGTGCAATGATTTTCCTTTTTGTTGTGAAGCCGTTTGGCTCCGCAACAAACAGCAAAATAATGGGAGACAGCAGGGCTCAGAAGTGAGCTCTGCTGACTCCCGTTATTCAGCTGACAACGTGGACATGCTGACTGACAGTAGAGGAGTCCTCTCCTGTCAGTCAGTGTGTTCATGTTGTCAGTTGACCACGCTGACTGATGGGAGAGGAGTTCTCTCTTGTCAGTCAGTGTGTTCACGCTGCTCAGCATGACCACGCTGACTGATGGGAGAGGAGTTCTCTCTTGTCAGTCAGTGTGTTAATATTGTCAGCGTGATCACGCTGACTGATGGGAGAGGAGTTCTCTCTTGTCAGTCAGTGTGTTCACATTGCTCAGCGTGACCATGCTGACTGATGGGAGAGGAGTTCTCTCTTGTCAGTCAGTGTGTTCACGTTGCTCAGCATAACCACGCTGACTGATAGGAGAGGACTCCTCTCCTGTCAGTCAGTGTGTTCATGTTGTCAGTGTGATCACGCTAACTGACAGGAGAGGAGTTCTCTCTTGTCTATCAGTGTGTTCATGTTGCTCAGCATGACCACGCTGACTGACGGGAGAGGACTCCTCTCCCGTCAGTCAGTGTGTTCATGTTGTCAGTGTGATCATGCTGACTGATGGGAGAGGAGTTCTCTCTTGTCAGTCAGTGTGTTCACGTTGCTCAGCATGACCACGCTGACTTATGGGAGAGGAGTTCTCTCCTGTCAGTCAGTGTGTTCACGTTGCTCAGCATGATCATGCTCACTGACAGGAGAGGGTTCCTCTTCTGTCTATCAGTGTGTTCATGTTGTCATTGTGATCACGCTGACTGATGGAAGAGGAGTTCTCTCCTGTCAGTCAGTGTGTTCACGTTGCTCAGCATGACCAAGCTGACTGATAGGAGAGGAGTTCTCTCTTGTCAGTCAGTGTGTTCATGTTGTCAGCGTGATCACGCTGACTGATGGGAGAGGGCTCCTCTCCTGTCAGTCAGTGTTTTCATGTTGTCAGAGTGATCACGCTGACTGATAGGAGAGGAGTTCTCTCTTGTCAATCAGTGTGTTCATGTTATCAGCGTGATCAGACTGACTGATGGGAGAGGAGTTCTCTCTTGTCAGTCAGTGTGTTCACGTTGATCAGCGTGACCATGCTGACTGATGAGAGAGGACTCCTCTCCTGTCAGTCAGTGTGTTGATGTTGTCAGTGTGATCACGCTAACTTATGGGAGAGGAGTTCTCTCTTGTCAGTGTGTTCACGTTGCTCAGCATGACCACGCTGACTGACAGGAGAGGGTTCCTCCCCTGTCAGTCAGTGTGTTCATGTTGTCAGTGTGAACACGCTGAATGATAGTAGAGGAGTCTCTCTTGTCAGTCAGTGTGTTCACGTTGCTCAGCGTCACCACGGTGACTGATGGGAGAGGAGTTCTCTCTCGTCAGTCAGTATGTTCACGTTGCTCAGCATGACCACGCTGACTGATAGGAGAGGACTCCTCTCGTGTCAGCCAGTGTGTTCATGTTGTCAGCGTGATCACACTGACTGATGGGAGAGGAGTTCTCTCTTGTCAGGCAGCATGTCTGCGTGTCGGCTGCGTGGATGCTTTTTAAGGGTGCATGGAGGTAAGTGTTTATATTTTATATTAAAAGCATATATGTGTATTTAAATTAAAGTAGTATTTATACGTGTATGTATGAATGCATGCGTGCATGTTGGTGTTTGTGTCAATGCTGTGTTTGGTTTTATGTATACATGCATGTATGGAGTTGTGTAACTGGTGGATGAATGCATGGGTGAAAGTGTTTTTTGTGAGGGTGTGTTCAGCACCACGCCTAAATGTAGCCGCCCTGGGGGCCACTTCATAAGGGGTGGGTTCATGGCATCAGAGGTGCACCTAGGCTAAAATGTCAGGGGGGAAAGGGGACTAACACTTCAAATCTTGGGAGAGGCGCTAGCGTCAGAGGCTGTGAGGAAGGGGCAAACTTCCTTGTGTGGGGGCACCTAACATCTTTCCACATTTCGAATGAGACTATTCTGGTGAAGCTTCAATGTTGCAAGCAGCTACCTCTTGCCTTCATTTCTGAAATGTCACACTTAAAGACTGCTGTAAGAATGAGATGTCTCATGTCACCACTTCCCTTCTAATCACTCCCCTAGTATGCAAGTGCTAACCCCACATCACAATTTCAATTACCTAAACATGTATGGATATGAATGCAGGTACTAACAGTGAAATTACTTCTCATGGCCGTGCTAATCCCTATGGCAATTCTCACCCAGTTCCTGCCCTCCCCACTCAAAACATCTCCTCACTGGAACTCTTTGAGCTAGTTTTAAACATGCCTTGCCATCAAACTTTGCCCTCAATGTGCCTGCAAGTGTTTCCTCAAAGGAGTCTTCTGAGAGTTCATGACTTCATTTGAGTTGTAAACACGCAACTGGTGTAATAAAAATGTCCTAATCAGGTATGCCTTTGGCCACTCAATTTAAAAACACCCTGCGTGTCTTTCACTGAAGTTCTTTTAAAAATAAGCATTGGCAAAGCCAACAGTTTTGGCTTGTGTATAAGTATTAGGCATTTACCAGGCACTGCTATTAGATGCTCAGGTACTCAAAACATTTTGCACTGGCACTATCAATGGCCAGCTAATACCAATACAGAAGTGCCTTTCCCATGCCTACACGAATGCCCAAACTGTTAGCATTGCCAGTGCTCTTTTTGCTTTACCCTTTATGCACAGGACTAAGCATCAAGGTTAAAGCAAACATACTACTTGGCTAAATTGGCCCACATTGAATGTAGGCCAATCTAGCCAGTAATAACACGTATGGTACACAGTCAGCCTGGATATACTTTCTGTGGCATGGCATTTTTACTGGCTGGGAGTCCGTACATGCTAATAATGGCATATATTGATACAGCCTGCATCGATATAATTAGAACAACCAACATGAATATAGTTTTATACTAGCATATCTCGCGTGGAAAGGCGGCATGAAATGTATTGGAAAATGTTCCTGTGCACAATGTGTGATTTGTAAATATTGGGAATTTCCATGTGCTTCCATACAAAACCAATTGCAAACTGTATGGATTTCTACCCAATTTTGCAAAGAAAGTGCTCTAAAATGCATACTTTTAACCCAATGTTTCAAAGTTTTCTTGGGAGTGAGAACCCCCCTCAAGCAACCCTTGTTTGGTTTGGGCTCCCTCACTGTGCTCTGTTGATCCTGCCTAATTGGCACAAACATTTAAGCCTCTTAAATTCAGAAATGTACCAGCCTCCACTGTACATCATTTGTCACTGTGTATGATGTGTGTTTTAATGTGCACACAGGGGCAGGGTGCTACTTAATGATATGATATGGCATTTATAACATACCTGTACACAAGTGTTTCTAGGCGCGACAAGGCAAGGAGGGAGAAACAAAAGAGTAGGACAAAACACAGATCTTACTAGGACTTGTGCCATTCAGATCATGCAAGAGCAGGGAAGGGGGGAGGGGAGAAGTGCCGAGGGTGGGGAGGATGCAGAAGTGCAGTAACAAAGGAGAAACAAGAGTGCAGCCCACGGGTGGCAAGTGTGGGTACTCATAAGTGCAGCCAACGGCTGGAGAATAAGAGCAAGAGCAGGGACTGTAGGGTTACAGATACAGACCACAAGTGCATGGGAGCCAAGAGGCAGTGCGGGATTGCAACAGGACAGGCAGGGACCTGGGCTCAAATTCAAAGCTTGACCAGGTGACCAGTGCCTGTATCAGGCAGGTGATCAGCAAGGGAGAGGAAGAGAGAAGGCAGACGCAAACAGACAGGTCTTGAGATGTTTCCGGAACCAGAGATGGTTCTCCTCAATTTTCAGCATGGCCGGGAGGCTGTTTCCAGGGGGAGGCTCCAGCCGAAGAACGAGATCTGCCCTCAACTCTTTGCTTGGAAAAGTGACTGACCCTCAGAGAATTGGAGGTGGCGCAGTGGAGAGCTCATGCCATTTTATATATATTTATTCATATGATAAAAAAGTTAGTCTGGCATGAACCTTTCTTCAGTAGAGAAATCTAACTTTGCTGTTGTAGTAATAAACCATATTTGGGATCCTGCACACAAACTCAAGGGTAGATTTCTCGAGTCTCCTGTTTGCAGAGGTGCCGCCGCTGGCCGAGTGCAAAAAATTGTAAGGGGGCCTCACCAAATGTTTTGCCCCGGGCCTCACCACATCTTCTGACAGCCCTGGTTCCCTCAACAATGTACCCTTCACCTGAAGAAAGTGGAAAACTGGGAGTTTCCATATATCTAGGGCACTTTCGAGGTTGGTGATTGTAATAAATGTCCCTCCTTTTCAGAGTTGTCCCACCCTCTCTAAGCCCGCTTCGAACCATGATTGGAACCGTGCATGGTCTGGAATTTCCTCCCTCATTCCTGGTGCCCAGATGTGGCTCAACAGGGGTGGCCAGGTCGTGATATTTCGCATGTCTAGACTGTCTCTCCAAATTTCCCAAATAGTGCCTATAATCGGATGCTTGCGCATTCTGCGCGTCAATTTATCCTTCGGGACCAAGAGCCAATCCGAAAGGGTGGCTGGGGTGGAGTAGAGGTGTCGAGGTCTAGCCATTGTAAGTGTGTATGGTTCCTCAGATGCGGTATTAGTATTCTTAAATGTGTCGCCATGTAGTATTTTTCAAAGTCAGGTAAACCAACCCCTCCATTTTCCTCAGGTAGTGTTAGTATATCATATGCAATTCTTGATTTTTTCCCCCTTCCAGAGGAATTGTAAGATGGCCTTCTTCACCTCGCCAAAGAATGAATTTGGTATTTTAATGGGGAGCATTTGGAAGGGGTATAGGAATCGTGGAAGACACACCATCTTAATTGCATTCACCCTCCCCATCCATAAAACCGTGAAGTTTGCCACTTATCCAAAACCGCCCGGAATTTCTCAAGTAGTTGGGGAAAGTTGGCTCCGTAAAGGGCATCTAAGTGTTTGGCCAGGTTCATCCCTAAGTATCTGAAGGTGGGCCCCCCAATGGTTAGTCCCAGGGTTTCATAATTCTCGTTGTCATTCTGTGTGGGTTTGTAAAGGGGGAACAGGATGGCCTTGCTTTTGTTAATTTTGAAGCCGGAAAGAAGGCCGTAGTGTTCTATCAATTTTATTGCTCTGGGGATAGATATTAGCAGGTTAGTGATGTGTAATAATAAGTCATCAGCGTACAATGCTATTTTGTATCCATGTCCGTTGACTGATGTCCCTTTGACTGATTGATCATCTATAATTTCTTGTGCTCGTGGTTCGAGCAACAAGGCAAATAGGATGGCCGACAGGGGGCAACCATGCCTTGTTCCTCTGCCCAGGCGGAACCATCTCGAATAAACGGAATGAACCAACACTGAGGCCTTGGCAGATGTGTAGATTGCCTTTACCCCTCTTCTAAATCTCTTCCCTAGATGCACCTTGATTAAGACCACCTCTAAGAACCCCCACTCGACCCTATCAAATGATTTATCTGCATCAATAGATAGAAGAACTGATATCTCCACTTTCTTCTTGGATTCATTTATAAGGTGCAGGGTCTTCCGCATAGTGTTGGATCCTTGCCGACCCAAAATAAATCCCACCTGGTCTGGATGTTTGAGCCAGGGCATGAATATTTCGAATTGCGCTGCCAATATTCTCGCGTAGATCTTTGTGTCTATATTGAGCAATGAGAACGGGCGATACGATCTGCAGTGTTTGGGATCCCTCCCTGCTTTTGGTATCACTGAAATCAGAGCTTCGGAGAAAGAGTCCAGGGCTGCGCCCGAGTCAAGAATATTGTTGAAGAGCTTCACTAAGAGGGGGAGAAGGGGAGACAGGAATGTCTTGTAAAAACCAGCTGTGTAGCCATCGTTTCTGGGGGCTTTCCCCATAGGTAGTCTCTTCACTGCAGCCTCGATAGCCTATCCAGTGATTGGGGCGTCCATTATGTCTGCCTCATCACTTGTTACTACAGGCATTGTTATCCTGGTCAGATTGCTGTTTATTTTTGAGTTACCTTGATCCGCCTCACACTCATACAGATGGTGATAAAACTGTGCAAACTATCTGGGATGTTAGCTACTCGTGCATCCTGGGAGTCTCCCAAATCATCTTGTATGGATGTAACCCATCTTTCTTCCCTGTCCGCGAAGTCTGGCCGCCAATAAGGCGTCAGCTTTATCTCCTTTCTCATAATATATTTGCTTGAGGAGTTGAAGCCTCCTGAAGACTTGGGCTTCCTCAAGGAGGGGGAGTTCCTCTCTCGTCTGCCTGGATAGAATAATCTTCTCATCCCTTTCCTAAGTGGCTGTTTGAGCTGCCCAGTCTAAGTGTGTTGTCTCTGCTCTTAGTTTCTTTTCTATCAGGGTCATCTCCCTTTTCTTGTTTACACCTTCTCTGATTAATACCCCCCGCCAGGTCGCCTTCCCTGCTCCCAAACAGTTTTTATAGGTACCTCACCAGTATCATTTACCTTAATGTAGTCATCTATTTCAGTTGTAATTTCCGCATGAAAGACGGGGTCCTTCCATAATGACTCATTGGAGCGCCATTTTTTCCTGCTGCGTGGGAGTGCACCCAGGTCTAGTTCAACAGAGACCAGATAATTATCTGACCAAGTGATTGGCTCAATTGCCGAGTGAGTGTCTTCCGAAATATAAATGTAGTCAATTCTTGTGTATGTGCCGTGAGGTGCGGAGTAAAAAGTGTAGCCTATAGTGTCTGGGTGTAGGGCACGCCACACATCTCTTAGTCTGTATATATGCATCATCTCTGCCACCGCCGTTCTGACGCTGTCAGCTGGGTCTGGGGGGTCAAGAGCCGCTGACTGCCTGTCCCTTTTGGTATCAGCCCATAAATTGAAGTTGCCCCCAATGATCACATGGCTCTCAGCCTCGAGCATTATTTTCGATATTCTGCGTTGTATGAACCCAGCCTGTTTCGCATTTGGGGCATATAGTGTGCTAATGTAATCTTTAGACCTCTCATGGTTCCCATTAACATTAGGGCTCTCCCCTCTATGTCCATCCAGGTCTTAGAAACTTTGAATTCCATTCCTTTTTTCACTAATATTTCAACTCCCGCCTTCTTCAGAGTCCTGGATCCCCAATATTCCATCCCCAGCCTGGGTTGTATCACCCTTCACTCCTTACCCCGGGCATACTTTGTCTCCTACAGAAAAAGTACATCTATCCCAGACCTCCTGAATTCCCTCAGTACCATGGACCTTTTCGTGGGGGAGTTAAGCCCCTTGACATTAAGCAAGCAGATTCTCGTAAGAGCACCCTCTGAGATATTGTGAGCAGCTGCCATGACCTATCTACAAGTTGTTGCGCATATATTTGGGACTTTAGCAGATCTGTGTTTACCTTATAGTTGTAAAGATCACCTCTTACATATTTGCATAACACTGTATACCCATCTTTCCCTCCCACCCTCCTCTCGCCCCTCCCCCTCCAGGTTCTTGATGGTGTCCGAGCCAGCCCAGTTGTTTTTGCCAGCTGGGGACGGACCACTAGTGAGGACCTATGTTGTCCTAGTCCCCTTTACATTACATCATTTTACCATCAAATGAGCCCCCTTTATGTTTTCCCCCACCCCTATCACCTCTTTGGATCTGCTGATCGTTGCTCTCCTTCAGTTTGCAGAATCCTTCTGAGTTTTCAATGATCTTTGCTAGTCTCCAGGTACCGCCCCTCAAGGGGATCATCCCTCAGCATCTGGGGACCCATTCATTCGTCTGTGCTTTCTGGAGCTGAGGATTCGCCTCTGCCTTGGTTGTCTTCATCTCTCTCTTCCTGATTCGGGTCCCCTGCTCGGTCTTCCAGTAGATCGGCTGCACAGCTTCGAATGTCCTTCTTGGTTCTCAGTCTGATTGTGTTTCCTTCCCATTGAAAGTTAAGAGAGAAGGGATACCCCCATGTATATAGCACTCCCTTATCTTTCAACCACTTAGTGAGCGGGATGCACTTCCTTATCATGGCCAATGTGAGAGACGACAGGTCTTGAAAGATCGAGACCCCTGCCTCATCCAGGAGGATCTGTGCATTTTGTTTGGCCTTTTCAAGAACCCTAGTTTTGTCTGCAAAATAAAGGAACCGGGCTAAGATCATCCTTGGTCCGCCCGCAGCACCACCTGCTCTGTGAATGCGGTCGAGTTTCGGTTTGTCGATGGAGTCATCTTCGAAGAGAAGCTTCATGAGAGTATGGAGAATCTGTTTCAGGTCTTGTTCAGTTTCACCCTCTTTCTCAGGGACACCAAAGACGCGGATATTATTGCGCCTTTCCCGATTTTCAAAATTGTCCATTTTCATGCAAGTCTCCTCCTCTTTGGCTTCGATATCTGCTATGCGTTGGTCCATTTGGGCTTCCAGCATGGTGAGAGAGGTCTGGTTATGTTGCACTTCCATTATACAGTCCTCCATCTTGTCTATCCTCTGCGTTATCTTATCTACCTTGGAGCCTATATCGGCTCTCATACCTTTAATCTCGTTCAGCAGGTCCATTACATCAGCTTTGGTTGCAGCCAACTGGGCTCCCGAGGTTGCCATTGTGGGGTCGAAAAGGGATCTTGCATGAGGGGCTCCGGGGGAGAATCTATACAGTTCAAGCTTCTCTTTTATGTCCATATGTGTCTGGTTCAGGGTCGCTCAGCTAACTGCATGAAGTGGTACTTAGGCTTGTTCAGGAGTCTTGTACAGATTCAAGAGGATTACTTGGCGCTGATGTTTGGAGAAGAGGGCACACGCCCCACAAGTGGGGGCCCAACATTCTGAGTCTCTCACAACGGGTCCAAGCTAAAGTCCGTACTCTATTGCTCCAGGGCAATTTCCTCAGGAAATGGATGAGGGAGTCCATCATCCCGAATGTACATTAGTGAAGACTGTGTCGAGGTATAGTCAGGGTGCAGAGAATATGGCTCTCCGCATGTGAGGTGCCACTAGGACAGGAGTGCTCAGACAGTCTACCTGGGGACACCGCAGATAACCTAGAGGTTCAGTGCCTAGGTAATGACTCTCCTCTGTTCGCTTCTTAAGGCAAGTATGGTGTGCGGGGTCTGCTCGTTGTCGCTAGTTGACAGCTTCCTACTCCCACGGGGTGATTAGCCCTGCACAGGCCCACTCGGGGTCGGGGAGGGCTCGGCTTCTCCCTTAAGGGGATGGGGCATCACTCTCCGGTCTTCCGGTCCCCACGTATAGTCACTATTTCCGTCCCAAACGGGTGTCAGGAGAGGTGTGGGCCTGCAGGGGAAGTCTTTTCTTGAGGAAACTACTGTAGATTATGAGAGGTGGTGCTCTGTGGTCTCCGTGGCTTCACCAATAACGGCAACTGGCACCAAGAGGGAGTGTTAAGGCCGACATTGAGCTGGGAAAGACATGTCAGCTGGTATGTGTGATGCCAAGTGTTCTCTAAGGAGGGGGCCCTCCGTTCCGCAGGTCCTTACCCTATACTAGCGCGTTATTTGATGTATCAGGTTAAGGTTATGTCACAAAAGAAGCGCTGTTTCTGGGGGTGGTGGCTTCCGAATGATTAAAGGTGTTAGACACTTAGTATTCCGCAACAACTTCATGCATAGGTCACCAATGAGTTTATGTCACTCTCTCACCTCCAAACATCAGCGTGGGCGGTGGGCCGTTGCACCGTGGCTGCAAGCTTATCCCCTGGAGTAGTTCGGGGATCCGGGGGACGGTGCTAGTATATTCCATTTATGTGCCGGGTTAGGAGGGCAATGTCTGAGGCCCTTCTGCTGCTTTCACTTGAGCTGGGCGACAGGTGAGGAGTTGTTGGCAGATCGCGGGGGAGGGGCGCGTAATCACAGGAGTGCAACCGTGCTTCGTTGGCTCTGCGCTGCCGAATGGTAAATTCTGCAAGCGGACCGGGTCCAACCTTGGACTGGAGTGGTGCACCGTGCGCTCCGCTGTGAGGCAGCATTGTAGGTGGAGCCGTGCCGTAAGGGGACCCCTGCCCACCGGGTCCTCAGTCCTGGCTGATAAATGTCCACCTACCCGAAGAGGGGAGATTCGAGACACCAGTAGGTCTTGTCGCAGGAGGGGGAGCTCCACTTCGGAGCAGCGAGATGTATCTCCGATCGCACACTGCGAGTGCCCTCTCCCCTCGCTGTTTGTTTGATGTGGGTCAGCGATCCCCACTCCCAGGGGCAGCTGATATCCCCAGGGCCTTTCACAATAGGATCGCTCTGCATAGTGCCGCAATGCTCTCTGCCCCAGGCAGATTTCTGAACGGTGCCTTCGCAACGTCTTCAGCCGCACCACCGCGGGGTATCTCTGGTGTGCTCTCCGTGTCACGGGAGCCGCAGGGAGTGCAGGGGAGAACTGCGGTTCGATTCTCTCCTGGTGCCTCTAGAGTCTCGTTGCTCATGTTGTGGGGCATCACTCCTTTCCGGCCCAGTTAGAGATCTCACGGGCCAGGGCTCACCAGCGCAGCTGTGTGCTCAGATGTTCAGGATGACTTTCTGAAGAAATCTGTTCTCGAGGGGGGGGTCCACAGTGGGGACTCAATCCAAATTTCCGGGGATCACGGGACAGAGCTCACACGGAGGAGAACATCATCCGCGTGCCCCCTGGAGATCCCTTTGGCATAGTGATCTTTAATTTGTACATCACCTTTCAGGCACTGCACGATTGCACTGAAGGAAGCACTAGGAAGAGCCTATCTATCCACAGGTTATAATAGTGGCTTCCAAGCGTGAATCAACAAACACTCTTATCTAGGCAGAGTGTGTGCAATGAGGGGCTCTGCCGCTGGCTGTGCCGTGCCACCAAACTAGCAAACAGTCAACAGAACTCCTCGAAAGCACTCACTCACATGGATATCAAAAAGCTTTGAGCTACTGAGGGAAATTCAATAAGACAGTCATGTGCTTGCCAAGCTCAGTTTCCTACAGAAAGAAGAGCAAGCGAGGCTCAAAAGCAAATATGCCAGTATGCAAGTATGCCCACAGTTACCTCAATTGTATGATTTGTGAATAAATGACATTTTATGTTAACAATATTATGACTGCAGTCAGCAAGTCATGAGTCAGGTGATGCAACAAATCACTTTCAGTCTTCTGACTTCAGACTTCAACTTGAACCATCTGCTTACTTGATGGCGTGCTTGCTGTTTGCAAATCCCAACAGCAAAAGCAGTCGAGGTTCAAAGGCAAATATGCCCGTAGTTGCCTCGGCTGCATACTCTTTAGTAGAAAAACGCTTTGCTGTAAAAACGCTTTGCTATAATACTGCGACAACGATCATAAGCTGAGAAACTAAGAGAAATATCGTACTGTCATACTATTGTTTCACATTTTACACTTCGGCATACCTAAGCATACCTCACCTTACTCAGACATTGATTTGTAAGCAGCTGTGCGCAGCCGAATGTCGAACGCCGCTGCTGCTGCAAGAATCACTGGGCTATGATGTCCGCTGATGGCAGCTAATGGCGATAAACCAGCGATCCGCTCAGCCTCAGGCCGCTTGCACTGACGGTCACTGGGCCATGCTTCGAACATCAGGACCGGAGCTGAGATCACGAACACCAAGAGACCCCTGGGGATCACCTTCCTCCGCGTACATAACAAAAGCACAGGAGCACAAGACACAGGTCTCTGATGAACAACGCTAGACTGGCGCCTGATTGGAGGAAAGGACTTCAAGCACTTTTAAACTGTCCACAGCATCGAACACCATTGTTACGCCGCAGAGGCAGGTCACATGATGACATTCCCAGACGTCCGTGTGTCCGATGTCCATCCCCGAACACCCTTCAGGCAGGGAATTTTAGCACGCATGCACGTCTGTAGAACAGGCGCGGTGTCTGCAGACTAATTAAAAGTGCATTATGAGAACACAGACATGTCAGGACATCGTGCCTGTCCAGGGGTACCTCCATTTCAAGTGCGGGCACCCCGGACAGTCGCATGGTCCCCATACTCATAATGGGACATTTTAAAAAACAAGAGAAAACCACACAACAATAAAGAAAACATTTGTAGTACAACAAATATATTTATTTAAGAGAGGGATGGGGTATCTGAATGGGAAACATAAATGGGAGAATCAGACATTTGTGTAGAATAATCATGAGGGGAGGAAGGGACTGAGGTTTCATCAAATTCTCTTTGAGAAAACTGTTCAGAATTGGCTGGGGATGACTGCTGGGCAAAAGGCGTACATGTGCAAGTGAGACAGTGAAAAGGAACATTTTTAATCAGGTGGTTTTTCACATATTGTACAAGTTCATTGACATTATAAATTAGTGTATTCAATTTTGTTGACAAGCCCTTGATTTGAGTATTTACATTCAGGGATGTGACTTCTGTTTCTGATTGTGGGGACTGAAAATGATGAAACTGGGGCATGATTTTGTCATAAACACCATGGGCCTCATTCCAAGATTGGAGTTAGCAATGCGCTATTTGCGCTATGGCTGCCTCCAATAGCGGGTCTGGCACCGGTCTGGTTGAATGGGGAATCACTGGGTGATTCCGACCCTGGAGGACCCTGTAAGTCCCCATTCACCAAACCATTCCCCATTCCGATTTGAGCCCCCATAGGGCTCAATGGGAATGCGGAAGACGCTAATAACGGGCTTGCAAATAGCAGGCCGGTTATTACCACCCTGGTCCCTTAGCGGGACCCGTAAAGGACGTGTGGTCAGACCACATGTCCTTTACAGTTCCGGCTAAGGGACCTCGGAATTGGGCGGTAAGGGATTACCGGCACCGGTCTACTTACCGGTGCCCGGTATCCCTTACCGCCCACCTCGGAATGAGACCCCATGTATTGTAAGAGAAATAGAAATAATTATTTTAATATGGTGTGTACATATTATTTGTTCACAGTAAAATTTGTATTGCATACCATTGGAGATGTTATCATCGCTCATTTCATCTCTTGGGAAGTTCACTTCCAACCATTCAAGTGTGCTTACCATTTCTGTGAGAAAAAAAGGGCTTCTGTGTTACAACACATATTTTTGTAATGAAAGCTAATGAAAGAAAAATAAATACTATGCCCTTACTATTGTGAAGTCATCTTTGATGTCCTTGGTGTCCAGGGCCGTCACGAGGGGGTGCACGGGGGGGCAAACTGCCCCGGGCCTCGCACTCGCAGAGGGCCTCGCGGCTCCCTCTCCTAAGTGGAAGGCAGCATAGTCTCCCGTGTCCTTTATTCACACGGGGGACTGTGCTGCCCGTGCAATGATTTTGCTTTTTGTTGTGAATCCGTTTGGCTCCGCAACAAACAGCAAAATAATGGGAGACAGCAGGGCTCAGAAGTGAGCTCTGCTGACTCCCGTTAGTCAGCTGACAACATGGACATGCTGACTGACAGGAGAGGACTCCTCTCCTGTCAGTCAGTGTGTTCATGTTGTCAGTGTGACCACGCTGACTGATGGGAGAGGAGTTCTCTCTTGTCAGTCAGTGTGTTCACGTTGCTCAGCATGACCACGCTGACTGATAGGAGAGGACTCCTCTCCTGTCAGTCAGTGTGTTCATGTTGTCAGTGTGATCATGCTAACTGACAGGAGAGGAGTTCTCTCTTGTCAGTCAGTGTGTTCATGTTGCTCAGCATGACCACGCTGACTGATGGGAGAGGACTCCTCTCCCGTCAGTCAGTGTGTTCATGTTGTCAGCGTGATCACGTTGACTGATGGGAGAGGAGTTCTCTCCTGTCAGTCAGTGTGTTCACGTTGCTCAGCGTGACCACAGTGACTTATGGGAGAGGAGTTCCCTCCTGTCAGTCAGTGTGTTCACGTTGCTCGGCATGATCACGCTGACTGACAGGAGAGGAGTTCTCTCTTGTCTATCAGTGTGTTCATGTTGTCAGTGTGATCACGCTGACTGATGGAAGAGGAGTTCTCTGCTGTCAGTCAGTGTGTTCACGTTGCTCAGCATGACCACGCTGACTGACAGGAGAGGAGTTCTCTCTTGTCAGTGTGTTCATGTTGTCAGCGTGATCACGCTGACTGATGGGAGAGGGCTCCTCTCCTGTCAGTCAGTGTGTTCATGTTGTCAGAGTGATCACGCTGACTGATAGGAGAGGAGTTCTCTCTTGTCAATCAGTGTGTTCATGTTGTCAGCGTGATCAGGCTCACTGATGGGAGAGGTGTTCTCTCGTGTCAGTCAGTGTGTTCACGTTGCTCAGCGTGGCCACGCTGACTGATGGGAGAGGACTCCTCTCCTGTCAGTCAGTGTGTTCATGTTGTCAGTGTGATCATGCTAACTTATGGGAGAGGAGTTCTCTCTTGTCAGTGTGTTCACGTTGCTCAGCATGACCACGCTGACTGACAGGAGAGGGTTCCTCCCCTGTCAGTCAGTGTGTTCATGTTGTCAGTGTGAACACGCTGAATGATGGGAGAGGAGTTCTCTCTCGTCAATCAGTGTGTTCACGTTGCTCAGCATGACCACGCTGACTGATAGGAGAGGACTCCTCGTGTCAGCCAGTGTGTTCATGTTGTCAGCGTGATCACGCTGACTGATGGGAGAGGAGTTCTCTCTTGTTCTCTCTTGTCAGGCAAAATGTCTGCGTTTCGGCTGCGTGGATACTTTTAAAGGAGTTTATATGTGTATTTAAATTAAATTAGTATGTATATGTGTATGTATGAATGCATGCGTGCATGTTGGTGTTTGTGTCAATGCTGTTTTCGGTTTTATGTATACATGCATGTATGGAGTTGTGTAACTGGTGGATGAATGCATGGGTGAAAGTGTTTTTTGTGAGGGTGTGTTCAGCACCATGCCTAAATGTAGCCACTCTGGGGGCCTCTTCATTAAGGGGTGGGTTCATGGCATCAGATGTGCAGCTAGGCTAAAATGTCAGGCGGGAAAGGGGACTAACACTTCAAATCTTGGGAGAGGCGCTAACGTCAGAGGCTGTGAGGAAGGGGCAAACTTCCTTGTGTGGGGGCACCTAACATCTTTCCGCATTTCGAATGAGACTATTCTGGTGAAGCTTCAATGTTACAAGCAGCTACCTCTTGCCTTCATTTCTGAAACGTTACACTTAAGGACTGCTGTGAGAATGAGATGTCTCATGTCACCACTTCCCTTCTAATCACTCCCCTAGTATGCAAGTGCTAAAACCACATCACGATTTCAATTACCTAAAAATGTATGGATATGAATGCAGGTACTAACAGTGAAATGACTTCTCATGGCCGTGCTAACCCCTATGGCAATTCTCACCCAGTTCCTGCCCTCCCCACTCAAAACACCTCCCCACTGGAACTCTTTGAGCTAGCTTTAAACATGCCTTGCCATCAAACTTTGCCCTCAATGTGCCTGAAAGTGTTTCTTCAAAGGAGTCTTCTGAGAGTTCATGACTTCATTGGAGTTGTAAACACGCAACTGGTGTAATAAAAATGTCTTAATCAGGTCTGCCTTTGGCCACTCAAATTAAAAACACCCTGCGTGTCTTTCACTGAAGTTCTTTTAAAAATAAGCATTGGCAAAGCCAACAGTTTTGGCTTGTGTATAAGTATTAGGCATTTAGCAGGCACTGCTATTAGATGCTCACGTACTCAAAACATTTTGCACTAGCACTATCAATGGCCAGCTAATACCAATACAGAAGTGCCTTTCCCATGCCTACACGAATGCCCAAACTGTTAGCATTGCCAGTGCTCTTTTTGCTTTACCCTTTATGCACAGGACTAAGCATCAAGGTTAAAGCAAACATACTACTTGGCTAAATTGGCCCACATTGAATGTAGGCCAATCTAGCCAGTAATAACACATAAGGTACACAGTCAGCCTGGATATACTTTCTGCGGCATGATATTTTTACTGGCTGGGAGTCCGTACATGGTAATAATAGCATATATTGATACAGCCTGCATCGACATAATCAGAACAACCAACATGAATATATTTTTATACTAGCATATCTCGCGTGGAAAGGCGGCATGAAATGTATTGGAAAATGTTCCTGTGCACAATGTGTGATTTGTAAATATTGGGAATTTCCATGTGCTTCCATACAAAACCAATTGCAAACTGTATGGATTTCTACCCAATTTTGCAAAGAAAGTGCTCTAAAATGCATACTTTTAACCCAATGTTTCAAAGTTTTCTTGGGAGTGAGAACCCCCCTCAAGCAACCCTTGTTTGGTTTGGGCTCCCTCACTGTGCTCTGTTGATCCTGCCTAATTGGCACAAACATTTAAGCCTCTTAAGTTCAGAAATGTACCAGCCTCCACTGTACATCATTTGTCACTGTGTATGATATGTGTTTTAATGTGCACACAGGGGCAGGGTGCTCCTTAATGATATCATATGGCATTTATAACGTGCCTGTACACAAGTGTTTCTAGGCACGACAAGGCAAGGAGGGAGAAACAAAAGAGTAGGACAAAACACAGATCTTACTAGGACTTATGTCATTCAGATCATGCAAGAGCAGGGAAGGGGGGAGGGGAGAAGTGCCAAGGGTGGGTAGGATGCAGAAGTGCAGTAACAAAGGGGAAACAAGAGTGCAGCCAACGGGTGGCAAGTGTGGGTACTCATAAGTGCAGCCAACGGGTGGAGAATAAGAGCAAGAGCAGGGACTGTAGGGTTACATATACAGACCACAAGTGCATGGGAGCCAAGAGGCAGTGCGGTATTGCAACAGGACAGGCAGGGACCTGGGCCCAAATTCAGAGTTTGACCAGGTCACCAGTGCATGGATCAGGCAGGTGATCAGCAAGGGAGAGGAAGAGAGAAGGCAGAAGCAAACAGACAGGTCTTGAGGTGCTTCCGGAACCAGAGATGGTTCTCCTCAAGTTTCAGCAAGGCCGGGAGGCTGTTTCCAGGGGGAGGCCCCAGCCGAAGAAAGAGATCTGCTCTCAACTCATTGCTTGGAAAAGTGATTGACCCTCAGAGAATTGGAGGTGGCGCAGTGGAGAGCTCATGCCATCTTTTATATATTTATTCATATGAAAAAAAAGTTAGTCTGGCATGAACCTTTCTTCAGTAGAGAAATCTAACTTTGCTGTTGTAGTAATAAACCATATTTGGGATCCTGCACACAAACTCAAGGGTAGATTTCTCGAGTCTCCTGTTTGCAGAGGTGCCGCCGCTGGCCGAGTGCAAAAAATTGTAAGGGGGCCTCACCAAATGTTTTCCCCGGGCCTCACCACATCTCCTGACAGCCCTGTGGGTGTCAGTTTTAGCAGTGCACAGTGGTGGTGTGAATTATGGTTGCTTAGTTTACCATAACTGATGATTTTCTGAGGTTTTTCGGTTTTACTTGTAACCTAACATTCCTTTAACAAAGTGTTTTCACTGAATATTTATATATATATATATATAGGGCCTGCAGTAGTGGCCCTGTAGTTATGGTTAAGTTGCTCAACCCATAGGAAGAGCACTGATTGGGCAGCTTATACGTTTGCCCCCCCTAAATGAATCCATACCAAACTTAAAGAATATGGCCCTACAGATTGGTTCTCCAAAGATTGGTGAGGTTTCGTCAAGGGGGGGAAGTTATAGGGGGTCCCAAGATGTGTAGTTTACCCATAGACACAATGGAAAAAAGAATTTGCTCACGCCTACAGCCCAAATCACTGCACAGATTTTCACTGAATGTGCAGCAGGAGCGACAGCTTGGTCCCGAAAGAGTGCTTTTGTAGATTTGGTGTTAATCTAACCAGTAGTTTCTTTTAAAATGGCCAAAAAGTAGGTGAAAAAGAAGTGTGTGATATCTGGGTTTGGTACGGGGACCCACTTCCCTGTTCGGTCGGACAGGCTTACGATTGGTCCAGAGGATGACGTCAGGTCAGCGGACATCAGATGAGCCCACTGCTTGGTGAAAAGCGTTAGGTGCGTCTCATTTTTTGGGAAACGCCCGCCATGTTGGCTTCACAGACATCGTCCGTTGTCCTCAAACATCACGGTAAAAACATATTAAAAAACACAACATTAGACTTGTCAAACTAATGAAACAATCTCTGCGGAGGTGAGGGGTGATGAGGATGGGACAAGATAAGGCCTTAAAAAGCCCAAAACCAGACCTCTTTCTTCTCTGACGTCTGCGAACAGTCCGGGGTAGTTCTGTGATGTTCGTGAACATCTGAGATGTTCTGTGACATCTATGCTTATTTCTGCATTACAGGGTTGGTGAAAAGCTGGTTTTGGATGGCTTATAACTTTACCGCCACTCAATGAAACTGCATGAAATGTTGGAATTTCGTTCTAGAACTGACTCTGAATGGTTCTGCAAAGTGTGGTGCTGTTTTTTCAAGAGGGAACTAAATAAGAGGGGGGTCCCAAAATGTTTTAAAGGCTTATAAATTTGGTGATATATGATGAATCTGCCCAAAAGTTTGCAAAATGATTGTAGACCTAGATATGACTGTTTCTGCAATGTTTGGTGGGATTTGTCAAGAGGGGTCAAAATTATAGTGGGAGTCACAACTTTTCTAGATGGCTTATAACTTTGATGCTGTTTGACAATGTGGACAAAAGTCTTCAGAATGATTATATACCCAACCGTGAATGTTTGTGCAAAGTCTTAATGGATTTTGTCAAGTGGGGGGCTAAGTTATATGACTATTAAACATGGGCGGATTTGCAGCAAACATGTGTAGGAGCATTAGCAAGGACCTGAAAGCATGCTTTTGCAAATGTGTCTGTGTTTTATTTTTTGAAATGTGTCATAATGTAGCTACAAAAAATAGTGATATGCCTTTGATGACTGAGGTATAGCCTGTGGCCATGGGCAGTGGCCAGATAGTCCGGGTCATGGCCTAGTGCCATGACCCGGACAATCTGGCTACTGGTCATGACCATGAGGGACCAGCAATGGGGTTAAAGTGGGCATTTCCACCAGGGTTTACCACTATGTGGTAAAGATTTTCGAAATTGGGATAGGTTTGAATGGAGAAACAAAATCTGCTCGTGGGTACAGGTTGAAGTGCTGGATCGGATTGCAGCAAATATGCACGAAGAGGTAAGCAAGAACCTGAAAGCATGGTTTTACAAATATGGCCTGTGTTAATAAAGTGTAAAATGTAAGTACACAACATAGTGATATAACATTGGTGTCTGGGCAATGGGCCTGGCCGTGAGCAAGGAGAAATGTGTCCTGTAATTTCTTATTGGGGCAGGCGGCATGCCAAAAGTGCTGGGTTTGAAAAGGAACAAATATTCTGATTGCGGTTACAACCTGAAGTGGTGAACTATATAACAACACACTTGCGTGACGAGCATTATCAAGGACCTGAAAGCATGTTTTGGGAAATATGTCGAGTTTTATTTTTCAAATGTGTAAGAATGTAAGTAGAAAATCTTGTGATATACATTTTGTGTCTGGGTAGTGGGCCTGGCACTCAGCAAACACAAATATGTACTCTGATTTGCTTATTGGGGAATGCGGCATGGCCAAAGCTTATCCCCCATGGATTCAGAGACTGGCCATGGCTGCAAGCCATGAACACTGGCCATTGGTTACATTATTGGGGTACAGTTGACACTGAGCTAGGATGCAGGGTAGGTGCACTGAATAATAGGAGTGGTTTGGTATGGCTGGAGTCATGGTGGAATCCTTTGCCGTAGGCAATTGATGGATGATTTGCATCCTCAGCATGCACTGCAGATAACGACAGACATAAGTTTATGTTGCAAAAAATATGTTTCTTAAAGGAGATTTATAGTTCTTTCATATATATGAAAAGAGGAATTATTAATAACTTATATGCAGTGATATAACACCATGAAACCTTTTCACTTATGAAAACCTATTAAATTGACAGAAAAAAACTTTTTAAAAGGGATGTTACAGTTAAGATGCATCGCACCCTTGAGACTCCTCCTTCAGTAGTTAGCCAGTGGGGTCCCACCTTGGCATCCCTTGACATTTCTCTCCTGTGGTCTCATGAGCACTTGCCCATCCGTACTGCCCCTTCTATTTATGCACTTTTCTCAATGCACAATGCATGTGTGCATTTATAGGCGCATTGTGTAAAAATGTTTTGTATAAGTAAGGGAAATGCAGAGTCAAAAGATTTGTAGAAGATTGTTAAGTAGCAGTTGGTGTGTGGAAGCTTGATATGGTCATACAGTTATATGTACAGTTTTTGGAAGTGATTGGTGGATGAATGTGTGACTGTTTGAAAGCAGGCATAGTGGGAGTGTTACAAATATAAAATTAAAAACAGTACAATGATGTGCACGTGCCATACAGATCTTTTAAGGATCCATGGCCTGAACGGAGGACTGTGGAGAGCGTGGATAGTTCTAAAGGTCCATCGATTATGGTCCTTATTGTATGGTAGAGAAAAGTATTTGGGACAGAAAATTGTTTCTGTCCTTTTATATGTTTCTCACTGTTTTTCTGTAAGGGGGTAGTTCATAGAATTCAGCACACAAGTGGCACACGCGGCTGGCGCACAGTGTGCGCACGTGGCAGTCTGTGCCAGCGGCATGCGCCAAAATTCATTTCCGCGCACAGCGTATTCATGGATTTAAACATCCATAACCAACCGTCACGCAGAGTGGCGCAGCGACCCTGCAGCAGTGCCAGTTATGCCCCCAACCCATCCCCGTGCGCCATGAACAGTGCACAAATCCGGTACCTGGCGCACAGGCCAGTGGACCAGCATACAGCCCCCCCAACAACGAATGCGAGCGGGGTACGTGTATTACGGGGGTGCACGGGGAGAATCACACGCAATTGGCCCTGTGCGAGCGGGCTATGTGTATTTCGGGGGTGCGCAGGAAGTTTTACACGCGATTGTCCTTGTGCGAGCGGGGTACGTGTATTACGGGGGTGCGCGGTGAGAATCACACACGATTGGCCCTGTGCGAGTGGGCTATGTGTATTTTGGGGGTGCGTGGGAAGTTTTACCTGCGATTGGCCTTGTGCAAGCGGGGTACGTGTATTACCGGGTGCGCGGGGAGAATCACCCGCGATTGGCCCTGTACGAGCGCGCTATGTGTATTTCGGGAGTGTGCTGGAAGTTTTACACGCGATTGGCCTCGTGCGAGCAGGCTACATGTATTTCCGGGGTGTGCGGGAAGTTTCCCCTGCGATTGGCATTGTGCGAGTGGGGTACGTGTATTACGGGGGTGCGCGGGGAGGATCACCCACGATTGGCCCTGTGCGAGCATGCTATGTGTGTTTCGGGGTGTGCAGGAAGTTTTACCCACGATTGGCCTTGTGCCAGCGGGCTACATGTATTTCGGGGGTGCGCGGGAAGTTTCACCCTCGATTGGCCTTGTGTGAGCGGGGTACATGTATTACGGGGGTGCGTGGGGAGAATCACACGCGATTGGCCTTGTGCGAGCGGGGTACGTGTAGTTCGGGGGGTGTCCTCCCAGGTGTGCCCTCTCCCCCCTCCCCAGGGCCTCCAGGCAGAGCACAACACAGGGGAACACACTGCACCCCTGGACATGCCCCACAGGCAGCCCATCCACCCTGGCGAAGCCCCCCAGCCAGCCCACATGTCACCATGCACAACTGAGCACCCGCACATGTCCCCCAGCACTCGCATCCACCCAGCATTGACTGGCACCTGCCAGCAGGCCCCCGACTCATGTCCCCAGCACCCCCATCCACCCAGCATTGAGGGTCAGGCCCTGGCTCATGTCCCCCAGCACCCCCATCCACCCAGCATTGAGGGTCAGGCCCCGACTCATGTCCCCCAGCACCCCCATCCACCCAGCATTGACGGGCACCTGCCAGCAGGCCCTGACTCATGTTCCCCAGCACCCCCATCCACCCAGCATTGAGGGTCAGGCCCGACTCACGTCCCCCAGCACCCCCATCCACCCAGCATTGAGGGTCAGGCCCTGACTCATGTCCCCAGCACCCCATCCACCCAGCATTGAGGGTCAGGCCCCTACTCATGTCCTCCAGCACCCCCATCCACCCAGCATTGACGGGCACCTGCCAGAAGGCCCCGGCTCATGTCCCCCAGCACCCCCATCCACCGAGCATTGACGGGCACCTGCCAGCAGGCCCTGACTCATGTTCCCCAGCACCCCCATCCACCCAGCATTGACAGGCACCTGTCAGCAGGCCCGACTCATGTTCCCCAACACACCCATCCACCCAGCATTGAGGGTCAGGCCCCGACTCATGTCCCCCAGCACCCCCATCCACCCAGCATTGAGGGTCAGGTCCCGACTCATGTCCCCCAGCACCCCCATCCACCCAGGATTGAGGGTCAGGCTCCGACTCATGTCCCCCAGCACCCCCATCCACCCAGCATTGACGGGCAGCTGCCAGCAGGCCCCGACTCATGTCCCCCAGCACCCCCATCCACCCAGCATTGAGGGTCAGGCCCCGACTCATGTCCCCCAGCCCCTCCATCCACCCAGCATTGAGGGTCAGGCCCTGACTCATGTCCCCCAGCACCCCCATCCACCCAGCATTGACGGGCACCTGCCAGCAGGCCCCGACTCATGTCCCCCAGCACCCCCATCCACCCAGCATTGACGGGCACCTGCCAGCAGGCCCCGACTCATGTTCCCCAGCACCCCCATCCACCCAGCATTGATGGGCACCTGCCAGCAGGCCCTGACTCATGTCCCCCAGCACCGCCATCCACCCAGCATTGACGGGCACCTGCCAGCAGGCCCCGACTCATGTTCTCCAACACCCCATCCACCCAGCATTGACGGGCACCTGCCAGTAGGCCCCGACTCATGTTCCCCCGCACCCCCATCCACACAGCATTGAGGGCCAGGCCCCGACTCATGTCCCCCATCAACCCCATCCACCCAGCACTGAGGGTCAGGCCCGACTCATGTCCCCCAGAACCCCCATCCACCCAGCATTGACGGGCACCTGGCAGCAGGCCCCGACTCATGTCCCCCAGTACCCCATCCACCCAGCATTGAGGGTCAGGCCCCGACTCATGTCCCCCAGGACCACCATCCACCCAGCATTGAGGGTCAGGCCCCAACTCATGTCCCCAGCACCCCCATCCACCCAGCATTGACGGGCACCTGCCAGCAGGCCCCGACTCATGTCCCCCAGCACCCCCATCCACCCAGCATTGAGGGTCAGGCCCCAACTCATGTCCCCCAGCACCCCCATCCACCCAGCATTGAGGGTCAGGGCCCGACTCATGTCCCCCAGCACCCCCATCCACCCAGCATTGAGGGTCAGGCCCCGACTCATGTCCCCCCCAACACGTCCTAAAGATGCACAAACATGGCCCTCATGTCCACAAAAATCACACAGCACGCCACCCCAGTCTTGAGATGCAATGAATTTCCCAATGCACCTCACACTGACATGCCTATCTCATGACACAAACCAAAAGTCAACTATGTACATCAACACATGTCCATCACACACACACACTGGGTGTCATTGATTGTGTAAACCCACATTTTGACATGCATGAACCCAATGAGCGAATACCACACATGGAAGTAAAATATGAAAATGTATTATGAACAAAAAGAATGTAATAAAAAGAAAGCATAAAAAAATGTCAAACATGAAATGAAATGCATGTCTAAAACATACTAAAATGAAATGTAGAACCAATCCAAATAAATCCAAAAGAATATTTGTCCAAACTCTCCGTCCACCAAAGCAAATCCAAAGGAAACGTAAAATGTAAAATCAATTGATCCATGGTGAATTTTAAAAAATAAGTTCCCACAAATCCAATGTTCAACTATGTACAATGAATGTTCAAAGGGTCCATGAGCCCAATGAAAGAAATGAAACCCATCAAACAAACTACCTAAGAAATAACTATATACAAAAGTGTGGGGCATAGTCCAATCACCCCAAAATAAAGCAAAACGAAAATGAAACCTAACACAAAAAACTATATACAATGGCGGCGGGCTAGTCTGACGGCTCACTTTCTGATTTCCCGGGCCAGGGCATCATTGACTCCTGCTTTATGTCCTGGAGGCGGTCCTCTTCCATGGCCTTGAGGGTTCGCAGGGACGATACCATGTTCAACTCCAACTCCCTGCGAATTGCCTCGAGGCACTCGGCCCGCCTCAGCACCCTCCGCATGGAGTCCACCGCCCTGACCATTGTGAGCCGTGCCTCTTCCGCCTGCCGCTGCTCCGCATCTATGGCCTGGACTAACCGCTGCCACACGGAAGACACTCCCAATCCTGGGTCCTCCTGCACTGTGGCCGATGCCTGCCCCTGGGATGTTGATGGCCCCGAGCCATCATCGCTCCCACCTTATTGCTGCTGCTGCTGTGCCCTGGCTCTTGCTGCCTGCACGTCCTCCTCCGGCTGGGGTGCAGTTGTTGTGGTGGCCACCCCTGCTGGACGTCCGACTCCCGACTGTGGCAGGGATGTGTACTCCACCAGCCTGGCCGCTGGGTCAGAGGCAGCTCCACAAGGTACCCAGGTGATACATGGGTGGGAAGATGGCATGGAGGACGACTGGCGCAAAGGGGGTTCAGGTGAGGAGGGGGTCGGAATAAGGTCCAGCATACGGAGGAATCCAGCCCTGGTGACCTATCCCAGTAGACAAGAAAAATACAAGAATTGGTGCACTCCTAATCCGGTAAACTTTCTATGAGAATAGTCAACAACAAATGTCAATTTAAATTAAGGTGCGGGGGAGGAACTGAGATCTCCACACATAATAAAACACAAGAAAGAGAAGGCTCAAGCTTTGAACCCTCCCGTCCCCTGCACACTGTTGTGTCTTGGCTAAACCAACTACTGTAAACTCAAAATGATTAATTCTGTTTGTAGGTAATAATAATAGACCAAAAGCAAATTTTGTAAAACACAAAAATGTGTATATTTTGTTTAGGGTTACAAAAAAGGTTTTTGAAGGCAAAAACAGTTTTGAAGACAAAAGCAGTCACAATATTCTTGCAAAAAAAGGAACAATTTGAAGAAGTGTTGCAAGTAGTCTGTTTTTCATTTGGCGACACGTTTCGAGGTTGAAAACCCCTTCTTCTCAGGCCTAAACAGACTATGAACAAATGTATAAGAAATAGACAAATGGTGTATAACACATTGTATTTGTACATTCATGATAGAAGGATTGTAAAGTTAACAGGTTAGAGAAAACAGTTAAATCATAGCACTATTTACAAAATATGAATAATAAACATGTTAGTGTATTTACATTAACATTAGTTTGTGTCACCTATAGTTCAAGTGAACAAAGTCAATCTTGCAATGATTGGATTTATAAACAGCCAATAGTGGCTCCTCGGGTGGGCCCAAGGCCTGTGTGGATAGAGGTCCAAAAATCACCCCTGATCATCAAACCAAATTGTAATGTAAGAATAACATGCAAGGGGAAAATAAATAGAATAAAATAATCTTGTTTACCTGATACTCTAAAGAAAATGATGATGTGAGTACAATGTCTAACACCCCAAGGAAAGGGGGTGTCAATGCCTATATCGAGATGCGGAAAGCTGCTTCCCAATAGGCGTAGTAGCGGTCAACCAAGTCCATAACATGGGCTAGCTCAGTCTGAAAAATATGAAGATATAGTGGTAAACGGGTGTCCAAGGATCCTGGCATGCACCCTATAATTTAGCATAGTGAGAGATATCCTATAGTGTCCAATCATAACTCCACATAAAGTTTAAATAAGGGGTGGCCATTATGTCCTCCAATCGGGGGGCAGCGTGGTCAATATATGGGTGCGGAGTAATTCTACATCTAATATGGAAAAACCCTCTAGTATACAGAGCTTACATTGTAGAAATCCTTTCTGAAATTAACACTATATTTTGAAAAATGCTTGCTAATCCAGAATGGTCATGGACGTCCGTTCAGCTAACACTGAATTTCCACAGTAGCTTCAAAACAAAGGTTCTGTAAACGAAATATAGAAATATAAATGTGGTGGAAAAGGTAAATGGGCAGGAGTAAGGAGAGAATATATTGATGAGTGAGGGTGGCTAGATAGAATACGTACCTAGATAGTGCAGAAAGATGAAACAGGCATGTTTAAACCAAATTCTGGTGTAAAAACCGGGAAACCCATGTTATAGATGCGAGGCAAGAATTCATCAATGGATAGGCACAGTATTCAAACAGTTCTACGGTATCCAAACTGTAAAAGGTAAGTAGAAGAATGCTATAAACAAGCGTATAGAATAAAGGAGTTATTTTGTGAAACGTCCCTAACGGAGTTCTCTATCTAGTGCAGGAGCGTTCACTCTTACCTGATGCCGTGTGATTGAGAAAGTAGTTCAAGCTCCGCGTCAAGGCATCGGCGACCGTTACCACGGTAACGCGCTTCGCCCTTATGAGCAGAGATCACGTCGTGTACGTGGACTGATTTATCCAATCAAGGAACTTTAAATGATAGAAACTACAGAGGGGACTAACCACGTCCCACAGGAGTAACCTGACTGCCATGTTTAAATGTAAGAACGAACGTGAATACACATATAAGTGTACTACTGAATTTCAAAGATGAAACGCCTTGGATGGCGTTTAAAAAATGTAAAAACGAACCTAAATACACGTATAATTGTCATACTAAATTCCAAAAGATGTAACGCTTGGGGTGGCGATTTTGAAAATAGAAACAGAGGAAAAGAAGAGGAAGATGGAAAGAAAATAGAGAAAAGACGTTGAGAGTTAACTCTAAAGGGATAATAAAGAAAATGACAAAGAAAGCTGAGATAGATAGTGGTGTAAAAAAGCTGGTAAACAGAGACCCTCAAAACACGGTCTGGATTTGAGTTCAACGGTCAATGGGATCAAGCGGACCTTATCCACACAAGCTAATCAAAGCTCAATCACAGGTCAACATATTTAATAAGTTTACATATAGGCAAAAAAAGAAAAACATTTGTAGAAATAAGCATTTTTACACTCTGTCTATGAATGTTGTTAGAATAGATGTCCAAGACAAATAATCCATTAGTCCATTAACATAATATGAATCCAACATATTCATGAAGTCTCAAAACAATCTAAATAGAGTCTCAAAAGATACATCTAATCTTATATTTTATACATGAGAGTATATAGAGCTTGGAGATAAATGTATATCTTACATAGAGAAATCCATAGTTGTACGATCAATTTGCCAAAACATCCATGATGCTGTACTAAAAAGTACCCAGTATAAAGAACCACAATAAAGATTTAAAACCAGTGTAGTGTACACATTTCCAGTCGTAATAGGTTTATCTTATAAGAAACAATTGAGTGAGTGTTCTTCATTGAGACCCTTGGGATGTACAGTGTCCAAGTAGTTAATCCAAAAAAGTTCTCTCCTAAGGAGCATGGAATGATAATCACCACCTCTTTGGTTTTTTTTAACACTTCAAGGATTTGAAATCTAATCTAAGCAATTGTGTGGTGCTCCGAATTGAAGTGTCTTGCCACTGGTGATCGTAGACTATTGCATCTTATGTTTGATTTATGTTCTGACCACTGTTCCTTGGCTGTTCTCACTGTCTGGCCTACATAAAGTTTACCACACGGGCACTTGATAGTATAAATGACCCCTGGAGTCATGCAGGTTGAATAGTCATGGATCTTAATTGTCTTGCCTGTTTGCGGATGGGAAAGCATGTTCCCCTTGATGATATTGTTGCAGTGTGTGCAGTTAAGACATGGGTAAGTACACTTTTTCCGGGTGGTCAAAAACTGTTTGTTTTCTTTCAATGGTCTCTCTGCTTTGATCAGTTTGTCCCTCAAATGTTTTCCTCTTTTAAAGCAAATCATCAGCGCTTTAGGGAACAGTCTCAACAATAATGGGTCATTGTGTAGTATTGACCAATGTTTCTTAATACTTTTACTGATTTGAAAGCTCTGGCTAGAAAATGTAGATATAAACAATAAAGGAATGTCCTTATTGCGTGATTTAGGTTGCAATAAATCCATTCTTGTCACGCCTAGTGATCTGGTCTTTGCCTCGTTAAGTACAGTATCTGGGTAACCTCTTTGTTTAAATTTCTCAATTTGTTTGGAACACTCAGTGTCAAGCCTTTCTGGTTCTGAGATAATTCCTTTGAGCCTAAGGATCTGGCTATATGGGAGACTTTGGAGCATGGCTTTTGGGTGAAAACTTGAAAAATGTAATAAGTTATTGGCATCCGTAGGCTTGTGGTAGATATTGGTTGTAATATTGCCATTTTCAATCTTCAAGTTAACATCCAAAAAATGGAGGGATGGATTGCCAATCTCCATAGTGAATTTGATTCTCGAATGGACTGAATTAAGGTAACCAAAGAACGTTTGTAATTCATCATGTGTTCCACACCAGATTCCAAATATGTCATCAATGAAATGTTTCCAAATCAATATGTACGATGACTATTTAGGATGTTCCAGTACAGTCGCTCTCAAATTTAAACATAAAAGTGTTAGCATACATTGGTGCCATGGATAACCCCATGGAGGTTCCTGAGGTTTGTAAATAGTATTTCCCTAAGAAGCGGAAATAACTATTGTATAGTATGATGTTAAGTAATTCAATAATGAATTCAGCTTCGCCTCTGAGGTTTGTTGTATTAAGGAGTAACCATTCTACCGCTTCAATACCCTCAGCATGTGGTATGGAGGTATACAGGCTACAGACATCTAGACTGTACAGAATGCAATCTGAGCTGATAGCCGTGATTTCCTTCAGGCAATTAAGAAAGTCTGTGGTGTCCTTCAAATAGGTAAATGTAGCTTGGACAAGAGGTTGGAGTAACATGTCGACATAAACAGAGAGAGGATCAAAGATACTCTCGGTACCAGCCACAATGGGTCTTAGTGGTGGATTCAAACGGTCCTTATGGATTTTGGGCAATCCATAAAAGACCGGAGTAATCGGAAATTTGTTGAAGTATTCAGATGTTTTGTCACTAAGCCACTGATTTTGTTTGGCTTTCTCTAAAGTTTTGGTAATTAGAGATGTGATATTCAATATAGAGTCATTGTCCAGTTTCATATATGTACCTTCATCACTCAGTAGGTCCCGACATTTTTTAATTGTAGAATGGAGTGTCCATCACAACAATGTCTCCTCCCTTATCTGCAGGTTTAATGGTTAGGGATTCATCCTTAGCCAAACTCTCAATGTGATCCAACTGACTATTTTTGATATTCAGTGGAGAGTTATTTCTGTAATTAGTTTTGTTCAAATCATGTAAGACATTCTTCTCAAAGAGATTTAGCACTGAATTTTGTACATGGGGTCAAAGGAACTTTTTGGGCGCATTTCCAATGGATCATCAATGGAATGATGAGATTCCATTGGTGGTTGTGTGTCAAAGAAGATTTTGAGTCTGATTTTCCTTAAGAGACGATGTAAGCACACCTTCTCATCAAAGAATGTAGTGTTGCAGGTTGGGACAAAGGACAGGCCTTTGTTCAATATTTTCAATTGACCACTGGATAGTATTTTGCTCGAAATGTTCACTACTAAATTCACCAAGTCTATTTGTTCTCGTCCCAGTAGGTCAACGCGGTCAATGAGGCCTCCAAGATGATGTGCAGTGTCTTCACGAAAACACTGCAGGTCACCTCGCATGCCCCGTTGAAGCAACGCCATCCCAGCCAGGACAGGCTCAACCCGGTCCCGGATTGCCACATCCGCAGGGAGAGGAAGGCCAGTTGTTGTGCGCTCATCCCCTCCCTGAAAACGGGTCTGAACGTAGGCATCCCTGCTGGTGCAGGATGATGCAGTCACAGGATTGGAGACAGGATTACACACAGGCACCTCTGCGGCGGCCTGTGCTGCCTCCTGTCCCTGCCCCTGCCCCTGCACTGCACCACTAGCACCAGTGGAATCCCCACCTCCAGACCCATTGTGTGTCCCTTCCACGGCCTCCTCCTCCACCAAACCCCCCACCAACCTGGATGATTCCATGCCATCTTCCTCCGTCGGACCCTGTGGGGTCTCAGCTGCCCCTTCTGCTGCCGAGGAGTCCACCTCCGACCTCCGCCTCTTGGACATACCCTCGGCAGCTGCGGCCTGGGACGTGGCACCAGACTCCTCACTCCCCGATGAGATGACAACGTGGGAGGGGAGCGGGCCTTGCGTCTCCGGCTGGTGGTGCGATCCCTGCCGCTTTGCTCCACAGCACCCTCTCCGCACTCTTCATCAGTTGACGCTGCAGACATGGAGATAGAACACAGGCATTAGGGCACTGTACAATGGACTGATACACTCATGACAGTTGCACATGAGTGGCAGTGTAAAACTACAGACATGGCATCACACTCCCCAACACACATGTCATTTCAACTCACACACATGAGCAAATCAACAGGAATATTGCACCAGACAGCACCATCCATTTAGGTCATCTATTATGTATCCAATAGGCACCAGCCCATCCACTCCCGCCAGCGCCAGTAAAATAGCATTTAGGTTGCCAGCTCTGTTTTAGAAAACCTGCATTTAGGTTGCCTACTCTAGTAAATCGGCATTTAGATTGCCTGCTCTAGTAAATCTGCATTGAGGTTGCCTGTCTCAGTAAACTTCCATTTAGACTGCCTATTGTAGTACATTTGCATTTAGGTTGCCTGTCTTAGTAAATCTGCATTTAAGTTGCCTGCTCTAGTAAATCTGCATTGAGGTTGCCTGTCTCAGTAAACTTGCATTTAGACTGCCTATTCTAGTACATTTGCATTTAGGTTGCCTCTCTTAGTAAACCTGCATTTAGACTGCCTGCTCAGTCTTAGCAAACTTGCATTTAGGTTTTCTGCTCTAGTAAATCTGCATTGAGGTTGCCTGTCTCAGTAAACTTGCATTTACACTGCCTACTGTAGTACATTTGCATTTAGGTTGCCTGTTTTAGTAAACTTGCATTTAGACTGCCTACTCTAGTACATTTGCATTTAGGTTGCCTGTTTTAGTAAACCTGCATTTAGACTGCCTGCTCTGTCTTAGTAAACTTGCATTTGATTGCCTGCTCTAGTAAATCGGCATTTAGGTTGCCTGCTCTAGCAAAATTGCATCTTGGTTGCCTGTCCACTAGCTCCCAGCCCACCTATTCCTGCCCGTCGCAGTAATCTCGCACTTAGGTTGCACATACAGGACCAATAGTTATCAGACAGGGCTTACTCATCTTCACGTGCACTATCAAAGTTGCATTCATGTGGCCAGCATTCCAAGCCAACCACTCTAGCCTACTATGTATCTACCACTATTCTACACAGTTCTACTCCACAGTTCTACTCAGAACCATCCTCTACTTATCCCAACCACAGACCCAGCTACCCCACGAAAGTGTTCCCTAGGAGCAAACCATCATGGCTACTAATCCTTGCAGCCCCCAACAGCGTAACCTAAGACTCTGTGCCAGACTCCCAAGAATGTATGACCCACTATCTAAGGCCCAACCTGCATCTAATCACAATAGGCACACCCTGCATACCACCAACACTCTACCACACACAGTTAACACTGGTCAACACCGACTACAACTCAATAGTCGAATCTTTAGAGAATCCACCTCCCCCCAAAATGCCAACACAAAGTCCAGCCGCCCACTGCCCCAACTACCCTACCTGGAATAAAAAGTGCCCTAATAAACGCCTGTTCTACGGTTGCCCATGCCACTGAAATAGCGGACATAATCCAAAATGAAAACTTAGATCTCTTGGCCATCATAGAATCCTGGCTTCATCCCGCAGCTGGACCAGCCATCATGCTAGCCATCCCAGATAATTACACTCTTATACGCATGGATCGCACCACGTCTAGAGGTGGTGGCCTTGCTATAATTGTCAAAAATCACCTAGCTTTAAGACTTTCCTCACCCTATAACACCAACTCCTGTGAATCCCTTACAGCTAAACTCACCATTGCCAACAACCAAACTATCACCATCCACCTGATTTATCGACCACCAGGCCCCTTAGGTTCCTTTGAGGAAGACCTCATGAACCTATTATTTGACAATCTAAAAAACTCCACTCAATGCCTCATCCTAGGCGACTTCAACCTTGGATTCAACGACCTTCGCGACCCCAATGCCTTAAAAATTAACGGCACCCTTGAAGAACTAGGATTTACCCAAAAGATTAAAGATCTACACACATCAAAGTAAGGACCCTCGATTGGATTGCTGAACATAACTGACCCACCACCATCACTTCCATAATGCCCCAGATTTGGTCCTACCACCACATGATATCCTTCACCCTAGAAGCTACCACAACCATGAACAACTGCATCCTATCTCCCTCCGCACCTACTAGAAATAAAAAAAATATTACCCCTGAAAACCTTATCCCCTTCATTCTCCCCACATTAAATTCCATCTCAGATCAGTCTGACCCAGCCTCCATGGTAGAAAAGTACAATGAAGTGATGCTTGCCTCCCTCGATGCCATCGCACTACTGAAAACTAGGAAAAGCCAACCCCGCCAACACCTAAACACTTGGTCCACACACTTACTGAAAGATATCAGACAAAAGAAACGCCTAAGTGAAAAAACCTGGAGATTAGACCCCTCAGACATCAATAAAAACAACCTGAAGAATTGTTCGCCATCCTAAAGGAAGTAGAATCCCCTATCCAAGCTCCCGATTCCTGCATCAAGGATAAAGATCGGTGCACAGGCATACAAAATGCCCTTGCCAATAAGATAACAATGCTTCAGGCGAAGATCCACAATAAAAAAGCTTCCTTAGCTACCCCAAATAATGTCAACATAGGTACCCCCTCCAAAGCTACCTCAAAGTCAATATCTGCTCTAAAATCCACTTCTTCTCCACCCACACTTGACACCCCTCCTTTCTACTTTCGCAAAGTCTCCACAAAAGAAGTCGAGAAAGTCATCCTTACTCTCAAACCCTCCAATTGCCAGGGCGACCCATGCCCAGCCCAAATCATAAAAGACGCCGCCCGTGAACTCTCACCCTTCATCACCAAACTTATAAACGCCTCCTTCACATCAGGTACCATACCCAGCAACCTGAAACACTCCTGGGTCCTCCCCCTCCTCAAAAAGCAAACACTGGACCCCTATATCCCAACCAACTACCGCCCCATAACCACTGTGCCTTTCCTACTGAAAATCCTGGACAAAGTAGCTTACCTACAAATTCAGCACCACCTGGAACTAAACCACCTCCTAGGAGTTTGACCACAGCATGGTACTGAGACTGCACTCCTAGACCTTAAGGCACAAATAGACACACTAAGAGACGAAGGCACGACTTCACTCCTACTACTCCTCTACCTTTCCGCCGCATTCGATTTGGTAGACCATGCAATACTTTGCAATCATCTGGTCACGCCAGCCTGCTTTTCCCATGAAGCAGTTGCATGGATCCAGTCCTTCTTAGATAACAGGACAATGCGAGTTTTCTCCCCTCTAGCAGCTGCAGACCCCGCACCTATATCATGCGGCATACCCCATGCATCATGCGTATCTCCCACCCTTTACAATATTTTTACAAAGCTCCTTTTCGATGATCAAGATGGTCTTGGTATCACCTACACTAACTATGCAGACGATACAAAGATCCTCATCCCGTTGACGGGAGATTATGACAAGGATTTGGCCTTTGTGAACAGAGTCTACCTCAACATCCAGGCATGGATGGCCTCCCACGGTCTATGCCTGAATTATGACAAAACCGAACTCCTCATTCTAGGCACCTCCTCTAACATAAAAAAACTAGGTCCCAACTATGACTCCTTCATAATTGACAATAACATCATTACTGTAGCCAAAACAGTTAAAACCCTTGGCTTCCACATAGACTCCACTCTTACCTTTGGTAAACAAGTGAATGCCATGGCCTCATCCACCTCCTACACCTGCAAGCTAATCATAGCAGCCAAGCCCTTCCTCTCACCTAATAATTGTGTCATTCTAGCAAGGGCACTAATCCTATCGAAACTAGATTACTGCAACGCCCTCTACAAAGGCAGTAACAAACACATCACCGCTAAAATACAGACACTCCAAAATAACACCCTGAGAGCCGCCCTAAACGTCCCTGAAAACGCTCATATATCAGACCTCAGGAGATCTACCAACTGGCTTACCACTAATGACAAAATCCTCCTCAAAACAGCATCCCTCACACACAAATGTCATAACCACGCAGCCCCGCAATACCTTATAGACACATTCACCAGACATACAGCCTCTTGCCCCCTAAGAAAAGCCAACTCCAACCTTTTGTTAGAACCCAGATTCAAACTCACTAAATCTGGTGGGAGCAGCTTCGCTGTTAAAGCAGCACAATATTAGAACTCCCTTCCCCCTGCCCTAAGGGAAGATCTCCACTACCGACAATTTAGATACAACTTGATTCAATGGCTTAAAGACCATGATGCCTAACCCCTTCTGACATCTAGGTTCTCATGTATATTCTGTATATTTGTTCTGCTTTATGTCATACCTGAACTCCTGTGAACTTAGTGTATTTATTTCTGTGATTCTTTGACATTACATACCTACAGCACTGTAACCATCACTGTACCCCTATATTTAATCTGTAACCTGCAATTTAAGCTTAACAACCCTCTTTTTGCCTTCGTGCCCGAATACCCCTGGGTCTGGTGCGCTATATAAATAATAAAACAAACAAACAAACAAACAAACAAACAATCCATACACAAACAACAGCACAAGCAGCCGAAGGTGAGCCTGACGTCACATGAAACACGGGGAGTGCACAACACATGCACACACGCCACCAGACTTACATGCATGTGTACATCTCCACCAACTGTCGCAGTGATGAGATCGCCATCCATGTCACATCTCGCATTCAGCCTTCTACATGTCAGTGTCACATGCATCCATGTTGCATCCCAGTTTCACACTTCAAATACACCCACATGCACATGTGCATAGTGCAGATACATGCAACATGAATTAGCATCCATGTGTGACACCACAACCATGCCACAGTACATACTCATAATTCATTACATGTGTGCACCCACACATACATTTGCACAGCATGCTTACCAACACATACACCATCGATGTGTCTCACACTTGATAGGAATCACATGTGGCAGGTTCATGTCCCTGTACATACGCAGCCATACATGTCCCTACAAAGACATATGTGCAACCTGCACACTCCTGGCACACCACAACACGCACAGCGTCCAATCAGTATGCATGTACACTTACCACTCGACTCCAGACGGGTCTGCCCCTCAAGGACCTGGAAGTGGAGCGCTGGGCGTATATGTTCCAGGACCCTCATCTGGTTGTCGGTCAGGTGGACCCGGCACCCCTTAGCATCCGCTGTCTTCAAGAGGCGCTGGGCCTTGTTGAGGGTCCTGGACCTGAAGTCCTCCCACCACTTCCGGACCTTGTTTGATCTCGCGGACTGCCACCCCCTCCTCGTTGATGGCAGTCACGATGTCCATCCAGATCCTCTTCTATCCTTCATTGTCGGCGCGCGAACTTCCAAAGAGGGCATCATACTGCCCCAGGACTTGCTCCACCAGGACACCAACTTCCCTGGCACTGAAGCTCGTGTCCCTCTGCCTCTCTGTCTGGGGGTTGCCAGTGGTGCCAGATGGTGTTGTGTCCGACATGGCAACCCCAGAGGCAGGTGTGAGTGGGCAACTGGGTCCTGGGGCTGGGCTGTGGAGTGATGGTATCCCAGTCGGGAGTCTTCGCTTCCAGCAGGGGTGGTCACAGCAACTGCACCCCTGCAGATGGCTGACGTGCAGGCAGCAAATAGCAGGGCACGTGGGCAGCAGGCAGGCAGGCAGCAGCAGATGGCAGGTGGGAGCGTGCAAGGGGCTCTGGGGCAGGAAAATGGCCTTCTGGGCAGGAGCGTGGTCTTCCGTGTGTTTTCGCATGGCCAGCTTGATACAGAGTTATTTGGCACGTGAAAAAAGTGCACGTCAGCGTGTAATTCGAGGAAAGGCCCTTAGCGCGTAAGCGCGTCTGTGACGTTACGCACGCGGGCGTTTCCCACAACACGGGTGCATTGTAAATGAGCACGTGAGAATAATGCATGTCAGCGTGCTATTGTAGGAAAGGGCCTTAGCGCGTAAGCGATGTGACGCGTGCGGGAGTTTCCCTCAGCACGGGTTAAACGTGAGCGGGTCCCGGCAGTTCGCTGTACGTTTCTTTCGTGGAGACCGACATGTGTGTTGTTACTTCTTGTTGTTTCGCGCACCATCACTACTTCACAGCTATCAAGGAGGTATCTCTTCTTTTGGTGGGGGTATTGGCTACACGTGTTTTTCATTATCATGCTAGTCTGACGGTGAGTCACGCACGCTATTTTTCCCACTACGGGTGCCCCTGTGTATCGCGTACCCATTTTCGAGGTCATAGCAGCCTACGTGTCCCACGCGTATGTGTTTTTCATGTCCCTGGGTGCCACCCCGTACTGCGGGAGGTTGATTCCACACACGTGGGCTACCGGGGTCCGTGCACAGTTTTACTGCAGTTTTGGGGTGCCTGAGCGTTGCGTGACCCGTCACTTCTTCACCGGGGTCACATACAGCCTTGCAGGTACAGGGGTGCTTATAGCATCTTGTATCCCACCCCCTTCACCTCAATTGCCCAGGACAATTGTGGTGAACACCTCCCATTGGCACTTCTCCATCTGTGCCGGCACTACTCCATCTGTGCCATGGTTGGGAGACCACCAAAGGTGAGGGGCGCCTCAGCTAGGTGTACTCCTCGTGGTGGGCGTGGTCAGGGATGTGGCTGGGGTGAACAGGGAGTAGGGGAACACCAGGGTGTCCAGGGTGGCTGCAGAGGAGGAAGAGGCAGGGGTGCGCCAGCTCGGGGCGATGTTGAGCTACGTGTTGGTGCAGTCATGCCACCACCCCTTCGGCTCCGGTAGGTGCAGTTCTTGCATCTGGCACTGGAGCCCGTATGACCCGGCAGTTTGTTTCATCGACTGCCGCGAGCCCAAGGGTAGAGGTAAATGCAGGTGAAGCTGTGGACACCACCACCCAGGCTCAGGGTCTGCCAGCACAGGCTGCGTTGGCACTTGAAGAGTCACTGGAAGATTTCCAGCAGGTCAGGAGGAACACTGTAGGAGCTCGCAGGGTTGCCTCTACCAAGACATGTGTCCCTGGGCCAGCAATGTCATCTGCTGCCCCGACCAGCCAGGTGTTGGCAAGTGCAGGGGCAGATGCAGCCAACAACACCCCGGTTGTGAGTCTACCAACCAGGACAGTCGCGGTCAATGACCCTGGCACAGCGGATGTTGCTGCAATCCAGGGCACCCAGCAGCCACTGACGCAAGTCAGTCCTTCGGTCATCCTTCAACCTGCCACTCCCTTGGTTCAATCCACCGGTCCCACAGGCCATACTGATCAGGGCGGCATTCGCCAGCCAGGGTCCGCGCCACCATCCAAGAGGAGGAAGGTTGCATCTGCAGCACAGGTTGGGACCCCAGACACAGCCACGGCCTCCTGCACGTCAAGTAAGAAGCCTTTCTGCAACCAGGAACTGGACTCCCTTGTGGACTACGTGCAGGCCCACAGATGTGACATGCTAGTGGGGCCGAATTGTCAAACTATGGCTGCCCATTGGAATACCCACTGGAAGCATGTCGCGGATAATGTGAGTGCATTTGGCCATGAGGTGCGCACAGCTGCCGAGTGCAAGAAGCGTTGGAATGACCTCAAACGCAGTGTTAAAGCCAAGCGTGCCTCTAATTACAGCATGACTCTGGTGACTGGTGGTGGGCCACCCCCTGAGGAGGATCACCTCACTCCGCATGAGGCACTCGTTGCAGAGTTCATACCACAAGAATCGGTCAAAGGAGTGGGAGAGATGCAGGACTTTGATGCCCAGTCCAGTGAGTGTTGTTGCCCTTCTGATCCTCTTCCACTCCTCTGAGGTCATCATTAAAGTTTACTTGAATGGGACTGTCTTGGTCCAAGGCCCTCAGGCCAACCTTCACCTCTTTGATCTAAGCTTTCCGCGCCTCATCAATTAGCTTTCTTCTCCTGCTGTCCCCTCCTCCCGTTCTGTGGCTGCCTCGCCTCCCTCTTCTGCCTCCAGCTTGGCTACCTTGCCTTCACCTTCACTCTCTGCCCCCTCTCGGACCCCATCTACACCTCCGAAGGACGTACCTCTTAGCTGTACCCCTCCTCGGAAGTCCCTCAAGGATGGCAACCTTCTCCATATTGCCACTCTAAACTCTCTCTCTGCTGTCAAACTCTCCTCTGATATCTGCCGCCTCCTGGAAGAACTTGACCTCGATGTCCTGAAACTCACCGAATTAACAAGGGGAGTCCTGGGAGTCTCTCTGCCAGACATTAGTCCTGGTTGCAAGAGACTTACCCAGAGTCTTTAGCTCACTATCTTTCACAGAGAAGAAATATCCTAAACATATCAGTCTTTGTCCTGCCCTGGGGCAGTCCAGCACCGAAATGCTAGGCAATTCTCCTCTGAACAAGAGTACCAACAGCATCCC
The DNA here is from genome assembly GCF_040938575.1 of Ambystoma mexicanum. Lineage (NCBI taxonomy): Eukaryota > Metazoa > Chordata > Amphibia > Caudata > Ambystomatidae > Ambystoma > Ambystoma mexicanum. The sequence goes on along the minus strand of NC_090935.1, from coordinate 806,814,988 downwards.
CAGACACGTGTTTCGGTCTGGTTGGACCTCATCAGTAGGGAGGAGCTGTGCCTCTCTAAGAATAGTGAGCAAGGGGTCCAATTCTCCTCTGAACAAGAGTACCAACAGCATCCCCAGACACATGTTTCGGTCTGGTTGGACCTCATCAGTAGGGAGGAGCTGTGCCTCTCCAAGAATAGTGAGCAAGGGGTCCACATGTCTGGGGTGTCTGTTGGTACTCTTGTTCAGAGGAAAATTGCCTAGAATTCCGGTGCTGGACTGCCCCAGGGCAGGACAAAGACTGATATGTTTGGGATATTTCTTCTCTGTGAAAGATAGTGAGCTAAAGACTCTGGGTAAGTCTCTCGTAACCAGGACTAATGTCTGGCAGAGGGACTCCCAGGACCCCCCTTGTTAATTTGCATATTCAAGTAACTTTGAGTCTCACCCTGAGTTACTAGGGGAATCCAGACGTGGACCCCTTGCTTACTATTCTTAGAGAGGCGCAGATCCACCCTACTGGTGAGGTCCAACCAGACCGAAACACGTGTCTGGGGTTTCTGTTGGTACTCTTGTTCAGAGGAGAATTGCCTAGCATTTTGGTGCTGGACTGCCCCAGGGCAGGACAAAGACTGATATGTTTGGGATATTTCTTCTCTGTGAAAGATAGTGAGCTAAAGACTCTGGGTAAGTCTCTCGTAACCAGGACTAATGTCTGGCAGAGGGACTCCCAGGACCCCCCTTGTTAATTTGCTCAATCTCACGAGACATGGTTTACGACCAGTTCTGTCACTAGCTTTGACACGCTCCTACCTCTTGGCTACAAGATCCTCTCCCCACCTAGGCCCAACCGCCCTGGAGGGGGTGTAGCCCTGATCTTCCCCGAGTGGATTCCTGCCTCTGTCACTCCCACGCAGGTCTATTCCTCCTTTGAATGCCTCGTCTGAAGGCTCCCTCTCTCCCCTAGCCATTCCCTTACTGTGGCTACTATCTATCGGCCACCTGGTCAGATCTCCTCCTTCCTCTCTGAGTGGGTGGACCTCTCCTCCTCACTCCTGGCCTCAACCACTCAACTCCTCTTTCTTGGAGACTTCAACATCCATCTGGATGCCCCTGTCCTCCCTCTGGACTCTTTCGCGACCTTTGCAACTCTCTCTCACTCACTATTTCCCCCTCTGGCCCAACTCATTCTGCAGGACACACTCTGGATGTCCTGATCTCCTCAAACCTTCCCCTCTCTGTCCCTCTCTCCACCCCTCTCCTGGAGTGATCACTTTCTCCTCTCCTCCCACCTCACCCTCTCTATCCTCCAGGCCAAGCCACCTCCAGCACTGCCACCCACCTTCTCGTTCATCCGACCCATGAAGCGCGTGTCAGTTGAGGTTTTCGCCGCCACCTTCTCACCTCCTCCTCCCCCTTTGGCTGACTCTCACCCTGACACAGCCCTCTCAAGGCGCCACTCTGCTATGTCTGATACTCTTGATATCCTTCCCCCTGTCATGAGAATCCATCTGAAGTCCAAAGCCAAGTGCAACTCATGGTACAACTCGGACCTTGTCACCCTAAAACGCAAGTGCAGGGTGGCCGAGAGGAAATGACGTGCTTCGTGTTCATCATCTGACAAACTGGCCTGCCGCCAGCTCCAAAGACAATACCGGCTCTCTGTCCTAACCAAGAGGAGATCCCATATCCAAGCCCGCGTCTCTGCGGCATCAAACAACTCGGCCGAACTCTTAAACATCTGCAAGGAACTGGCCAATCCTGCCGCAGTCTCTACCTCCACTGTCCCCTCCTGGGCCCTCTGTATGGAACTGGCTTCTCCCTTCATCTCTAAAACTCAGGACATCCTGTCCTCTTTCTCCTCCTATCCCCCGCCCCCCCACTCTCTGCTCCTCGCCTGGCCTCTCTGCAGCCACCTGACCTCCCTCCTTCTCTGCCTTTCCCCTGTTCTCCGCAGATGAAGTTTCTAGACAAGTCCGATCTGTGAAAGTGTTGTCGAAACAGGTTCACCCCTGTTCCTCCAAAACTATCAAGGACCACATCGACTCCCTGGCTCCTGCCCTGGCTGATTTCTGCAATTTGTATTTGTATTTTGTATTTATTTGTATTTATTTTATTTATAAAGCGCAGCCAGGCCCAGGGGCATACGGGCGCATAAGTTAGATCTGGTTACAGTTGCAATAGAAAGCAGTCAATAAGGGTTACGTTACATTGCAGTTACAGGTGGGTACAAACTTAGTCATGCAAATGCATATATACATAGTCTAGTATAAGTACATTAGTTACAAAAGTGTGCCAGTGACAGTCGATCATGCTGGGATCAGGCGGTTAGGGTGTCATAGAGTCCATGTTGTGAAGCCAACACTTCGTGTTATGTTTAAATAGGTTAAATGAAGGTTCTGCTCGCAAAAGCGCAGGTATTGTGTTCCATAATTTAGAGGCTTGTACAGGGAAGCTAGCACCACCCGAGTTATGAAGTTTAAATCTCGGTATGGACATAGTGTTAGCTTGTGCTGCTCTAAGTGGTCTTGAAGAAGTGTGAGGTGTAAGTTGGTTGGTGAGGTAGGCTGGTGCAAGGTTGGCCCTGGCTTTATGTGTAAGGGACAGAGTTTTAAGGGATATTCTGTGCTTGACTGGAAGCCAACGTAGTTTGCGTCTGGTCTCCAAGATGTGCATCTTTTTGGGGATGTTGAGGGCAGCTCTGATGGCATTATTTTGAATTACTTGCAGTTTGTTGATATTTTTGTAGCTAGTGCCTAAGTAAAGGGCATTACAATAGTCTATCTTGGATAGGACTAATGCTCTAGCAAGAGTAATGCAATTGGGTGAGGAGATGAACGGCTTACATGAAGTGATCAGCTTGCAGGTGTAAGCGGCTGATGATGCTACTGCATTAGTTTGTTTGGAGAAGGATAAGGTGGCATCGATGTAAACCCCAAGGGTTTTGGTGTTATTTGACACGGGAATGAGATTGCCATCTATGGTGAAGGATTTAAATGCAGGGTTGAGATTTTTGAGTTTGGCGTGAGTGCCAAGGATGATCAACTCGGTTTTTTCGTCATTGAGACAGAGTCCATGATGTGCCATCCATGCTTGAATTACTGAGTAGATTTTATTAAGGGTTTTGCTGTCTGTTTCATAGTTCCCCGAGATAGGAATGAGTATCTGGGTGTCGTCCGCGTAATTGGTATACGTGAAACCCAGATAGTCAAGGATATCAAAGAGGGGCTTTGTGAATATATTATAGAGTGTCGGGGACACGCAGGAGCCTTGCGGGACTCCACAGGGTACTGGTGAAGGTTCAGCAGAATCAGTGGGAGAGAAGACCCTCATGGTTCTGTTCGCCAAGAAGGAAATGATCCAGGCTGTAGCTGCGTCTGAGAAGTGTGCTGCAGTTTTCAAGTGGTGACAGAGTGTTTGATGGTTGACCAGGTCAAAAGCTGCTGACAGATCAAGCAATAAGAGGAGTGCAAGTTTACCATTGTCTTTCAGGATTTGGATCTGGGTAGTGAGATCTATTAATGCAGTTTCCGTACCGTGTCTCGGTCGGAAACCTGACTGCCTAAGTCCTAGGAGATTGTTTGATTCTAAGTAGGCCTGTATTTGTAAATAGGCTGCTCTGTCCAGTATTTTTAGTAAGAAAGGTACAGTTGTTATCGGTCTATAGTTAGACGGGTTGGCTGGATCAAGAGTAGGTTTTTTAAGGAGTGGAATGACCCACGCATCTTTTAGGTTATCAGGCACTACTCCAGTTTTTCACTCCTTCACCACTGGAGTCTTCCCATCCCCCCTAAAGCACTCCCTTGTGCACCCTCTTCTTAAGAACCCCTCTGCCGACCCCTCCTGCCTGGCCAACTATCGCCCAATCTCCATCACCCCCTTCCTGGGCAAGCTCCTGGAGAAACTGGCCATCTCCAAGCTTAATCTCCGCACTGAATCTGTTGGTTGTCTTCATGACCATCAGTCTGGCTTCAGGGCTGCCAGAAGTACGGAAACTGCTCTCCTGAACATCCGTGAAGACCTGCTCTACAACCTTGACTCTAACACCCCTTGTGTTCTCATATTACTTGATCTCTCCTCTGCCTTTGACACTGTCAACCATGCCATCCTGCTCAACCATCGACGTGATAACCTGGGTATAACTGGTCAGGCTCTGGCGTAGCTGACTTCCTTCCTCTCCAACCGACCCTCGCAGGTTCAGCTGGGGTCTTTCCGCTCCGATATCTTTGTCTCTACCTGTGTTGTCCCCCAGGGATCTAACCTCTCTCCCTGGTTGTTCAACCAATACCTGGCACTCCTTGCCCACCGCATTGCTGCTCTCTGCCCCAACTTTCAGTGCTATGCGGACGATACTCAGCTCATTTTCAGGCTACCCTTGGCCTCTGCCTCTCTTTCCCTCATCTCTGACTGTCTGTCTGCCGTCCAGGAGTGGTGTGCCGCCAATGACCTCTGCCTCAATGCCAGTAAGACTGAGATTCTGCTCATCGGCACATCCCCTCCCTCCTTCCCTGCAGCTCTCTGGCCGGCCTCCCTTGGCCCTCTTCCCACTCCCACCTGCATGGCTAAAAACCTCAGGGTCATCTTCGATTCAACACTCTCCTTCTCTCCTCACATCTCTGATGTCTCTAAGAAGTCTAATTAACAGCTGCACCTCCTCAGAGGTATTCTTCCTTTCCTCTCCTTCCCCCAGAAGCTCACTGTCTCCAGAGCCCTGGTTCTCTCTAAGCTGTACTATTGTAACAGCTCTATCTAAATCTGCCTGCTTCTACTCTCCGCCCTCTGCAACTCATCCAGAACAAGACTGCAAGACTTGTCCTTGGCCTCAAGCCCAGGGATCGTATCTCTCCAGGACTGAAATCTCTGCACTGGCTCCCAGTGGCTGCGAGGATTAAGTTCAAAACCCTCTGCATTGTCCACAAGGCCTTCTGGGGCCTGGACCCGAAATACCTTCAACTCTCTCTTCCTAAATATCTTCCTTCTCGACCTCTCTGCTCTTCCTGCTCCAACTCCCTCAGGGTCAGTCGCTTCTCCAAGCAACAAGTTGGTGGTAGATCTCTCTCTTCGGCAGGGGCCTCCCTCTGGAACAGCCTTCCTGCCTCCCTGAAACTTGAGGAGAACCATCTCCGTTTCCAGAAGCACCTCAAAACCTTCCTCTTTGCTTCTGCTTTCACTCCCCTCTCCCCTGTTGATTTTCCTGACAGATACTGCACTGGATACCTGGCCTCCCTTCTGATCTTGGGCCAGGCCCGCCAGTTGCCCACCTGCACTGCCTCCCTGGCAACCCCTGCAACTGGGGACTGTTTTTCTGTATCCTTACAGCCCCCCTTACCAGCACTTATGTTCTACACTTACCATACACTGCCACCTGCTGGCCGTTTTGTTTATCTTATTTTATTGTACGATCCCTTGTACTGCACTTCCCCCGCTCCGTTCCCCCCCGCACTTCTCCCTCTCCCCTTCCCATGCACTTGCGCGATCTGAATGTCACCCGGCCTAGTAGGATCGTTGTCTGTCTTCCCTTTGTTCCCCTTCCCTTGCCTCGTTGCGCCTTGAAATACTTGTGTATAGGCGCATTATGAATACCATATCATATCATATCATATGTCCAGCCCATGTGTGTGTTTGCCTGTGTGATGTGTTGTGCTTGACTGCCACTACGTGCTATGTGTACATGGGTTTCATGTGCTAGTCATGCAATGCTTCACAGATGCGTGCTTGCTGTGCAGGATGGTGGACATGTAGAGCAGACGGGGACTGTCCTCATCACCACACTTGCACCCTACTCACATGTTAGTCACCCAGATGCCCCTCCGGTCCATGTTCCTGCTCTCTGGCCCTTCTGCATGTAGCCAGGGGTGGTTTTCCTCTCAGCACTGGGACTATGTCATTACATGACTGATGTGCATGTGTCCTCTGCCTGCATGTGGGTACTCCACGTAGGCATGACCCCTTGCCCCTCCACCCCTCCTGCCCCCCAATTACACCATTGCACTGTTGTGCATCAATTTGGCGTACTGCAATGGCCTATTCAAGCCTCCTGTGTACATGCTAACTTCCACCAGCCAACCTGCCATACACATGCAGTGGGGTGCATCCTCTGCCCTTCATGCAGGGTGTATCACGTGGACTGTGCAGATGGCAGATGCTCCGCAGGGACATGAGTGCCCATTCATACTCCATGTGCATTCCATGCATGCCCCTATGTGTCCTTGCCTGGATGATCATTGTAGTACGTGTCTTGTATGAGCAACATTTCATGGGATTTCTACAGCCACCCCATGCCCACTCTGGCCCTGTCCTGCATCACACACATGTTTAGGGTGTCACAGTATGTGTGGGGCACAGTCCTCCCCCAGTTTCAGGCCCACTGCTTCTGTCCAACTGGTGTAGTGGCTTTTGCACACTTGGGTGTACTACTGCGGGTTCGTCATGTGTCCTGCTTACTGTCCCGTCATCATCTGCTGTGTTGTCAGTTGACTCAGATGATGCCATTGATGCTAGTCAACACTGTCTGCCAATACACAGGTCTCTGTTCAGCCTTTTGCTACAAAGCAAGGCATCCCTGCATTTTCACTGTGGGGGGGCTTTGCTTGTAGCCATGTGTCATGCCTGCGCCATGGGCGCATACTTTGGCAATCAATATGGACAAATGGTTATTCATTTATCTACAGAAAACTCCTGGATCAACCGCTATTCACTATTTGGACTTTATTTCCCATTTGTAAGACTTTGGTGCCTTTTTATTTTTCCCAGAAAACTACACTTACCATAATGCACTTGGCTATAACCATCCATTCCTGGCTATTCCTATTTTTTTTCATCAGAACTACAATCCCCAGAAGCCCTAGGGATTTGCTCTGCTTCCACCAGCTCAGGGACAGAGAGGGAGGTGGCCGATTGTCTGCAGGTGTGTTGAGCCAGGTGCAACCAATTAGCCTGCTTCTGTGCTGGGCTGGGCAGTATAAAGGCTGCTGCCTGCGAGAGCTCAGTCTCTTGCATTGAGAGTCCTTCCGGCACCTTTTTGCTTTGAGCTACAAACTTTGTATGCGGTTTCCTGCTTTCACCTGCTTTTTGTTCCAGTGCCCTGGCGGTCTCCAGCCTTGCAGCTGATCACGCTCTGCTGCCTTCTACCTTCTGCCCTGGGCCTTTTGGGCTCCCCGCCTCATCCCTGCTGCTCTGGGCGTCCTGCCTTGCAGCCTGCTACACCCTGCTGCCTACAGCCCTAGCCTTTTGGGCTCCCTGCCTCAGCCCTGCTCTTCCAGGCTCCTGCCTTGCAGCTGTTCACGCTCTGCTGCCTTCCAGCCTCCGCCCTTGCCCTGCCGGGCTCCCTAAATTGCAGCCGATCACGCTCTACTGCCTTCCAGCCTCCGCCCTTGCCCTGCCGGGCTCTCTACATTGCAGCCGATCACGCTGTGCTGCCTTCCAGCCTCTGCCCTTGCCCTGCCGGGCTCTCCACATTGCAGCTGATCACGCTCTGCTGCTTTCCAGCCTCAGCCCTTGTCCTCTGGGCTCCCTGCTCTGCAGCCTGCCTCACTCCGGCTGCCTACAGCCCTTGTCCTCTGGGCTCCCTGCTCTGCAGCCTGCCTCACTCTGGCTGCCTACAGCCCTTGTCCTCTGGGCTCCCTGCTCTGCAGCCTGCCTCACTCCGGCTGCCTACAGCCCTTGTCCTCCAGGCTTCCTACTTTGCAGCTTATCACGCTCCGCTGCCTACTACCTACCTTTTTCCGCTGGGTTCTCGGCCTAGCAGCCCTCTACCGTCCTCTGCAACCTTCTACGGTCAGCGGCCCTGCCCCTCAGGGCTCACTCCTTGCTGCCCGGCCCTTCTGGGTTCCTTGCCGTGCAGCTTGCTTTACTCTGCTGCCCTAAGCCCTTTCCCTCTGGGCTCTCTACCTTACAGCCCTGCTCCTGTGGGCTTGCTCATTGCTTTCCTGCTCCTCTGAGCTCTCAACCTTGTTCCTTACTGTCCTCTGCTATCCAATCCTGTTACACGACTTTCCCTTCATTTCCTTCTGCTAGTTTGCTATCAACCTCCTTTTCCTGGATTTGTCTGTAAGTATCTTCTCTTGTACTGTTTGTAGACCCTTTTGTACAGTGCTTGTCTGTTGGTTCCCATCAGTCAACCTCTGCCCCTTCCCTTGTCTCGTTTCTACATTACAGACACCCATAGCTGCTGTTCCAAGCCATGAGCAAACAGCGTGGGCCTCTGTTATAGCAAACTGTGCAGAAGGCTAGAGTATTTCCTAAGGTTCGTGGAATACTCTTTTCCTATATCTGCATACACCCCAAGAGGGAATTCATTCTATACCTTTTTCCTTGCTACTCTTGCCTACTCTTCGTTCTCTTTCCTTTCTGCTGTGTGTGTACGTATCTGTCCACTTTATTTTGGCACAACCACCCAAACCCTTTCTGGGTGTCCTGTGCCACTCTTAATAGAGTGTCATCCCTGACAGAATGCAAGAGCCAAAAATGTCTTGTTCCATAGGCAGGAAAGGCACACACAGACCAAGGATGCTTTCCTTTCGGGTTAAGAAACCTTAGCAAAAATCTATACTTTCCCTAAAGACAACAAACAAGAACCTTAGTCTAAAGAACAGTCTTGCCTTAGTAAACAAAGATTTACAAGCACGGTACTACACTCAATGGCTTGCTGACCCTTCTTCCATGTATAACTGTTATGACATTTGCGACTATGATCCGCAGTCCTTATGGGTTGAAGAGCTACAGCAAGATAATGAATTCTTACAGATCTTGTTAGCCCAAACAGTGAAAGACACTCCTGAGCCTGATAATTATTCTAACACTGTTACAGCCAAGGATATTGCACGCATTGTTGGGGTCTCTAAACCAGAGTACGCTGTTGCTAGAGTGATATGTTCAAGATCTGATTGGCAAGCTCCCCAGTCTACTGGAAACCCTCATTTGACAGGACACGGTATTATGTATCCTGAGGTTAGTTCACCTAGTCCTGGGTACAAAAGACCAATACTGACCATCGGTGGTCTTAATACTTCCCCAGTATCTACCAACCACAATAAACTTAAGGTCAGTCTTCCCATTGCTACAACAGAATTTTCTGCCACACCAGATTCTGAAGCTTTAGATCAGGCTAATGAAACATACCTGCTACAAGAAAAACTCCTACGCCTTAAAAGAAAGACCGAAGATCTCTATGATGACTTTGTTTATTTACATAGTAAAAATTCTATGAAGGGACACAACATTCCAGACCTTTTGACACAATGTCCTACACCCGAAATACTGTCTTTAGAGATCAACATGGTAAGGCCTGGAATTGCCACGCAGAAAAGGATACAGATTTATACCAAGCAGATGGAAGACCTAAATTTAGCATATGCATCCCTTCTAAAGTCTGACACAGCTCTTTCACTTTCCAACCACAGTAACTCAGGTTCTGGGACTCTAGACCATGATTCCAATCCTGAACAATACCCGGTACCTGCCTGGATTCCAGCCTTTCCATCAGTCAATACCCCAGACCCACCAAGTAATTTGAGCACACCAGACTTTGAAGATCAGCCTTCAGAACGCCTACCCAATCATGACCCCACATCTGTCTTATTACCTGTTCCTGTATCTGCTAGCCCAATCTCTGCTGCTCCTCCTGCTAATACTTCTAAATCTGCTACTGTTGCAGCAGCTCACATCTCTCTTTTCGCAGCAGAAGCACCCCCTTCCTCTCTGCCTGCAAGGACAGAACCTGTTGCTAAGTCAGATAACAACTTTTCTTTTGGGACTACAGCTCCGGTTGTTCTTGCTGGCGCCTCTGCAGCACTAAAACTACCAGACTCTACTCTTTCTGTCTCAGGTGCGTCCCTGTCCGCTGGTTCTTCTATGGCACCCACTCTCCCAGTTGCGACAGCATCAGAACTATCCACAGCCATTCATGATCTCTCTGCTGCGGTGGCTTCTGAAATTCCTACAAATCATGGAGAACCCGCCACTGTGACTCCTGACGTTTCTGCGGCTAATCTTGACTCTGCCATTGCTGTGTCTGATGCCTTGGGAATCCTTGCTAAAGCAACCAACTCTGCTGTACCTCTGGCTCCACCTTTCACCACCTTACTGTCACCTTTCAAAGCAAGCTTTGCCATGGAACCTATAACAGACATTCACAGTTCCTCTATTCATGAACACTCTGTTGGGTTTTGTGCTCCAAAGACTTTGTCTTTTCTGATTTCTACCGTAAAGGTTCAGCACATTGATACCGTCTCCACCTTTCAAGACTCCCACATTACAACCTTAAACAGTTTTTTATGCTTCATGATATGCCTTTTTGGAATAAGACTCTTTCACGGTGTGACAGACCTTCTTCCTGTTGGTCAGTCTTCAGGGAGCCTGGAGAGGGGCCTGGAGAGGGGCATACTGTCATGCCTGTGCCATGGGCGCATACTTTGGCAATCAATATGGACAAATGGTTATTCATTTATCTACAGAAAACTCCTGGATCAACCGCTATTCACTATTTGGACTTTATTTCCCATTTGCAAGACTTTGGTGCCTTTTTATTTTTCCCAGAAAACTACACTTACCATAATGCACTTGGCTATAACCATCCATTCCTGGCTATTCCTATTTTATTTCATCAGAACTACAATCCCCAGAAGCCCTAGGGATTTGCTCTGCTTCCACCAGCTCAGGAACAGAGAGGGAGGTGGCCGATTGTCTGCAGGTGTGCTGAACCAGGTGCAACCAATTAGCCTGCTTCTGTGCTGGGCTGGGCAGTATAAAGGCTGCTGCCTGCGAGAGCTCAGTCTCTTGCATTGAGAGTCCTTCCGGCACCTTTTTGCTTTGAGCTAAAAACTTTGTATGCGGTTTCTTGCTTTCACCTGCTTTTTGTTCCAGTGCCCTGGTGGTCTCCAGCCTTGCAGCTGATCACGCTCTACTGCCTTCTACCTTCCGCCCTGGGCCTTTTGGGCTCCCCGCCTCATCCCTGCTCCTCTGGGCGTCCTGCCTTGCAGCCTGCTACACCCTGCTGCCTACAGCCCTAGCCTTTTGGGCTCCCCGCCTCATCCCTGCTCCTCTGGGCGTCCTGCCTTGCAGCCTGCTACACCCTGCTGCCTACAGCCCTAGCCTTTTGGGCTCCCTGCCTCAGCCCTGCTCTTCCAGGCTCCTGCCTTGCAGCTGTTCACGCTCTGCTGCCTTCCAGCCTCCGCCCTTGCCCTGCCGGGCTCCCTACATTGCAGCCGATCACGCTCTACTGCCTTCCAGCCTCCGCCCTTGCCCTGCCGGGCTCTCTACATTGCAGCCGATCACACTCTGCTGCCTTCCAGCCTCCGCCCTTGCCCTGCCGGGCTCTCCACATTGCAGCTGATCACGCTCTGCTGCTTTCCAGCCTCAGCCCTTGTCCTCTGGGCTCCCTGCTCTGCAGCCTGCCTCACTCCGGCTGCCTACAGCCCTTGTCCTCCAGGCTTCCTACTTTGCAGCTTATCACGCTCCGCTGCCTACTACCTACCTTTTTCCGCTGGGTTCTCGGCCTAGCAGCCCTCTAACGTCCTCTGCAACCTTCTACGGTCAGCGGCCCTGCCCCTCAGGGCTCACTCCTTGCTGCCCGGCCCTTCTGGGTTCCTTGCCGTGCAGCTTGCTTTACTCTGCTGCCCTAAGCCCTTTCCCTCTGGGCTCTCTACCTTACAGCCCTGCTCCTGTGGGCTTGCTCATTGCTTTCCTGCTCCTCTGAGCTCTCAACCTTGTTCCTTACTGTCCTCTGCTATCCAATCCTGTTACACGACTTTCCCTTCATTTCCTTCTGCTAGTTTGCTATCAACCTCCTTTTCCTGGATTTGTCTGTAAGTATCTTCTCTTGTACTGTTTGTAGACCCTTTTGTACAGTGCTTGTCTGTTGGTTCCCATCAGTCAACCTCTGCCCCTTCCCTTGTCTCGTTTCTACATTACAGACACCCATAGCTGCTGTTCCAAGCCATGAGCAAACAGCGTGGGCCTCTGTTATAGCAAACTGTGCAGAAGGCTAGAGTATTTCCTAAGGTTCGTGGAATACTCTTTTCCTATATCTGCATACACCCCAAGAGGGAATTCATTCTATACCTTTTTCCTTGCTACTCTTGCCTACTCTTCGTTCTCTTTCCTTTCTGCTGTGTGTGTACGTATCTGTCCACTTTATTTTGGCACAACCACCCAAACCCTTTCTGGGTGTCCTGTGCCACTCTTAATAGAGTGTCATCCCTGACAGAATGCAAGAGCCAAAAATGTCTTGTTCCATAGGCAGGAAAGGCACACACAGACCAAGGATGCTTTCCTTTCGGGTTAAGAAACCTTAGCAAAAATCTATACTTTCCCTAAAGACAACAAACAAGAACCTTAGTCTAAAGAACAGTCTTGCCTTAGTAAACAAAGATTTACAAGCACGGTACTACACTCAATGGCTTGCTGACCCTTCTTCCATGTATAACTGTTATGACATTTGCGACTATGATCCGCAGTCCTTATCGGTTGAAGAGCTACAGCAAGATAATGAATTCTTACAGATCTTGTTAGCCCAAACAGTGAAAGACACTCCTGAGCCTGATAATTATTCTAACACTGTTACAGCCAAGGATATTGCACGCATTGTTGGGGTCTCTAAACCAGAGTACGCTGTTGCTAGAGTGATATGTTCAAGATCTGATTGGCAAGCTCCCCAGTCTACTGGAAACCCTCATTTGACAGGACACGGTATTATGTATCCTGAGGTTAGTTCACCTAGTCCTGGGTACAAAAGACCAATACTGACCATCGGTGGTCTTAATACTTCCCCAGTATCTACCAACCACAATAAACTTAAGGTCAGTCTTCCCATTGCTACAACAGAATTTTCTGCCACACCAGATTCTGAAGCTTTAGATCAGGCTAATGAAACATACCTGCTACAAGAAAAACTCCTACGCCTTAAAAGAAAGACCGAAGATCTCTATGATGACTTTGTTTATTTACATAGTAAAAATTCTATGAAGGGACACAACATTCCAGACCTTTTGACACAATGTCCTACACCCGAAATACTGTCTTTAGAGATCAACATGGTAAGGCCTGGAATTGCCACGCAGAAAAGGATACAGATTTATACCAAGCAGATGGAAGACCTAAATTTAGCATATGCATCCCTTCTAAAGTCTGACACAGCTCTTTCACTTTCCAACCACAGTAACTCAGGTTCTGGGACTCTAGACCATGATTCCAATCCTGAACAATACCCGGTACCTGCCTGGATTCCAGCCTTTCCATCAGTCAATACCCCAGACCCACCAAGTAATTTGAGCACACCAGACTTTGAAGATCAGCCTTCAGAACGCCTACCCAATCATGACCCCACATCTGTCTTATTACCTGTTCCTGTATCTGCTAGCCCAATCTCTGCTGCTCCTCCTGCTAATACTTCTAAATCTGCTACTGTTGCAGCAGCTCACATCTCTCTTTTCGCAGCAGAAGCACCCCCTTCCTCTCTGCCTGCAAGGACAGAACCTGTTGCTAAGTCAGATAACAACTTTTCTTTTGGGACTACAGCTCCGGTTGTTCTTGCTGGCGCCTCTGCAGCACTAAAACTACCAGACTCTACTCTTTCTGTCTCAGGTGCGTCCCTGTCCGCTGGTTCTTCTATGGCACCCACTCTCCCAGTTGCGACAGCATCAGAACTATCCACAGCCATTCATGATCTCTCTGCTGCGGTGGCTTCTGAAATTCCTACAAATCATGGAGAACCCGCCACTGTGACTCCTGACGTTTCTGCGGCTAATCTTGACTCTGCCATTGCTGTGTCTGATGCCTTGGGAATCCTTGCTAAAGCAACCAACTCTGCTGTACCTCTGGCTCCACCTTTCACCACCTTACTGTCACCTTTCAAAGCAAGCTTTGCCATGGAACCTATAACAGACATTCACAGTTCCTCTATTCATGAACACTCTGTTGGGTTTTGTGCTCCAAAGACTTTGTCTTTTCTGATTTCTACCGTAAAGGTTCAGCACATTGATACCGTCTCCACCTTTCAAGACTCCCACATTACAACCTTAAACAGTTTTTTATGCTTCATGATATGCCTTTTTGGAATAAGACTCTTTCACGGTGTGACAGACCTTCTTCCTGTTGGTCAGTCTTCAGGGAGCCTGGAGAGGGGCCTGGAGAGGGGCATACTGTCATGCCTGTGCCATGGGCGCATACTTTGGCAATCAATATGGACAAATGGTTATTCATTTATCTACAGAAAACTCCTGGATCAACCGCTATTCACTATTTGGACTTTATTTCCCATTTGCAAGACTTTGGTGCCTTTTTATTTTTCCCAGAAAACTACACTTACCATAATGCACTTGGCTATAACCATCCATTCCTGGCTATTCCTATTTTATTTCATCAGAACTACAATCCCCAGAAGCCCTAGGGATTTGCTCTGCTTCCACCAGCTCAGGAACAGAGAGGGAGGTGGCCGATTGTCTGCAGGTGTGCTGAACCAGGTGCAACCAATTAGCCTGCTTCTGTGCTGGGCTGGGCAGTATAAAGGCTGCTGCCTGCGAGAGCTCAGTCTCTTGCATTGAGAGTCCTTCCGGCACCTTTTTGCTTTGAGCTAAAAACTTTGTATGCGGTTTCTTGCTTTCACCTGCTTTTTGTTCCAGTGCCCTGGTGGTCTCCAGCCTTGCAGCTGATCACGCTCTACTGCCTTCTACCTTCCGCCCTGGGCCTTTTGGGCTCCCCGCCTCATCCCTGCTCCTCTGGGCGTCCTGCCTTGCAGCCTGCTACACCCTGCTGCCTACAGCCCTAGCCTTTTGGGCTCCCCGCCTCATCCCTGCTCCTCTGGGCGTCCTGCCTTGCAGCCTGCTACACCCTGCTGCCTACAGCCCTAGCCTTTTGGGCTCCCTGCCTCAGCCCTGCTCTTCCAGGCTCCTGCCTTGCAGCTGTTCACGCTCTGCTGCCTTCCAGCCTCCGCCCTTGCCCTGCCGGGCTCCCTACATTGCAGCCGATCACGCTCTACTGCCTTCCAGCCTCCGCCCTTGCCCTGCCGGGCTCTCTACATTGCAGCCGATCACACTCTGCTGCCTTCCAGCCTCCGCCCTTGCCCTGCCGGGCTCTCCACATTGCAGCTGATCACGCTCTGCTGCTTTCCAGCCTCAGCCCTTGTCCTCTGGGCTCCCTGCTCTGCAGCCTGCCTCACTCCGGCTGCCTACAGCCCTTGTCCTCCAGGCTTCCTACTTTGCAGCTTATCACGCTCCGCTGCCTACTACCTACCTTTTTCCGCTGGGTTCTCGGCCTAGCAGCCCTCTAACGTCCTCTGCAACCTTCTACGGTCAGCGGCCCTGCCCCTCAGGGCTCACTCCTTGCTGCCCGGCCCTTCTGGGTTCCTTGCCGTGCAGCTTGCTTTACTCTGCTGCCCTAAGCCCTTTCCCTCTGGGCTCTCTACCTTACAGCCCTGCTCCTGTGGGCTTGCTCATTGCTTTCCTGCTCCTCTGAGCTCTCAACCTTGTTCCTTACTGTCCTCTGCTATCCAATCCTGTTACACGACTTTCCCTTCATTTCCTTCTGCTAGTTTGCTATCAACCTCCTTTTCCTGGATTTGTCTGTAAGTATCTTCTCTTGTACTGTTTGTAGACCCTTTTGTACAGAGCTTGTCTGTTGGTTCCCATCAGTCAACCTCTGCCCCTTCCCCTGTCTCGTTTCTACATTACAGACACCCATAGCTGCTGTTCCAAGCCATGAGCAAACAGCGTGGGCCTCTGTTATAGCAAACTGTGCAGAAGGCTAGAGTATTTCCTAAGGTTCGTGGAATACTCTTTTCCTATATCTGCATACACCCCAAGAGGGAATTCATTCTATACCTTTTTCCTTGCTACTCTTGCCTACTCTTCGTTCTCTTTCCTTTCTGCTGTGTGTGTACGTATCTGTCCACTTTATTTTGGCACAACCCCCCAAATACCTCTCTGGGTGTCCTGTGCCACTCTTAATAGAGTGTCATCCCTGACACCATGCAACCCATTGAATGCATATTGAACGTGATGCCTGAACTAGCCATTCCACTGGCTTCACGATTTTTGATGCACATCATGAAGTACTTGTTCATGTAGATAGTGAGTAACATACACATGTTCTGCACTGCATCAACCCGCTTTTGAGCCGTGTAACACCGTTCTACATGCCTACTCACTGATGCAATGTCAAATTGACCAGGCATGCATGGCAGGTTCTGTTTTGTGTGTGATATGTTTGCTTCATGTGTTGGCTGTCTGTGTGATGTCTATGTGTGTCATGTGCTTCTGACATGTGTACTAATTTGTTTTTCTCTCCACTTTTCAGTTGATGACGCAATGGAGCCAGAGGATGGTGTTGTCATGCCTGGCACATCACAGCCACAACCCGGCACAAGTGGGGGTCGTGGGGTGGTAGACCACGAGCACCCACGTGTGCTTCAGTCCATATTGTCTTTGGTTGGCTATGAGTCCAGTCCAGATGACCACTCTGACAGCCATGTTGAGTTGGATGTGCATCAGGTCCATACGCCAGGGGTGAGTGATTCTGATGAGGACACTTCTCTGGCCGCGACACCTGCACTGAGGGGCCGGACAGTGGTGGGACCTCCGCCTGCGGTAGATCGGGACGCAGGGTCACCCTCCACACCAGTCGCTGATGTGCCTGGGGCATCACGTAGATGGGGGCATGTAGTCGTGCAGCCGTGGGCGGTGCCAACCCAACGAGGACGCACGGTCCTTGGGTCCCACAGGTGTCAAGCCCAGCACCGGGTTATACTGAGTGGGAGCAAGGCATGACTGCCAATTCAGAACGTCAGGGGGCAGCACTTGATGACATCGCTGCGAGCATGGAATGTGTGGCCCAATCCATGCTCCCCCCTGCTAGGCAGGTGCTTCTCCAGCGGCAGGTGGCGCAGTCCATGGCCCGCTCGCTCAGGCTGGGCATGGTGGCCTCTGACAGGGCACGCCAGGCTGAAATGTTGTCTCTGCGTCAAGCAATTACTGCTCATGCAGAGGCACACTTGGCGGCCCTGAGGGCTGAGTCTCAGTCCCTCAGATCCACTCTGGATGCCCTCTTGACATCCCAGAGGCTCAGGTCAGAGGAGAGGTTTGAGCAGCTTGAGCGTACCATCTCGGCTGAGCTACATGCTTGCCGGGATATGCATCGGTTGTCCAGCCAACAACGCAGGAAGAACTCTGTGCTACACGTGTTACCTTGCAAGAGGAAGCACAGGAGGTGCTGTATCACGGGAGGTTCTGCATGCAGACCTGCGTGTCATTGCCGCACAGAACCAAGCTCAGCCATCCGGCATACTTGCTGCCAACGTGGGGCAAGCTGCACCTAGGCGTGGTCAGGCTCCTGTGCCACATCATCCTTTACAGGATGAGGCAAACTCGGACGACGGATAATCTTCTACACAGGTCGTGGTGTGCAGGCGTTGAGCCCATGGAGGTCTTTTTTTTGTCTCAACATCATCGCATGTGGGTGTTGAGGTGCACCCTGTACCTCTCCCCTCCTGGGTGCCTCCTCCCCCCAGGGTCCTATGTGGCTATTTTTGATTTTTCCTTTTAGTTTAGTTAGTTAATATTAACTATCTGATAGTTATTTTAATCAGGTTATGTGGGTTGTTCTTTGTTAGTTTAATTAGTTAATATATATTAATATTGTTTGTCTATTGTGCATTCATGTTACGGTGTGGTGCTTTGTGGCTTTTGAAAGCATCCACTGTCTGTTCCAGCTGGGCCCTTCAAGCTTGTCTTGTGTATGTGTTTGCAGCTTGGGGTCCTGACTCACATAGGCCACTCTTGCTTCCCTTATACATGGGCTCACTAGGATGGTTCGGTGTTACAAAATATTTCACAAGGGCTTTGGACTTCCTTAATTACTGTGGTCTGTCTGCTGATGTTCTACTTGTGTTAACACCCCTAGTGGGGATTGGTTACTTTTCATCCACCCCATGTCTGTAATGAATTTGGGTGAGTATGTGATTGATTTCTCCATTAATTGATGTGGATTGTGATGTATGTTATTTTCTTGCCTGTATATGTGCTTGATGCACTTCATGCCGTAGACAGTAGCCTGCAACCTTGGCCTGTCAAAGTGACACTGATGGTGGGAGGAGTTTGGACGTAGCTCTGTAACCTGGCCCAGTGACAACCAGCATGTAGACACACACAGGGAACTGTCAAGCCTTATTAATGTATTTCATGCCCTTTCTGCAGGAAGATGAGCCTCCAGACTACCTTTGCCAGCAGACACAGGGACGACTAATACAGAAAACTGGGCACGTTCGGTGGTGCAGACGCGTGGATGTGTGCGTAAGCAGATGCACAGGGCTTGTGCTCAGACGTCCGACAGAAGCAGACTTGTTTCCAGGAGATCCTGGCAAGGTGTGCAACACAAGGGCCCACACCGCAGACTACCTTCCAGCAGGCCACTTGCACATGGATGCTAAGTGACACCAGTGCTGTGGATCTTTGCCAGGCATTGTTGGAGAAGCACACAGTACAGCTGACATGCGTTGAGGGCCAAATGCCAAGTGCCTTTACTAGTTGTCAGGGGCACACGCAGGGGCCTTCAAACATATCCTCGAGTACCCCCTGCTCCATTGAAGCAGAGTAATTACGGTAGTAGCATTCCTGGCCAGAAACTGATACAGCGCACAGGGACAACCAGCGAGGCTCAGACTTGTGGTGAGTGCATGTCATTTGCATATGCAAATTGCCACGTGCACTACCTACTTAAATCTGCGGCGGCCAGAACGCAACTTGTACTGAAGTCGCACCTTGCTATATACGTCTAGCAGCTCACCCAGGGACCATTGTATCATGTCTGATTCTTGACCCATTGGTCGTCCATTTCCCGCACGGCCACATGTACCGGCATTGCTTTATTGACAGTGTATGTACCATCTGTCCTCTGATCTTATCACATCGGAATTTTCGCTTGTTACATTGTTATAATCACTTGTGAAGTCTGAAGTCACCGCAGAGCTTGTTACGTTGTGATAATCACTTGTGAAGTCTGAAGTCATCGCAGAGCTTGCCACAAATGCCAATATACGAACAATAAACTAAGATGGCGGGCGTCTCTGAAAATAAGACGCACTACACGCCTTACTACAGCCAATGGGAGAGCACGTTAGATGTCCGCGGACATCACGCAAGTCGCTTGCCCGAACCCCGTCCTGTCCGCGGAGCGAACAGGGAAGTGTGTCCGCGAAGCGGACACAGATATCACTAATTTTTTTTACTTACATTTTTGTCTTTTTAAAAAAAAACTACTGGATGGATTTACACCAAATAAAAAAAAGCACGCTTTCGGCACCAAGCCGAAAATCCTGCTGCAAATTTGGTGTAAATCTGTCCAGCGGTTTGGGCTGTAGGCGTGAGCAAAGTTTTTTTCCATTATGTCTATGAGAAAAAAAAAGTTTTGGGACCCCCCTATAACTTTGCCACCGCTGGACCAAACCTCACCAAACTTTGCAAAAAAATTCAGAGTGGGCCATATACTTTATTTGCAAAGTTTGGTTGAGGATTCGTCCAGGGGGAGCAAAGTTATAAGCCATGTAATATAAAGATATATTAACTGAAAAAACATTGTTTAAGGGATTTTATGATTAAATTGCACTAACACAAACCCATGACATTTAGGGGCCAATTCATGGAACAAACGTGCGCCAAAAAAAGTGGCGCAAGCTGGCGCAAGCAGGCACAAGCGTGAAAAAGGAATCGCACGCGCACGCGTGCGATTCATGGAAGTCCCTGCGTGTGTTTTTCTCGTGATGTCCACCAAACCCGTGCGTGGCGCGCACGGGCGCACACATCGTTGCAACATCCCGAACGCCATGCGCGACGCGCTCAGGGAAAGTGCACAATATCCGCGCACACACCAAAAAGGGGGCGGGACACGGGGCGTAAAACACGGAATGGGGAACAACGCGTGAATAAGAAGGCGTAACTGGGGAAGTACTGCGGGGAAATGCACGGAACGCCCACACGCACGCGAACAACCCGTATTCATGGATTGAATATGGGAAACCTGCGCACGGCAAACGACGCACATAGGTGTCAACGCATCCGCCACACGAAGGCAGGCGGAAGCGTCCCCGCGCACAGTATAAAAGTGCACACAAACAACAAACACGTATATACAGCTACGATGAATGCCCCATTTGTCGCAGCACTGATCGTGGGACACCGCAGGAGGAGAATAGCCAGGGCCCGCATTGTTTTACCCCGGATCAGCCTTTTTGGGATGCCTGACGACCACGTCTATAGCAGGTATAGGTTTCCACCTCATATCATCCTAGACCTTGTCAGGGAGTGGGAAGATGACCTTACTTCCCCCACCCTGTGCTCCCAAGCATTGAGCCCCTTGGTGAAGGTACTCAATGTCCTCCATTTTTTGGCCACTGGGTCATTTCAGCGGACCACTGCCATAGTTGGGGAGTCTCACAGGCAACGCATTCATGCTGCCTACACTGGGGGTTGGCAATCATCACTGCACGCCCCTCAGTCCGCAGGCACATATACATGCCCAGAACACCCGCAGAAAGGCAGGCTGTGGTCCAGGGCTTTTACAGGGTGGCACACTTCCCCAAAGTGCTTGGTGCCATAGATTGCACCCATGTGGCCCTACGTCCACCTAGGGCCACTGAGCACATCTATCGAAACCACAAGCACTGGCATTCCATCAACATGCAGGTTGTATGCGATGCTAAAGGAATCATCACCTCTGTCTATGCAAACTACCCTGGCTCCAGCCATGACAGTTTCATATACAGAATGTCTGCCCTGAGCCGGGCCCTGGAAGCTGGGCAGCCTGGCGACACATGGCTCCTAGGTGAGTACAAATGCCTGTGCACATGCATGCAAGTCACACACAGACAAATACCCAAACCCTAATAATCTCAACTATTATCACCTCCCCAGGGGACAGTGCCTACCCTCTCAGCAACCACATGAAGACACCAATCCAGAACCCCACCACACCACCCCAGGTAAGATACAACGATGCCCTTAATGCAACCAGGGGCATAGTGGAGCGCACATTCAGAGTGCTCAAGTCATGCTTCCGCTCCCTTGACCGCTCTGGTGGGCAGCTACTATATACACCCCCAGTAGTGTGCAGGATCATTGTGGCAGCATGTGTCCTGCACAATGTTGCAACACGGTGGGAGGTACCGGTGGACATGGTGGTGCCCCCACATCCCCAACCACAGGCACAGGCGCTGCCCATGGGAGGGGACAGGGCACGTGGCGAGGCAGCCCTGACCCAGCTTGTGGCCACATTTTTCACCTAAACTCCCACCCCTGTGGAGTGCACACAGTCCTGGCACATACCAGGTGGCAATCGATGATGAGAAAGAGACAGTCAACTGTCACAACCTTACCACCCTGAGAATGTTCCCACAGAAGTGCCACATTGTGTGTATACCTAGCTACGTAAACATAACCAATCCTGTGTGACCAAAAGGAACACATGCAAGGTGTGTATCACACACCCCTGCAAAACAGTTCATCACAATCCCTGGTATGTCACCCAAACCCTCCCAAACCACATCACCCTTGTCTGCTACACCATGACATGGTATGCAATAGCAAAATATAAACACATGACCAATAATATAGAAAGAGACATGTCATAAATGAAAACTGGCATGAGACAATGATGCCTGACATGGAATCAGATGAAATGACTGACTAACAACCTCCCACACATACAAAGTCAGACACAAATGCTTTCCAATAGTCGTAGCATGAACTCAACACTGAATGCCCGTTCACATGCACATTGGGCATGGCAAAATCCAAACTCCCGAAACGGTGTGCTGTGTGTGTCTCCTGCAACACACTGCACAGCACACAGCACTTTGAGCAGCCATTGTGTTGCAGATACACCTTGAGCATCACATGAATAAAACTAATGAAATCTACAACCACATGACGCATGTACAGGGTACCCAAATGGCAATAGATCATGTGCTGCATGGACACTGCGGGCCTTAAAATGCAATCTGTGTGCACCTGTGGCCATGGAAGGGTGGATGTACGTGTGGTGGATCATTGTGCAACTGTGTGTGTCATTAGGGACATGCACTCAATATATGCATGTGAAATCAAGTGACCCTCAGTGTCCTGTACACATCACATGTGAACATTGGCCATGTGAACACCCCAGCATGTCAAACCACACCATTCCCCTGACACCTGAAAAGTAAAGACAACACAGGAACAGGCATTGAGCAGCACAACACATCATGTACATAGTACCCCACAATTACAATGTCAGAGTGCCCAAAACACTGTAGGCCAAGCCAACTGTCCAACAACAAAAGACCCTCACTTACACATCACTGTGACCTTCTAAACAACTGTCTCTGGGGTATGTAGCCTTCTTCCTTCAAGTCTACTTGACTACAGGATCACCCTACCCCTCGGGCTCCATGTTCCAGCTTGCGTGTAAATAGGGTCCAGCCCCCTCAGAGGCCATCTTGACTGGTAAAAATGCCAAATCGCAGAGAACTCCAAGTAGGCAAACCCACAAACCAGTGCAAAAGGATGTAGGCACCAAAAAAACGTGGAAGAGTCTCCAGTAGATGACTTGAGGTAGCAGGAAATGTCAAAGCATATGTACAAGCACAATGATAGAACAACCAATGTAGCACAATTGAACAATGGTCCAACAGGATGGGTGCCATTCACGGTACATAACATATAATGATGATGCAACAATTGATGGTTACTGTCACAGCTCCGGTGTCCAGGCGCAGGAGTGGCACGAACCAACCTCCCCCTCCGTGGTCTGGGTGCCTGCAAGGTCAAACTCACACAGGCTCTGGGACCCCGGTGGGGAAGGAGGGTCAGGGATATGTTGCATGGACAGGCCTTGGTATTCAGGATAACCGGAAAGAGGGGCAGGAGAGTGGATGTGGATTTGCAAGGTAAAGTAGGCAAAATACAACTAATCACAAAAACACATACTAAATCAGAGAAAACATGTTCATCATGCACATTGTACCAAATCAGTCAAATGAAAGCCAAAGAGACACTTATCTCTGGGGTGAGTGCTGGCCTCCTGCCTGCGCACTCTCAGGTCTGGTAACAGGAGCACTTCAATGCTGCAAAGAGAGCGTGAGTTACTATTCTGAATGCGTGTTTACAACACACATGCACATCCCCATACATGCCCCAAAGTAAGTGGCATCTCCGCAAACAAACTCACCTGTCTGCTGCTATGTACCCATACGTTAGCTTGGTATATAAAATAATCAGTACCTCTCGATTTATAACTAACGCTCTGCTGTGTATTAGGCACTTCTCTATCCACATGTAAATATGTACCTTTTGTTTTCGGACACACTTCCCGGTTCGCTCCGCGGACAGGACGGGGTTCGGGCAAGCGACTTGCGTGATGTCCGCGGACATCTAACGTGCTCTCCCATTGGCTGTAGTAAGGCGTGCAGTGCGTCTTATTTTCAGAGACGCCCGCCATCTTAGTTTATTGTTCGTATATTGGCATTTGTGGCAAGCTCTGCGATGACTTCAGACTTCACAAGTGATTATCACAACGTAACAAGCTCTGCGGTGACTTCAGACTTCACAAGTGATTATCACAATGTAACAGGCGAAAATTCCGATGTGATAAGATCAGAGGATAAGATCAGAGGACAGCAGGGCCTCCAATGGGGTTGAGTGAGGCTCATGTGGATTACACTTCCTGAACATCCCAGGCTGCTGCAGACTTGCAGGAGACACGCCATCAGTACACGGTGGCCTGCATAGGACCGAGGAGCAGATATCCCATTCCCCCCACCCCCGCCCATTACCCATGTCTCCCTCCTGTATCCCCCACCCCCGCTCATTACCCGTGTCTCCCTCCTGTACCTCCCCCACCCCCGCTCATGCCCGTGTCTCCCTCGTGTTCCCCCCAACCCCCGCTCATTACCCGTGTCTCTCTCTTGTTTCCCCCCACCCCCCGCTCATTACCCGTGTCTTCCTCCTGTACCCCCCACTCCCTGCTCATGCCCCGTGTCTCCCTCCTGTTCCCCCCACCCCCCGCTCATGCCCATGTCTCCCTCCTGTAACCCCCGCTCATGCCCTGTATCTCCCCTGTTCCCCCCCACCCCCCCGCTCATGCCCTGTGTCTCCCTCCTGTTCCCCCACCCCTGCTCATGCCCCATGTCTCTCTTCTGTTACCCCCCACCCCCCGCTCATGCCCCGTGTCTCTCTCATGTTCCCCCCAACCCCCGCTCATGCCCCGTGTCTCCCTCTTGTTGCCCCTCATGCCCTGTGTCTCCCTCGTGTTCCCCCCACCCCCTGCTCATGCCCCGTGTCTCCCTCGTGTTCCCCCCACCCCCGCTCATACCCCGTGTCTCCCTGCTGTTGCCCCCCACCCCCCGCTCATGCCCCGTGTCTCTCTCCTGTTGCTCCCCACCCCCTGCCCGTGTCTCCCTGCTGTTTCCCCCACCCTCCGCTCATGCCCCTTGTCTCTCTCCTGTTGCTCCCCACCCCCTGCCCGTGTCTCCCTGCTGTTTTCCCCACCCTCCGCTCATGCCCCTTGTCTCCCCCGTGTTCCCCCCACCCCCCGCTCATACCCTGTGTCTCCCTGCTGTTGCCCCCATCCCCCGCTCATGCCCCGTGTCTCCCTCCTGTTGCCCCAGCCCCTCTCATGCCCCGTGTCTCTCTCCTGTTATCCCCCACCCCCCGCTCATGCCCCGTGTCTCCCTGCTGTTGTTCCCCACCCCCCGCTCATGTCCCGTGTCTCCCTGCTGTTGCCCTCCACCCCCCGCTCATGCCCCGCGTCACTCTCCTGTTACCCCCCACCCCGCTCATGCCCCGTGTTTCCCTCGTGTCCCCCCCACCCCGCTCATGCCCCGTGTCTCCCTGCTGTTGCACCCCAACCTCCGCACAGGCCCGTGTCTCCCTCCTGTTTCCCCCCACCCCCGCTCATGCCCCGTGTCTCTCTCCTGTTGCCCCCCGCCCCCGGTCATGCCCCGTGTCTCCCTCCTATTGCCCCCACCCCCGCTTATGCACCGTGTCTCTCTCCTGTTGCCCCCACCCCCTCTCATGCCCTGTGTCTCTCTCCTGTTACCCCCCACCCCCTCTCATGCCCCGTGTCTCTCTCCTGTTGCCCCCCATGCCCGGTCATGCCCCGTGTCTCCCTGCTGTTGCCCCTCACCCCCCGGTCATGCCCCATGTCTCCCTGTAGTTGCCCCACCCCCGCTCATGCCCCGTGTCTCTCTCCTGTTACCCCCCACCCCCCTCTCATGCCCTGTGTCTCTCTCCTGATGCCCCCCACTCCCCGGTCATGCCCTGTGTCTCTCTCCTGATGCCCCCCACTCCCCGGTCATGCCCCGTGTCTCCCTGCTGTTTCCCCCCACCCCCCGCTCATGCCTCGTGTCTCCCTGCTGTTGCCCCCCATCCCCGCTCATGCCCCATGTCTCTCTCCTGTTCCCCCCACCCCCGCTCATGCCCCGTGTCTTTCTCCTGTTGCCCCCCTGCTCATGCCCCGTGTCTCCCTGCTGTTGCCCCTCACACCCGCTCCTGCCCCGTGTATCTCTCCTGTTACCCCCACCCCCTCTCATGCCCTGTGTCTCCCTTGTGTTCCCCCACCCCCCGCTCATGCCCCATGTCTTCCTGCTGTTGCCCCCCCACCCCCTGCTCATGCCCGTGTCTCCCTGCTGTTGCCCCCACCCCTGCTCATGCCCCGTGTCTCTCTCCTGTTACCGCCCACCCCCTCTCATGCCCCGTGTCTCTCTCCTGTTACCCCCAACCCCTCTCATGCCCCGTGTCTCTCTCCTGTTGCCCCCCACCCCCCGATCATGCCCCGTGTCTCCCTTCTGTTGCCCCCTGTTAGGGAGAATTCTCTGTTTAGGCTTAATTTCCTAACCTAGTGAGTCCCCCAGCAGCTTTGCTGGATTTCTGGAGTTTGTTTTTCCCATCCTGCCAAGAGTGAGACTCTTTTTCTCCCACTCTTGGACATGAATGTGGTTAATTCCTTTGAATGTCAATGTGTTCTATGGGCTATGGGGTCTTTTACTCCATAGGGTCTCATATGTTTTTCTATGTGTGTTACACCGCACCCTCCATGCCGTAACACTGGGGCGTCCTAGAGGATCCCCACCATAGTCTCCATACCCTGGGACTGACTACTGTCTCCCAGGGCATGTAAAGTCACCATTGGCTTTACTAGACCTTAATTTACTAACATAATTAGTACAAACCATCCTATTGTGGACGTACTTGTAGGGGTAATTCGATTACCTCTGGGTCTGTTATTCGAGGGGGCACTTTCCCGTCCCCCCTCGTCGAGTTTTGGCTGGTGGCAGTGGAAACTACTTGTTATATTCGACCCCGAAGATAATTCTATGGGATTCTTCCCATTGTTGGAGGTTAATACTTTTTCTCGTTAATCTCTAACATACCACCGGTTTATTTATCTTAAATAAATCTATCGGTTGGTATTTTTTGCCAGAACTCGGTTTTTAAAATGGCGTCTGTGTTCGTCTCTGTGACTCCTAAACCAAAGGTTGAGCCATTTGTTCCACTTTTGGCGGGCTTCTGCACAGAGGCCCTCCAAAGTGGTGCTATTCCCTCTGGGTACCACAGGGGGTGTGGGAGGGGGTTTAGGCACCCTGGACTGAGTTGCCTTGCCAACTCAAGTCGCACTCTGGTGTGATTGGCCCAAGTGGTGAGCCACCCCGCTCCCCACTTAGCGTGTTTTGATTGACAGCTAGGCTGAATGAATGGGGGTTTTCTGCATGAAAGCAGGGCTTTTGGGACTGGATCTTCAGAAGTCGCCACAGGACCTAAGAATCCGACGAGGGTAAAGCTGAGCCGACCTGCAACGACGACACCTCCGGTGGAGCCCTGCTGAACCGTCTCACCACTTCCCGACGACAGAGGAGATCTCCCCACCGGAGAGTCTTCTTCCCCTGACTGATGGGCACAACCAGTCCCCTCTGCTTTTTCTTCGCTTCCAGGGCGTAGTGGTCGATTTGCCCGTGCTGAGCACCCCGGCAACCGGATAGCCACTAACCCGTACCATGACCAAAACGTGGTGCCTTGTGACGGAGCACTCCGCGGCTGGTCTCTTCCCTGGTGGTGCAACGATCTTCAACTTTCCTTCGACGACAAGAGCATCTCTTCTCTTGGCAAAGCCCCGACTTGCATCCGCCACCAGGAACAACTGCCCCCGCCGGAGCTGTCTCGCCACATACAAGGTACCGTGTCCGCCTGGCTTCCCTTTTTGACTGTTAGCGTGAGGTGTCTTAATCCTCGCCTCTCCATTGGGTCGCCTCCAAGCTTTCGTAACTTTCTGTTCTGAACTGGTCCAATCTTTCAATAACAATTTGCGACAAAGACTTGAAGTGCATTTCCACTGTGATACTTTTTGGGACATATCGCCTTGCCTCTCTCCGAGTGGGCCTGGCCTCTGAACTTTGCGATCTATAGTAGACCCTGCCTTACTTGCCTTGCATTTGTTCGTAAAAGTGTTGGTACCAAGTTGATTTCATACCCTGCCTTTTCTCTCCCATCCTAACGAATACTAGATTGCAATCTAGGTTAAAGCATTCACCTCTGTCTGCAAATAAGTGGTGGGTTGAACCTAGACTTGTCGTACTATTGTTAGGGGGATTGATTTACTTATAGTAATTGTGATTGAAGTTGTTTGCCGTATTAGTGCCAGAGTGTTTTTCATAGATGTTTTGTTATAAATAAATATCTATATATCTTTACACCCAAGCTCTGTTCCGTGTTTGCTTGTTCTACTGTGTAAATTTCCCTATTTTGTATACTCCTCATACTGCCTAACTCTTCATGAGGGAAGTCTGACTGCTCAGCCACAGCTACCAAGTGAATCTGTGTGGTACAGAATGCTACCAAGTGGGTTTACTGGCAAACACCTGTAGTCCTAAATCTTTTGCAGTGGTCCCAGAGGGAACTGCACAGGTTTCCGCCTAACACCCCCCACCCCCTGCTCATGCCCCGTGTCTCTCTCCTGTTACCCCCCACCCCCGTATCATGCCCCGTGTCTCCCTCGTGTTCACCCCACCCCCGCTCATGCACCGTGTCTCCCTGCTGTTGCCCCCCACCCCTGCTCATGCCCCGTGTCTCTCTCATGTTGCCTCCCACCCCCCGCTCATGCCCCGTGTCTCTCTCCTGTTACCCCCACCCCCTCTCATGCCCTGTCTCTCTCCTGTTGCCCCCCACCCCCCGGTCATGCCCCGTGTCTCTCTCCTGTTGTCCCCCAGTCATTCCCCGTGTATCCCTCCTGTTGCCCCCCACCCCGGCTCATGCCCCGTGTCTCTCTTCTGTTACCCCCCACCCCCCTCTCATGCCCCATGTCTCCCTCGTTTTCCCCTGCCCCCCGCCCATGCCCCGTGTCTCCCAGCTGTTGCCCCCCACCCCCCGCTCATGCCCCGTGTCTGTCTCCTGTTGCCCCCTACCCCCGGCTCATGCCCCGTGTCTCTCTCCTGTTACCCCCCACCCCCTCTCATGCCCCGTGTCTCCCTCGTGTTCCCCCACCCCCAGCTCATGCCCTGTGTCTCTCTGCTGTTGCCCCCCACCCCCGCTCATGCCCCGTGTCTCTCTCATGTTGCCCCCACCCCCTCTCATGCCCCGTGTCTCTCTCCTGTTACCCCCCACCCCCCTCTCATGCCCCATGTCTCTCTCCTGTTGCCCCCACCCCCCGGTCATGCCCCGTGTCTCTCTGTTGCCCCCCACCCCCGGTCATGCCCCGTGTCTCCCGCCTGTTGCCTCCCACCCCCTGCTCATGCCCCGTGTCTCTCTTCTGTTACCCCCCACCCCCCTCTCATGCCCCGTGTCTGTCTCCTGTTGCCCCCCACACCCCGCTCATGCCCCATGTCTCTCTCCTGTTACCCCCCACCCCCTCTCATGCCCCGTGTCTCTCTCCTGTTGCCCCCCACCCCCCGGTCATGCCCCGTGTCTCTCTCCTGTTACCCCCACCCCCCTCTCATGCCCCGTGTCTCCGTCGTGTTCTCCCCACCCCCCGCTCATGCCCCGTGTTTCCCTGCTGTTGCCCCCCACTCCCCGCTCATGCCCGTGTCTCTCTCATGTAGCCTCCCACCCCCCCGCTCATGCCCCGTGTCTCTCTCCTGTTACCCCCCAACCCCTCTCATGCCCCGTGTCTCTCTCCTGTTGCCCCCCACCCCTGGTCATGCCCCGTGTCTCTCTCCTGTTGCCCCCCACCCCCCAGTCGTGCCCCGTGTCTCCCTCCTGTTGCCCCCCACCCCCTGCTCATGCCCCATGTCTCTCTTCTGTTACCCCCCACCCCCTCTCATGCCCCGTGTCTCCCTTGTTTTCCCCCGCCCCCGCCCATGCCCCATGTCTCCCTGCTGTTGCCCCCCACCCCCCGCTCATGCCCCGTGTCTGTCTCCTGTTGCCCCCCACCCCCCGCTCATGCCCCGTGTCTCTCTCCTGTTACCCCCCACCCCCCTCTCATGCCCCGTGTCTCCCTCGTGTTCCCCCCACCCCCCACTCATGCCCCGTGTCTCCCTGCTGTTGCCCCCCCACCCCCCGCTCATGCCCCGTGTCTCTCTCATGTTGCCCCCACCCCCTCTCATGCCCCGTGTCTCTCTCCTGTTACCCCCCCACCCCCCTCTCATGCCCCATGTCTCTCTCCTGTTGCCCCCTACCCCCCTGTCATGCCCCGTGTCTCTCTCCTGTTGCCCCCTACCCCCAGTCATGCCCCGTGTCTCCCTGTTGCCCCCCACTCCCCGGTCATGCCCCGTGTCTCCCTCCTGTTGCCTCCCACCCCCTGCTCATGCCCCGTGTCTCTCTTCTGTTACCCACCACCCCCCTCTCATGCCCCGTGTCTCCCTCATTTTGCCCCCTACCCCCCGGACATGCCCCATGTCTCTCTACTGTTGCCCCCCACCCCCTGCTCATGCCCTGTGTCTCTCTTCTGTTACCCCCCACCCCCCTCTCATGCCCCATGTCTCTCTCCTGTTGCCCCCTACCCCCCAGTCATGCCCCGTGTCTCTCTCCTGTTGCCCCCCACCCCCTCTCATGCCCCGTGTCTCTCTCCTGTTACCCCCCACCCCCCTCTCATGCCCCATGCCTCTCTCCTGTTGGCCCCCCACCCCCCGGTCATGCCCCGTGTATCTCTCCTGTTGCCCCCCACCCCCGGTCATGCCCTGTGTCTCCCTGTTGCCCCCCACCCCCGGTCATGCCCCGTGTCTCCCTCCTGTTGCCTCCCACCCCCTGCTCATGCCCCGTGTCTGTCTCCTGTTGCCCCCCACCCCCCGCTCATGCCCCGTGTCTCTCTCCTGTTGCCCCCCACCCCCCGGTCATGCCCCGTGTCTCCCTTTTGTTGCCCCCCACCCCCCGCTCATGCCCCGTGTCTCTCTCCTGTTACCCCCACCCCCTCTCATGCCCCGTGTCTCCGTTGTGTTCCTCCCACCCCCCGCTCAAGCCCCGTGTTTCCCTGCTGTTGCCCCCCACCCCCCGCTCATGCCCGTGTCTCTCTCATGTTGCCTCCCACCCCCCGCTCATGCCCCGTGTCTCTCTCCTGTTACCCCCCACCCCCTCTCATGCCCCGTGTCTCTCTCCTGTTGCCCCCCACCCCCTGGTCATGCCCTGTGTCTCTCCTGTTGCCCCCCCACCCCCCAGTCATGCCCCGTGTCTCCCTCATGTTGCCCCCCACCCCCCACTCATGCCCCATGTCTCTCCTCTGTTACCTCCCACCCCCTCTCATGCCCCATGTCTCCCTCGTCTTCCCACGCCCCCCGCCCATGCCCCATGTCTCCCTGCTGTTGCCCCCCACCCCCCGCTCAGGCCCCGTGTCTGTCTCCTGTTGCCCCCCACCCCCGCTCATGCCCCGTGTCTCTCTCCTGTTACCCCCCACCCCCTCTCCTGCCCCGTGTCTCCCTCATGTTCCCCCCACCCCCGCTCATGCCCCGTGTCTCTCTCATGTTGCCCCCACCCCCTCTCATGCCCCGTGTCTCTCTCCTGTTACCCCCCACCCCCCTCTCATGCCCTATGTCTCTCTCCTGTTGCCCCCTACCCCCGGTCATGTCCCGTGTCTCTCTGCTGTTTCCCCCCACCCCCCCGGTCATGCCCCGTGTCTCCCTGTTACCCCCCACCCCCTGGTCATGCCCCGTGTCTCCCTCCTGTTGCCTCCCACCCCCTGCTCATGCCCCGTGTCTCTCTTCTGTTACCCCCCACCCCCTCTCATGCCCCGTGTCTCCTTCATTTTCCCCCGCCCCCCACCCATGCCCCCGTGTCTCCCTGCTGTTGCCCCCACCCCCCGCTTATGACCCGTGTCTGTCTCCTGTTACCCCCCACCCCCCGCTCATGCCCCGTGTCTCTCTCCTGTTACCCCCCACCCCTCTCTCATGCCCCGTGTCTCTCTCCTTTTGCCCCCCACACCCCAGTCATGCCCTGTGTCTCCCTGCTTTTGCCCCCCACCCCCACTCATGCCCCGTGTCTCTCTCCTGTTACCCCCACCCCCCTCTCATGCCCCGTGTCTCTCTCCTGTTATCCCCCAGCCCCCTCTCATGCCCTGTGTCTCCCTTCTGTTGCCACCCCACCCCCCGGTCATGCCCGTGTCTCTCTCCTGTTACCCCCCCCCACTCATGCCCCGTGTCTCTCTCCTGTTACCTACCACCCCCCGCTCATGCCCTGTGTCTCCCTGCTTTTGCCCCCTCCCCCCACTCATGCCCCGTGTCTCTCACATGTTGCCCCCCAGCCCCCGCTCATGCCTGTGTCTCTCTCCTGTTACCCCTCACCCCCTCATGCCCCGTGTCTCCCTCATTTTCCCCCGCCCCCCACCCATGCCCCCGTGTCTCCCTGCTGTTGCCCCTACCCCCCGCTTATGACCCGTGTCTGTCTCCTGTTACCCCCCACCCCCCACTCATGCCCCGTGTCTCTCTCCTGTTACCTACCACCCCCCGCTCATGCCCCGTGTCTCCCTGCTTTTGCCCCCTCCCCCCGCTCATGCCCCGTGTCTCTCTCCTGTTACCCCCCACCCCCCACTCATGCCCTGTGTCTCTCTCCTGTTACCCCCCAACCCCCTCTCATGCCCTGTGTCTCCCTTGTGTTCCCCCAGCCCCTGCTCATGCCCCGTGTCTCCCTGCTGTTGCCCCCCACCCCTGCTCATGCCCCGTGTCTCCCTGCTGTTGCCCCCCACCCCCGCTCATGCCCTTTGTCTCTCTCCTGTTACCCCCCGCTCATGCCCCATGTCTCCCTGTTGTTGCGCCCCACCCCCGCTCATACCCCGTGTCTCCCTCCTGTTACCCTCCCACCCCCCGCTCATGCGCCATGTCTCTCTCTTGTTACCCCCCTCTCATGCCCCGTGTCTCCCTCCTGGTCCCCCCTACCCATGCCCTGTTGTGTTCTCTTTATACACCCTGCCTTCCCTTTCCATGTTGTCCATCTTGGTAAAAGATTTTCCTTCCTACACCGGGACGCCGCCACTTTGAGACCCTAAGATGCTAGTGGTCTTCGTCCATTGAAAAGGACGTTATGGTTACGTTGCACTAATAAAAAACGATGAAATTCAATTAAAAAAATGTGTTAAAGGGACGTTATGGTTAAGTTGCACTGATAAAAAACTATGAAATTCAATGAAAAAACATTGTTACAGGGACGTTATGGTTAAGTTGCACTAATAAAAACCTATGAAAATCAATGAAAAAACTTTGTTAAAGGGACGTTATGGTAAAGTTGCACTAATAGAAACCAATGAAAGTCAGTGAAAAAACTTTGTTAAAGGGACGTTATGGTAGTTGCGCTATTAAAAACCTATGAAATTCAGTGAAAAAACGTTGGTAAAGGGACATTATGGCTAAGTTGCGCTACTAAAAACCTATGAAATTCAGTAAAAAAACTTTGTTAAGGGACGTTATGGTTCCAAGTAAAACCGAAAAACCCTTGAAATTCGCCAGTTATGGTAAGCTAAGCAACCATAACTCGCGCCACCACCATGCATTGCTAAGCCTAACACCCAAGACATCAAAGATGACATCACAAATGTCATTGATGACATCACTGATGACATCACACGTCTGACGCCCCCTTTTTTCCTTTCCTGACATATCTATATATATATATATAGAGAGAGAGTTCTTTATGGATAGCTTTCTCTAACCTGGAGATTATAGTGGGAGTCATTATAGGAAAATCTGAATGTATTATAAGGTGGCGGTCGCCGCCCTATAGTTAAGGTGAGTCGGAGACACATAGGAACCCCTCATTATTCCTTTGTTAATAACATTTGATTTGAGTAACGGATTTGGGCGGAATTCCGAAAGTGGTTACATGTCTGCAGGCCTCCCTAGACTGCAAGGTTTTGTAAGGATTCCTTAAAAAATAAAATAGTTATGAAGCGTCATAAGTGCAGCCTACTCCCCTTTCATTTTCCCATAAACAAGAAATGCCAATTTTTTGCCAAATCGCACATCCCAAACTTCTGGTTGATTTGGACCAGGTACAAAACATCTTGGGCATGAAACATTGACCCGCGATCCATGCCTGGTTTGGGAATATTCCTTGCCGTAGTTATTTTAAAATTTGATGGAGAACAATTATAGTTATATCTCCCATGGTGCATTGTAGGATCATGGTTTTCAGAAATGAAACGATCGCCTTCTTGTTTTTCTCTTGATGCGAGAGATATTTGCGTCTATAGCCAAGGTAATGGGAAAATGAAACGTAGTAAAAAGCTATTTGCAGGTCAGAAAACATACAGATGCCATCATGGTAGAGGTGGGGGAATGGCTATAGGGCACTGAGTGAAATTTGGGAGTTGGAGGGGGTACAGGGACCGAGTTTGCAACACAAAGCTTTCTGTAGCCTCGGCTATATTCACGAATAGCAAACCTCTCATAGCAAACTGTGTCACAGAAGAAGCATGTGTTGTGGTGGAAAGGGAGAGAGCAGGGGAGAAGAGGAGGCCATCTGGAGCCTGGGGGAGCTGGCACAGATGCAGGACGCACTTGCTGTGGTGCAGGGGGCAGGAAAGCATTTTTTTCACCCGTTTTGCTAATTCGCAGCGATATCCAAGGCTACAAAGGAATACAAATAGCCGAGTGTATGTGTAGTTCAGTATTTGCGGCTATATAGTTTGGGGTGTCAGTGTTTTATTTTTTTTTAAAGTACTTTGTTTAGGCATAGTGACAAATCACTGGCCATAAAGGCTATGGTCAGTGACCTGGTAGGTATAAGAGAGTCTTTTTTGTTTTAGATGTGTGTTTTCAGACTTTTGAGCATATGAAACTTTGGAGAAAGATAGAAGAAAATAGTTTAACAAAATTAATATAAAAGGGGCAATTATGGTCTAGTTTTAGATGTGACATACACTGTATTTTACGTTGTGTATTGTCACTTATGGTATTATGTTGTGTGGGTGTGCAATGTTTGCCTATCTAGTTTACTGTTATGTATTTTTCTATGGTTTCTTATTTTTCAGTTACTTTACATAAGTACATGAGTAGTGTTGTTCTGTATTGATCATTTAAGTTGGATTGTAGTATACAACTTGAAGTTAGTCCCTTGTCAACTGACCTTTTGTAACAGTGGTAATGATAACAGTCAATGAACTGTAGCCAAAGTTATAATAAAACATTTTTGTGTTATTATTTATTGTATTTGTGTATTTTCATATGATAAGTAGTCCTTAAAAGGACTGTTATGGGGTACAATGAGAGTAGAACTTTTGCACATTAGGAGTACTGTTTTCATGTTATGAAGGAACACTGCATTTCCTTCATCAATTAGGTGCACTCCGTCATGTCTATAGAAATTGACCATGTAGAACTGTATGTTGTTGTTTGCAATCCATAATTGGTTGTGGTCTGTCATGATTGCAGAAACTGCTTTATTAATATTTCTGTGGGATTTCTCAATTTTACCATTAAATCTGGTGGCCCATCTCCATTTTTGCTTCGGTATGAGATTCGAAAAGATAATGATGGTGTGAGGAAATAGTTCAATTATTTTTCCCATGTTTTGTTTCATCATTAAAGTAAGGGACACCCCTCGTACATTCACCAAATCATTCCCTCCACAATGAATTAGTATTACGTCTGGGTGCCCTGTACATCTCAGACTAAACAATTTTGGAAAAACCTGGAACCAACGCATTCCCTGCAATCCAAACCATTTAATTGTAAAATATCTCAAACCTAGGTCCATGTTAATATGTAGTTTCTCACAAAAATCCAGCAACCAAAACAGCCAACTGTCTCCAATTAGCCACACAGTTTTCAAACCAGCCATGATATTTGCAGTATTTCGCTGTTTCTAGAAAAATTATTACTAGTATGAATTTCTAGTAGTTTGTATGAACAGGGTATGTATGATGTGTGTTTTGTACTGTCTAATTGGTCCATGGTGCTGTTGTTATTATTCGTGGCTATCCAACTGCCGTCCAGCGTGCAGCATTGCTATTTGTGGGTAGATCCTCACCCCATCCTCCATTGCAGCCGTGGCTATATTCGAGCAAGTGACACATCGTGTGTTTGTAGACGTGTGGTAGCCGTGCCTATCCGAAATTTTGGGTGGGGTGCATCTTATATGCATTGAGTGTTTTGGGAGATTGTAAGAAACTAGGGGAATGGGGGGAATATAAGGATTGGAGGGGTCTGGTAGGCAGGTCAGGGACAGTTTTGGGATTTTGGTGGAGTGGAAATGCAATTTTGAATTAGTCATTTTTGCAAATAGCTGCAGTTATCATCAAACGTCTAAGAGGGGCTCTTGTATAGTCACGTCTATAAAAAGCATGTGCATAGATGCTTCAATACAATTCTGGATTTCATTAATTGCAGCTGGAACCATGGGTGTATTTAAAGTTGCGTTTAATTTAAATTTTCTCTGCAATGATCATATTCTCATGTGGATGAAACAGTACAGATTCTTTATTGTGTGTGTTATTTTATGTACTTAGTTGTTCACTTATTTGATTTGAAGGCCAATTTAGTTTGATTTTGGGCTTGCAGAAAAACCTGCGTGCAGCCGCGAATACAAATCAAGATCTGTAGCCGCGTCGAATAGCCGCGGCTATGAAAGATGCATGGTGGGGTAAAAATAGTTTTGTGTCAGTTTCATTGTTTGTTATTGGTTGTTGTTACTTTTGCATTTGTGTAGGGCTTAGTGATAGGTTGTGCTCAAAATGTGTCATGAGTTTTATTGGTATATAGTCCTCTGTTTTTGGTGTTTGTTTTGGAAAGTATAAAAGCCACCATTTTATGCAGCTTTGTCCTATTGATTCCTGACTCTGACAGTGCACATGGTAGGCGTGTGGCTGATTTGAAAGTAAGTGTTAATCTTTAGTGCCCATTGCTTTCAGATGGTGGTTATTATTATTTTCTTCATTTGCTGTGTTTGAGTGGCAGGTATTTTTAATGTATTTTTTAAGTTTAAAAAATGTGGAGCTTTTGTATTTGTTATTAAGGTTGAAGGTAATTTGAGGGTGCTTCTTGTACTTTTAATGTATTTTGAGGTATGCAGTACTTGTAGGTGTTTGGCGTGTTTTGTGAGGTAGTTCAATTGCTTGTGTTGTGCAAGTTCTTTTTTGTAAGGTGCTTATTTTTGTATTTCCTTGTAGCTGCATTGTTATCATCATCATCATCCCAGTGGATTTGCACTAGATGTTGTACCGTTAATTCCTGTGAAAGGTCAACCTATGTTCAAAAGATAGTGGTACTGCTGGAGATGTAAATAGGAGATGTATGGAAAGCTTTCTTAGTGACATTTCTAGTATTTATAATGATTTTTCACATGGAGTGGAATCTCTCCCATTCCTTAACTTTGGCATCTCCCTTGGCTACCCATTGGAGGCATCGTCCATACAGGACTTTTTCACTGAATCTGGGAAGTGTTATAAGGCAGCGCACCTGGTGAATGCAAACTTGGTTATGATAACGCTGTTGAAGTTTGCTTCTTTAAAAAAAAACTGACAATGGCAGGTAATTTGGTGCTGTGCGATTAAATTCGCCATTCACTATATGTGGCATCTTCCATCTCCAACTACCCAGTCACAGCATTTTGTACACATGACTTATCACGGTTAGATTGGGTATTGGTAAGAGAGGAGTTTGTGTACTCGATACCACTGCTGATGTAGAGGCTTAATTTCCAGTTGGCGTTGTTGATGCAATGGTGGATGGAGGTTCAGCAGGTGATGCTGATCTTCGTCTATGCAAGGAACGGGCCCCATGCATTTTTCTTTTGTGATGTTCATGGGCTTTATGATATTCATGTTAGGCAGAATCATATGCAGTGCCGTTTGGGAACATCTCACACAATTAAGACTACAAGTGACAGTACAAATTCACCTTTGGTACAAGCCCGTACTACACAGTAAAGTGGTAGCGATGGCTGAGCAGCCAGACTTATCTCAAGAGTAAAGTGAGCAGTATCAGAAGTTACACAAAGAACAGCAATTACTATCTTTCAAGCAAACACTGACTCAAGGTTTCTGAGTAAAAGAATATACATTTATTTATACATCATTTGTAAAACATATTACTAAAGTAAAGCAGCAGAAAATCACAATCTTAATATACTATACAACACGCCAAAGAATTCTGGACAATTTAAGCTCAAAATGAAGTGTGAGAAAAATGGCACTCCAGCAATTTAAAAGGGAGGGAAAGACAAGGTTTGTTTGTTTGTTTATACATGTGTTATGCGCACCAAACCCATGGGTAAGAGGGCGCAGCAGTATGAAGATGCAAAGCTTACATAGTTACAAATATACATTGAATGAACACAAATATACACAAAAATTACATAAGTACAGAGTATGCAGAATGTGCAGATATATACAGCGATAATGTGGCCTTTGTGGTTGCACGAATGAACATGGGCAGTGTTCAGAAAGGCACCATGCTTAGTCAGAGCATCCATGTATTACTAAGGCACGCAGGTGAACAGGGACAACGGGCATATTCTATCAGGTCAGAGGCTAAGGGTCTATGGCGATGATGTGATTTATCACATTTCTTCTGAAACGTAGTTAGGGTTGGTCAGTTCTCAAATCTTGAGGCAGAGCATTCCAGCATTTAGCGGCCTTTACAGGGAAGCTATTGCCACCAATAGTGGTCAGCTTGTGTTTAGGTATGGTCAGACAATTAGCATTGCCAGCTCTGGTTAGTCTGTGGGCGGTTTTTCTCTGAAACGTAGCTGTGAGATAGCTAGGGGCAGAGTTATTAAGAGCTTTGTGGGTCAATGAAAGTGTCTTCAATTGTATTTTATTGGCCGTGGATAACCATTTGTGATGGCGTCTGATAGGGGAAATGTGGGTTCTTTTGTTTATGCCTAAGGCTGCCCTTAAAGTGTTATTTTGTAGGGTTTGGAGTTTGTGGATAGTTGTTTTATTAGCACCACTGTAAAGAGTGTTACAATAATCAATTCTGGAAAGCATTAGAGCTCTAGCCAGGATCAAGCAACTGTCGTCAGAGAGGAAGGGCTTGCCAGCTCTGAGTAGCTTGCACATATAGGCTGTGGTGGAAGTCAGGGATTTGATCTGTTTATCAAATGACAATGTGGAGTCCAAGTAGAAGCTGAGGGTTTTTACCTCCTTGGATGCTATGATAGAGTTCCCATCAATGTTGAATGCGGAAAAATTCCTGACCTAGTTTTTTGATGTTGGCCTGAGAACCCAAGATTATCAGCTCTGTCTTATCATCGTTTAAGCATAGGCCATGAGTGGCCATCCATGCTTGGATGATAAGATATACTTTGTTCACCAGCCCCATGTCCTTGTTGTGATCCCCAGAAAGTGGGAAGAGAATCTGGGTATCATCTGCGTAATTAGTGTAGGTAATACCCAGAAGGTCCAGATCATAAAACAAGGGTTTGTTGAAGATATTGTATAGAGTTGGAGAGACGCAAGAGCCTTGAGGGACACCGCACAGTATGGGGGTGGGGTCTGCTGCTGCCGAGGGAGAGAAGACTCTCTTAGTTCTCTTGCTCAAGAAGGATTTAATCCAGTTAATAGCTTCCAGGGAGAAGTGAGCAGCAGAATCAAGGTGTCTGCAGAGGACTTTATGGTCGACCAGATCGAATGAGGCTGAGAGATCAAGAAGGAGTAGAAGTAATGACTGCCCTTAGTCTCTCAACTTGTCTATTTGGTCTTTAAGTCAATTAAGACTGTTTCTGTCCCGTATAGCGGGCGGAAGCCAGATTTTCTGTTACCAAGGATTTTGTTCTGTTCAAGGTGCTTTTGAATTTGGTTGCAGGCAGCTTTATCCAGTATTTTGTGTAAGAAAGGGACCGTGGTAATAGTACGGTAGTTGGTAGGGATGAGAGGATCTAGGGTCTGTTTCTTCAGGAGAGGGAGCACCCAAGATTGTTTAAGGTTAGCAGGGATAGTGCATGTGGCAAAGGAGGTGTTAATCAGTTTGGTGATGAATGGGGATAGATCTCTGGCGGCATCTTTAATTAACTGTGCTGGGCAGATGTCACCTTTGCAATTGGAAGGTTTTAGAGAGAGGATCATTTTTTCTACCTCTAGTGTAGACATTTTGGAAAATTGAAGAGGTTATTGTGAACCAATGGTGAAACATTAGGTACAAGAGTGTTGGGTGAGTGCTGTAGGTTCAGCCCATCTTTTTTCTGCTGAATTTTATTTTGGAGCGTAACAATTTTATTGGCCAGTGCATGTTGTACACCAAGATTTATCTTTGGTACAGATGTCAGGTGTAGCTTAGGTTACTCAGGTTATTCACAATTAAGCAGCACCAACAAGTAAGTAGGCAGGGCAATCTAGAAAAGGCTTGCTACAATGAGGATGCAATTCAATAGGCATGGCCCAATGTCTATGGTTCAGAGTCTTTGCAGAGGATCAAACAGTTCAATGTAGTTCGCGGTTAAGTCTTTGCCAAGAGTACAAAACTAAGTTGGTCGGAAGAAAAGTTACTTTAAAGAACAGAGAAGGACAAGCCCTCAGATTGGCGAAAGATTTCAAACACTTTCACTGCGGTCAGACGGAACGAACAACCAGGTTTGCACAGTACCTTTAGAGCAGAGGAAAGCTGTAGCAAAGGCAGACGTTCCTGGAAGATCCTGCAGGCTCACTGTTCCTGAAGCAACTGTCAGACTGAAATGAAGGAGGAAGACTGGAGGGTCCTGCACTGCCCAGGGAAGAAACCAGCAGTGGAGCAAAACGACAAATAAAAGGTGTGCTCCTTAAAACCCAAGCAGGGTCCGGTCCTCCTGGCTATCCGGTTCACTGTAGCTGTGCACAGCAAATTCGACCAGAGGAGGGAGGCCTGGCTTGGAGTTTGGCAAACTGGTTGGTCCCACCAGCTCAAGGGCAGAAGATTCCTTACAAATCTTCCCTGTTGTCAAAGTTTGGAGATTCGT
Source organism: Ambystoma mexicanum (assembly GCF_040938575.1). Classification (NCBI taxonomy): domain Eukaryota; kingdom Metazoa; phylum Chordata; class Amphibia; order Caudata; family Ambystomatidae; genus Ambystoma; species Ambystoma mexicanum. The sequence goes on along the minus strand of NC_090935.1, from coordinate 806,774,708 downwards.
ACCCGCAGCAGGGCTTCACTGGGAGGTTAAGTCGTGGTAGTGGTCCTCTTCTTTCAGCTTCTCTTAGGTTCTCTCGATCCAGTGGCGACTCTGTCTTCCAAGTCCCAGAGACCTGCTTTTTATGCAGTTTTCCCCCATTCACACAGACTGGCTGTCAATCATACAGCAGGGTGGCTGTCCTGGCAGGACAGTCACCACAGCCAATCATACAGAGTACGACATGGATCTCCAAGGAGACCCTGTGCAGGGAATCTCAAACACCTCCCTCACATCCTGTCTCCCCCAGACATTTAGGCGCCTAAGGAGGGCTTCTGTGCAGAAGCCCGCCAAAGGACGGTGAACAAAGGAACCAAACCTGGTTTAGCACACAGACTATAACACAAGAAAGACCTTTACAAAAAGAAATGGCGAATAAACCCAGCCGGAACCAAAATAAAATAAAAGGGGTCCAGCGGATTAAAGTTCGAGGCTACTAACGTAGCCTAAAACAGTTCCAGGGCTATTTTCATAGACCGCGGTAGGTAAAAAATGGTAGATACCACTGCCACCAGCCAAATCTTAAAGAAAGGGGAACGAAATAATGTTCCATGAGAAACAGACAAAAAGGGACAACTATTAACCCTTTCCAGTACTCTATGTAAGATAGTTTGTACTGGGTCTGTGAATTTAAAAAGACTAATAAAGTCAAGGGCAACTTTACATGTTCTTGGGGACAGTAGTCAGCCCCAGAAAATGGAGTTTAGAGTGGGAAGTGTGAAAAATACAACCCTCCAACTGTCGCAGTGATGCGATCGCCATACATGTCACATCTGGCATTCAGCCTTCTACATATCAGTGTCACGTGCATCCATGTTGCATCACAGTTGCACACTTGTCAAATACACACAAATGCACATGTACACAGTGCAGATACATGCAGCAGGAACCACCATCCATGTGTGACACCACAACCATGCCAACGTACATACACAGAAATTCAAACATGTGTGCTATCACACCTGCGTTTGCACAGCATGCTTACCAACACATACACCACCGATGTGTCTCACACCTAATAGGACTCACATGTGGCAGCCTCATGCCCCTGTTCATACACATCCCTACATGGCCCTACGAAAACACATGTGCAACCTGCACACTACTGGCACACCATCACACGCACAGCGTCCAATCAGTATGCATGTACACTTACCGCTCGACTCCCGACGGGTCTGCCTATCAAAGACCTGGACGTGGAGCGCTGGGCATATGTGTTCCAGGACCCTCATCTGGTGGTCGGACAGGTGGCCCCGGCGCCCCTTGGCATCCGCTGCCTTCAAGAGGCGCCGGGCCTTGTTGAGGGTCCTGGACCTGAAGTCCTCCCAGTGCTTCTTGACATGTTGTAAGTCATGAACTGCCACCCCCTCCGCGTTGATGGCAGTCACGATGTCCATCCAGATCCTGGTCCGTCCTTCATTGTCGGTGCGCAAAACTTCCAAAGAGGGCATCATACTGCCCCAGGTCTTGCTCCACCAGGACACCAACTTCCCTGGCACTGAAGCTGATGGCCCTCTGCTTTTCTGGCTGGGGGTTGCCAGTGGTGCCAGATGGTGTTGTGCTCGACATGGCAACCACATAGGCAGGAGTGGGTGGGCAACTGGGTCCTGGGGGTGGGCTGTGGAGCAATGGTATCCCAGTCAGGAGTCTTCGCATCCAGCAGGGGTGGACACAGCAACTACACCCCTGGCTGATGTACAGGCAGCAAATAGCAGGGCACAAGGGCAGCAGGCAGTCAGGCAGCAGCAGATGGCAGGTGGGAGCGTGCTCGGGGCTCTGGGGGGCAGTAATTCGGCCTTCTGGGCAGGAGCGTGGTCTTCCGTGTGTTGTTGCGTGGCCAGCTTGATACAGAGTGATTTGGCACGTGAAAATCTTGCACGTCAGCATGTAATTTGAGGAAAGGCCCTTCACACGTAAGCGCATCAGCACACGTACGCGGTTTCATTGGAGCAAAGGCCCTTAGCACGTAAGCGCTTCTGTGACGTGACTCGCGTGGGTGTTTCCCTTGTGACGTGGGCATAGTGGTTCAGCGTGTGTGAAAAAGACTGCACGTCCCCGTCTGAATGCATGTAATCCGAGGAAAGGGCCTACGCGCGTAAGTGGCGTGACGCGTGCGGGCGTTTCCCTCAGCATGGGTTAAAGGTGAGCGGAGCCAGCAGTTCACTGTACGTGCCTTTCGTGGAGAGCGACGTGTGTTGCTGCTTCGTGTTTTGTCGCGCGCCATCACAACTTCCAGCTATCAAGGACATATCTCTTCTTTTGGCGGGGGTATTAGCTATGCATGTTTTTCTGCATCGCGCTAGTCAGACGGTGAGTCGCGCACGCTAGTTTTCCCACTGCGGGTGCCCCTGTGTATTGCACCCGTTTTCGAGGTCATAGTAGCCTGCATGTCCCACGCGTATGCATTTTTTCGTGTTACTGGGTGCCACCGCGTACTGCGGGAGGTTGATTCCACGCACGTAGCCTGCAGGGTTGCGTGCACGGTTTTACTGCAGTTTTGGGGTGCCTGAGCGTTTTGTGATCCGTCACTACATCACCGGGGTCACATACAGCCTTGCAGGTGCAGGGGGGCTGTTAACATCTTGCATCCCACCCTCTTCACCCCAATTGCCCAGGTCAATTGTGGTGTACACCTCCCATTGGCACTACTCCAGCTGTGCCGGCACTACTAAATCTGTGCCATGGTTGGGAGGCCACCAAAGGTGAGGGGCGCCTCAGCTGGGTATCCTCCTCGTGGCGGGCGTGGTCGGGGACATGGCCGGGGTGACCAGGGAGTAGGGGGACTCCAGGGTGTCCAGGGTGGCCGCAGAGGGGGAAGAGGCAGGGGTGCACCACTTGAGCACGATATTGTGCCATGTGTCGGTGCAGTCAGCTTCTGCATCTGGCACTCGCGCCCGTGTCCGTTTCATCGACTGCCACGGGCCCAAGGGTAGTGGTAGCTGCAGGTGCAGCTGTGGACACCACCACCCAGGCTCAGGGTCTGCCAGCGCAGGCTGCATTGGCACTTGAAGAGCCCTTGGAAGATTTCCAACATGCCAGGAGGGAAACCATAGGGGCACGCAGGGCTGCACTGACCAAGACACGTGTCCCTGGGGCAGTTATGTCATCTGCTGCCCCGAACAGCCGGGTGTTGGCAAGTGCAGGGGCAGATGCACCCAACAACACCCCGGTTTTGAGTCTGCCAACCAGGACAGTTGCAGTCAATGACCCTGCCACAGCGGATGTTGCTGCACAGGGTCCATTAGAGGGCACCCAGCTGCCACTGACACAAGTCAGGCCTTTGGTCGTCCCTCCACCTGCCACTCCCTTGGCTCAATCCACCTAACCCACTCGCCATACTGATCAGGGCGGCATTAGTCAGCCAGGGTTTGCGCCACAATCCAAGAGGAGGAAGGTTGCACCTGCAGCACAGGCTGGGACCCCACACACAGCCACGACCTCCGGCACGTCGAGGAAGAAGCCTTTCTGCAAACAGGAACTGGACTTCCTCGTGGACTACGTGCGGGACCACAGCCGTGACATGCTAGTGGGTGCTAATTGTCAGACTACGGCTGCCCACCGTAATACCCACTGGAAACAAGTTGCGGAACATGTGAGTGCATTCGGCTATGAGGTGCGCACGGCGCAAGAGTGCAGAAAGCGTTGCAATGACCTCAAACGCAGCGCTAAGGCTAAGCGTGCCTCAAATTACAACTTGATTCTGGTAACTGGCAGTGGGCCTGCACCAGAGGAGGAAGACCTCACTCTGCATGAGTCACTCGTTGCAGAGTTTCATACCATCTGAATCGGTCGAAAGAGTGGGAGAGATGCCGAACTTTGATGCCCAGTCCAGTGAGTGTTGATGCGTGTTTGTCGAGGACGTGTGTGTTTTACTTGTGTGATGTGTTGTGCATAACTGCCACTATATGTCACGTGTACATGGTTCTGATGTGCAAGTAATGCAATGTTTCCCTGATGCATGTCTACTCTGCTGGATGGTGGACATGTGGAGCTGACGGGGACTGTCCGCATCAGCACTATTGCACCCTACTCAAATGCTGGCTACCAGTATGCCCCTCCGGTCCATGTTCCAGCTCACTGGCACTTCTGCATGTAGCGTGGGTTGACCTTCCTCTCAGCCCAGGGACTATGCATAGCATGACTGACGTGCATGTGTCCTCTGCCTGTAAGCGGGTACTCAATGTAGGCATGCTCCCTTGCCCCTCAATCCCCCACTCTGCACCCCAATTCCACTTTAGCACTGGTCTGCTACAATATTGCCGTTGGGTACTTCCCTGTTCATGCCTCCTGTGTACATGCTAACATCCAGCGGCCAATCTGCCAGACATATGCTGTGTGGTACATCCTTAGTACTTGATGCAGGGTGTCTCACTTGGACTTTGCAGAGGTCAGATGCCCCGCAGGGACATGAGTGCCCATTCATGCTCCATGTGCATTCCACGCATGCCCCTATGCGTCCATGACTGGATGATCACAGTAATACAAGTCCTGGATGACCTACATTACATGGCATTTCATCTGCCTTCCCATGTCAACTGTGGCTCAGTACTGCGTTGCACACATGTTTAGGGTCTGACAATCTGTGTGGGTCACAGGCCTCATCCTGTTTAATGGCCAATGACTCTGTCCAACTGGTGTAGTGTCTTCGTCACACGTGGGTGTACTCCAGAGGTTTCATCATCCTTCCTGCTTACTGTCCCATCATCATTTGCTGTGTTGTCACTTGACTCACATGATGTTGTTGATGCTAGTCAACACTGTCTGTCAATACACAGGTCTATGGTCAGCCTTTTGATACCATGCTAGGCATCCCTGCTTTTGCACTTGGGGGGAGGGGTGGTTTGCTTGTAGACATGCTACCCCTTGAATGCACATTGCACGTGATGCCTGAAGTTGACCTTGCACTGCCTTCACATTTTCAGACACACACCATGAAGTCCTTGTACATGTAGATCGTGAGTAACATACATATTTGCTGCACTGCATAGACCCACTTCAGTGCAAATTGCCACCTTTCCACAGGTCTAATCACAGAAGCAATTTCAAGTTGACCCAGCATGCATGCCAGGTTCTATTTTGTGTGTCACATGTCTGCCTGATGTGTTTGGTGTTGGGGTGTGTGTGTGTTTTGTGCTTCTAACATGTGTAGTGACCTTTTTTCTCTCTATTTTTCAGGTGATGACGCAATGGAGCCGGAGGATGGTGTTGTCATGCCAGGCACAGGGTTGTTATCACTACATCAACATAGCACAAGTGGGGGTCGTGGGGTGGTAAGCCACGAAAACCCCCAAGTGCTACAGTCCATCTTGTTTCTGGCTGACTATGAGTCCAGCCCTGATGAACACTCTGATGACCATGTCGAGTTGGATGAGCATCAGGTCCATATGTCAGGGGTGAGTGATTCTGATGTGGACACTCCTCTGTCCGCGACACCTGCACTGAGGGGTCAAACAGTCTTGGAATCTCCGCCCGTGGTGGATTGGGATGCAGGGTCACCCTCCACACCAGTCACTGATGTGCCTGGGACATCACGTCGACGGGGGCATGTAGTCGTGCATCCGCGGGCGGTGCCAACACAACGAGGACACCCGGTCCTTGGGTCCCGCAGGAGTCAAGCCCAGCAACGCGGTTGCCCTGCGCAACCGCTGTATACTGAGTGGCAGCAAGACATGGCTGCCAATTCTGAACGCCAGGGGGCAGCAATGGAGAGCATCGCTGAGAGCATGGAGCGTGTGGCCCGATCCATGCTCCCCCCTGCTAGGCAGGTGCTTCTCCAGCATCAGGCGGCACGGTTCATGGCCCGCTCGCTCAGGCTGGGCATGGCGGCCTCAGACAGGGCACGCCAGGCTGAAATGTCGTCTCTGCGTCAAGCAATTGCTGCTCACGCAGAGGCACAAATGGAGGCCCTGAAGGAGGAGTATGCTTCCCTCAGATCCACTCTGGGTGTCCTTCTGATGTCCCAGAGTGAGCGGGCAGAGCAGAGGTTTGCACAGCTTGAGCGTACCATCTCGGCTGAGCTACATGCTTGCCAGGAGGTGCAGCGGTTGTCCAGCCAGGCCTTGCAGGAGGAACTCTGTGTTACACGTGCTACCTTGCAAGAGGAAGCACGTGTATCACGGGAGGTTCTGCATGCAGACCTACGTGTCATCGCCACACAGAACCAGGCTCACCCGTCCAGCAGACTTGCTGCCGATGAGGGGCAAGCTGCGGCTAGGTGTGGTCATGCTCCTGTGCCACATCCTCCTTTCCAGGAAGAGCCAGACTCAGACGACAAACTTTCTCCCACATAGGTCGGGCTGTGCAGGCGTTGAGCCCCTGGAGTTTTTTTTTCCTCAGCATCATCGCATGTGGGTGTTGAGCAGCACCCTGTACCTCCCCCCTCCTGGGTGCCTCCCCCCCGGGTCGTATGTGGCCATTTTTGATTTTTCTTTTAGTTTAGTTAGTTAAGTTTCTGTTTGATAGTTAGTTTAAATAGGTAATGTCGGGGTTTGAAAGTTAGTGTAATTAGTTAATATAGTTTAAAATTGCTTGTCTATTGTGCTTTCATGTGACGGTGTGGTGCTTTGTGGCTTTTGAAAGCATCCATTTGTATGTGTTTGCTCCTTGGGGTCCTTGACTCACATATGCCACTCCTGCTTCCCTTATCCATGGGCTCGCAAGGATGGTTTGGTGTAACAGCCTATTACACAAGGGCTTTGGACTGTCATATATGTGGCATGTCTGCTGCTGTGGAACTTGTGTTGACACCCCTAGTGGGGATGATTGGGGTGTAATTGACCACTGTTCTTCTTTTGCTAGATGGGGTGTTTCATGATTCATGTGTACATTCATTGCTATGCATTGTGTAGTATGTTTCTTATCTTTACTGTACATGTGCTTGTTGCAATTCATGCCGTAGATAGTGTGTTCCACACTTTGGCTGTGAAAGATGGACTGATGGTGTGATTTCTGATGTACGTCTCTGACATGGTCCAGTCATGAAATGCCTAAAGAGACACACACAGATGAATCTAAAGCATTAATCATGTGTTTCATGGCCTTTCTGCAGGGGGATGAGCCTCTAGACCACCTTTGCCAGGAGACATGGGCCATTGGACGTCTGGAATCTGGACACGTGTGGTGGTGCCGACATGTGCATGTGTGCGCAAGCAGAGGCACAGGGATTGCGATCATACATCCGAAAACTGCTGACGTGTTTCAAGGGACTCCAGGCAAGGTGAGCAGCACAGGGGGGTCACAACACAGCAAACCTTCCACCAGGCCAGTTGCACATACGTGCTTAGTAGCAGCACTGATGGTGAGCTTGGACAAATATTGGTGTTGAAGCGCACAATACAGCTCAGATATGAAAGTGGTCTGATGTCTAGTTGATAGCGAAAGTTGTCTGGGGCACCTGCAGGGGCAGTGGCACAAACCCTCCGGTCCAACATGGGCCATTAAGGCACTTGTATTAGCCATGTAGCGTTCCGAGACATGGAAAGAAGCAGCTCACAGTGACAGACAGCAAGGGACATACTCGGGTGCAGTGCATTCCATTTCCAAGTAGAATTTGAAACATGCACTGCCTACTTTATTTTGGTCATGGTGGTACACGACTTGTTCTAAAGTCATACCTTGCTATATGCGTCTGTCTGCTTACCCAGGGAACATTGCATGTTGTCTGAATCGTGACACATTGGTGTTCCATTTGCCACGCACCCACCGGTGCCTGGCTTACTGCATTGACTGTGTATGAACCATCACAGGGGTAATGTTACGTATGGGTATGAAGCATCCACACAAGATTGTCTGTTTGTAGAGTAGTTTGTTACTTTGGGGCATATTTGGTGGTGTGTTTGTGTGTTTTGGGCACGCACATATTATTAACTGTGGCTCTCTTTGCAGCATTGAACTGCTCCTGTTACCGCCCTGAGAGTGCGCAGGCAGGAGGCCAGCACTCACCCCAGAGAAAAGTTTCTCTTTGACTTCCATTTGAGTAATTTGCTGCTATGTGCATGATGAACAAGTTTGGTTTAATTGTGTATGTGTTAATGTGAATACTAAATTTTTGTGCATTCCCTACTTCCCCATGTCAATCCTACTCCGCTCTCCTGCCCTTCATTACGGTTATCCAGTATGCCAATGCCTGTCCCGACTGCATATCCCTGACCCTCCTTCCCCACCAGGGTCTGAGGCCTGTGTGAGTTTGACATTGCAGGCACCCAGACCACGGTGGGGGTGGTTGGTTCGTGCCACTCCTGCGCCTGTACACGGGAGCTGTGACAGTACACATCCGTTCGTGGTGCATCATTCTATGTAATGTACCACACATGGTACACATCCTGTTGTGACATTGTTTTACTGTGCTACCTTGGTTGTTAACATCATTGTGGTAGTACTTGGCCTTTGTGGCATACTGCTACTTCAAGTCATCTACTGGAGGCTGTTCTGGTTTGTTTTCCTGCCTGCAGGCTATTTGCTTGGTTTCTGTGTTGGCCTGCTTTGAGTTCTCTTGGATTTGGTGCTTTTGCAAATCAAGGTGGACTCTGAGGGTGCTGACAACTTTTTACACACAAGGTGGGAGATGGTGACAAAGGGGAAGGGTGATCCTGTGGCCAGGTGAAATTAAAGGATGAGGCTTAATAACCCAGGTGCAGTTGTTCAGTGGGTCGTGGTGATTTGTGGGTTGGGGGTGTTTTGTTGTTGATAGGTGCCTTGCCCTGCAGTGTGATGGGCACCCTGACATTGTAATTGTGGTATCCTATGTACATGATGTATTCTGCTGACCAATGCCTGTTCATGTGTTGTGTTTACCTTTCAGGTGTGAGGGGATAGTTGTGGTTTGACATGCTGGGGTATACACATGGTGAATGTTCACATGTGATGTGTAGAGGACACTGATGGTCACTTGATTGCACATGCACATGTTGAGTGCATGTCCCTACTGACCCACACACTTGCACTTTTATCCACTACATGTACAACCACCCTTCCATGTCCACGTGTACACTCTGTTTGCCTTCTGGTGCCCACTGTGTCCCTGCAGCACATGTTCTATGAACAATTGTGAATCCTGTACATGCCTAATTTGCTTTTTGATGTAGTGTGTCGCTTAGATGTGATGCTCAGTGTGTGCATCACACACAATGGCTGTTCACTGTGCTGTGCACTGAGCAGTGCGTTGCAGGAGGTGGACAGGGCACACAGAAGCTGCAGTGTTGATTTTGCAATGCACATTGTGCATGTAGACAGGCATTCATTGTTATGTTACAACTACAACTTTTGGAATGCATTTGGGTATGACTTATTTTGGGTGGGAGGTTGTTGGTCAGTCATTTCATCTGATTCCATATCAGGCATCATTGTCTGATACCAATTTTCATTTTTCACATGGCAATGTGTACCTTTTGGTACTGTGTTGGTGTATGGCTATTGCTTGCCATGTCATGTGGTTTGGGAGGGTTTGAGTGACATACCAGTGATAGTCATGGCCTGTTTTGCAGGTCTGTGTGATTCACACCTTGCATTTGTGCCTTTTGGTCACAAGGATTCCTTGTGTTTAAGTAGCTAGGGATGCAGGCAATTCCATGGCAACAATCTCAGGATGGTAAGGTTGTGACAGATGACTGTCTGTTTGTCATCATCGATTGTCAACTGGTATGTGCCAGGCCTATGTGCACTCCGCAGGGTTGGGAGTTTAGGTGAAAAATGTGGCCACAAGCTGGGTCTGGGCTGCCTCGCCACGTGCCCTATCTCCTCCCATGTGCAGCGCCTGTGCCTGTGGTTGGGGATGTGGGGGCACCACCATGTCCACCGGTACGCCCTGCCGTGTTGCAACATTGTGCTGGACACATGCTGCACAATGATCCTGCACACTACTGGGGGTGCATAGAGTAGCTGCTCGCCAGAGCGATCAAGGGAGCGGATGCGTGACTTGAGCACCCCGAATGTGTGCTCCACTATGGCCGTGGTTGCAATATGGGCAGCGTTGTATCTTACCTGGGGTGGTGTGGTGGGGTTCCGGATTGGCGTCATCATGTGGTTGCTCAGAGGGTAGGCACTGTCCCCTGGAGAGGTGACAATGGTTGTGATTATTGGGGTTTGTGTATTTGTGTGTGTGGCATGTATGCATGTGCAGGGGCATTTGTACTCACCTAGGAGCCATGTGTCGCCATGCTGCCCAGCTTCCAGGGCCCGGCTCAGGGTGGACATTCTGTATATGAAACTGTCATGGGTGGAGCCAGGGTAGTTTGCATAGACAGAGGTGATGATTCCCTTTGCATCGCATACCACCTGTACGTTGATGGAATGCCAGTGCTTGAGATTTCGGTAGATGTGCTCAGTGGCCCTAGGTGGACGTGGGGCCACATGGGTGCCATTTATGGCACCAAGCACTTTGGGGAAGTGTGCCACCCTGTAAAAGTCCTGGACAACGGCCTGCCTTTCTGCGGGTGTTCTGGGCATGTATATGTGCCTGCGGACTGAAGGGCGTGCTGTCATGATTGCCAAGACCTGGTATAGGCAGCGTGACTGCGTGGCCTGTGAGACCCCCCCCACTATGGCAGTAGTCCGCTGAAAAGACCCAGTGGCCAAAAAATGCAGGACATCGAGCACCTTCTCCAAGGGGCTCAATGCTTGGAAGCAGAGGGTGGGGGATCTAAGGTCATCTTCGCACCCCCTGACCAGGTCTAGGATGATACGAGGTGGAAACCTATACCTGCCATAGACCTGGTCGTCAGGCATCCCAAAAAGGCTTGTCCGTGGTGAAAAAATGCATGCCCTGGCTATTCTCTTCCTCCTGCAGTGCCACACGATCAGTGCTACGACAAATGGGGCATTCATCGTAGCTGTATATACTTGTTTGTTGTTTGCACGCACTTTTATACTGCGCGCGGGGACGCTTCCGCCTGCCTTCGTGTGGCGGATGCTTTGATGCCTGTGCGCGTCTTTTGCCGTGCGTGGGTTTCCCGTATTCGAATCCATGAATACGGGTTGTTCACGTGAGTGTGGGCATTCCGAGTAGTTCCCTGTAATACTTCCCCAATTACGCTTTCTTTTTCACGCGTTATTCCCCATTCCGCATGTTACGCCCACTGTTCCGCCCACTTTTGTTGTGTGCGCCGCGCTATGTGCGCTTTTGCTGTGCACATAGCGCACGCCGTTTGTTGACGTGTGTGCCCGCATGCGCCATGCACGGATTTGGCGCACAACCAGTGGGAAACAAGCGCAGCGCCTTTCTTGAATCGCACACGTGCGCGAGCGCTTGCTTTCTCACGCTTGCGCCACCTTGTGCCTGCTTGCACTGGGATTTTCGGAGAACGTTTGTTCCATGAATTGGCCCCTGTGTGTAGTGAAGATGGCAGAGGTGGAGAAAGTCAGGGTGTTGGTGCTTAGGGATATGTTTGTGCATGGCTTACAGCAGTATACTCAATGTAGGCATGTGGCAAAAACTGTTAATGTTAAAGGAGTGGAGGTCTTGTGGAGCACTGTGCCTGATTGCAATGTACAGTGAATTGTACACGTTTGTGAAGATATGGGCAAGATGAACAGTCCCCATGTGGTAGATTTGCACTATGGTGCTTTCCATTTGGGCTCTGTCAGTGCCCCTACTTTGTTGGCAGATTTGGAACACTTGGTTCAAGCAGTAATGAACATCCTTCCAAATGCCAAACTTATTTTTTTTGGATTAGTACATAGGGCAATATGGGACAATAGTTATTTTTTTTTGTCCTTAGCAAAACATTGCTTGGTGTGCAATCAACCGAGGCATGTGTGCTTTCATGCTTAGAGCTGGTATGTTCTTCTGTAATAATGGGAATATTGATTCCAGTAATGCTGTTTATTTTAAAGAAGATGGCATTTCTTTATCTTTTATGGGAAATGCCATGCTGTTCTGGAATGTAAGGGTTGCTTTGGAGAAGGTTATGTGAAGATTTTAGGAGTAAAGTAAGAAAAAAAATAAAATACAAAATAACAGGTGTCTGTCAAGCATCTGCAAACAAAACAAAAACATGGCTCTTTTCAGAGCCAACCTCAAAGGGGAAATGGGGCACACTATTTAAATTTACATTCACCACGCTCAGATTTTCGATATGTCCGCGGACATGGCGATAGTCCGCGGACATCGAAATCACTAGCTAGGGGTTCAGTATGTTCTATGTTACATGTATTTAAAGTCAGGGATATTATGGTTAAGTTTCGCTACTAAAAACCTATGAAATTCAGTGAAAAAACTTTGTTAAAGGGACGTTATGGTTCAAAGTAAAACCGAAAAACCCCTGAAATTCGGCAGTTATGGTAAGATAAGCAACCATAACTCGCGCCACCGTGCACTGCTAACACTAACACCCAGGACATCAAAGATGACATCACAATTGTCATTGATGACATCACTGATGACATCACATGTGCATTTACTTTTCATGAAAACTCTGTACAAGGGATTCTTATAATGCTGACCAAAAACTGTCAAGGATCAATGGGATAAATATCATGAGCTAATTAGTGCATTAAGAAATGCATTGATATAAATAGCATTCTATTATGAAGTTCTATCCAGTATACTAAGCTACTCATGCAGAAACATAGGCAGTGTGTGCAGCATACATGATGAAGGTGCCATATTCATAATCTTGCCATGTTGAATAGTGAAATGATAACTGCTTTCTTATTAGAGTTTTGCGTACTGTGAAACATGTAATAAGTAGATAATAAAACCCACTTAATACATAATTATTACAGACAAAACACAAAGAGACAACAACACATACAAATATGAGTATATACAGGGACAGTGAAGTAAACAAAAAAGCAGAAGTAGTAGCAGAAAGAGTTCACAACCTAACTTTGTCTTTATGCAGAGAAACTATTGCTCTGTTTCAAAGCTGCTACTTACCATATGTATGTGTATCACATGATGTGACTGCACCCAAAGGAAAGGAGAGTGAGTACAATGTATACAAATATGAGCATATACAGGGAAGGTAGAGTAATAAAAATAAAACTATGAGAAAGTGCTGATAACCCTAATGATTATCTTCATGCACAGAAAGGATTGCTCTCTTTCAAGCCTGTGTCTTCCGCTATGTATATGTTTCATATGACGTGACTTGACCCTAAGTCTACAAATATAGTACCTTTTCAATTTTTACTTCCTGACTGTTACTGAAGAAAACTATGTGGCCTAGATATGTCAGTAAGGGAAAAAAGGGAGAGCCAGGTATGTGATGTCATCAGTCATGTCATCAATGACATTTGTGGTGTCATCTTTGATGTCCTGGGTGTTAGTGTTAGCAGTGCACGGTGGCGCGAGTTATGGTTGCTTATCTTACCATAACTGCCGAATTTCAGGGGGTTTTCGGTTTTACTTTGAACCGTAACGTCCCTTTAACAAAGTTTTTTCACTGAATTTCATAGGTTTTTAGTAGCGCAACTTAACCATAACGTCCCTTTAACAAAGTTTTTTTACTGAATATATATATATATATATAAAGGTAACAACTATTTAAAAGTGTCTTACATTAAGTGATATTAAATTAATTCCCCTAAATTGATCAGTTAACATCTGAGGCCCAACTCTCTATTCTGACATATTAATGGGCACTAGCTATGTCCTTTAGCCATGGCCACAGACTACAGCTTTCAACGTTGCCCACTGTATATTTTAAAACAGTAACAGGCTTCTAGGCATGACAATTAACCAAGCACATTGGTATTTTTTAACACTAACCTGGCTATGGCCATTGGTGCAGGCCAGTGACCTCAGCCTTTGTCATGGCCAAGTCCACAGCCTAAGATGTTATTAAGATAATCAAAGTTTTCATGAGCTAACTTATAAATGATGTTATGTTTAATTCCATTATTGATGTTATCACTTATATACAATGCAATTACTGTTGTCACCAGTAATGACATCAGTGATGTGATTTGTAATGTTATCATTGTTCTCATACAACATGTAATTAGTGATGTCATCAGTGATGTGATGTCATCATAATGGTCATAGTCTGCGCAACAGGGGGGCCAAGTCAATGTGGCTTTAGCTGAATTTTCAGGGTTTTGTTGCATTAAGTTCTCACCTTAACGCCCCTTCAACTAAGGTGTTTTCCTTGAATATATAAGTGGCTTGGGGTGTAAGTTAAAATAGACCAATTCAGAAAATGTGCTGGCATCCCATCAGTATGCTGCTCCACCATAACACGAGGCAAATATTTATGTACAGAATAGTAAAGTTTAAGCCCCCATCGGCACTACCAATATTAATAAAGTATTTAGGGGTTTTCACATTGCCATTCCGAGATGTTTTAATGTGCCCATCTCACCGATTGGTAGGAATAAAACTGTAAAAACAGCTGCGTTTTTCAAATACTAATACGTTTCGAATTCTACTTAAAACTCGACCCATGAGTAGCTGCAGGTTATTATTTTTATGATCACCAGATTCATGTGGGATAATCAAATCCTCAGGCAAAGTTTAATCAAATTCTGTATGGAGATCAGTAGGGTGGCCTATCTCTTGTAGGGCCATGCCTGTCAAACTGGGTGACAAGAAGGAACACAATTTAGACATTTCTGAATAATAAAAGTGCATCTTCAACATTTTTACCTCTATCCCACAGTACATCTGGGAAGCCATGGTGTTGAAATGTTTCAATACTCGTCCAGATAGGATAGGAAGGATGGGACAGATAGAACACACTAAACAGATGGGAAGGAAGGGAAGGATGAAATGGATCAACAGATTGGATGGAGTAGAAAGAACACACTAAACAGATGGGAAGGATGGGAAGGATGAAATGGATCAACGGATTGGATGGAGTAGTTTATTTGGATGAAGGATTGAATGATGGAATGGATGGAAAGACTAGTAAATTAAATGATGAACCAGACAAAATGTATGAACAGACCAAGTGGAATGAACGGACAGAGTGAATAAAACGGATAGAATAGATGGTACTATATCACACTACCACGCTTACTCTCTCCTATACACCACCACTCAATTAGAACACAGCGATACTATGACACATTCAGTATAGCTGTTCTCATACTAACACCCACCACATACTCCTCATCATCCAGATTAAACACAGCTAGCTGAGCACACACCGCTAGCTTAAGCGTCTCCTCAGGCCTAACGCAGCCAGAAATCAGTTTGGGTATCAACCCTCCAGAATTTAAACACTTTTTCCTGACCCTCAACCACCACACCTACCGATAAGAAGTAGCTACCATGCAAGTGCCACATCGGCTGCACACATATCCGGTTCACCCACGCACCTTATGACTCTCTCTCTCTCAACTGACTTGAACTACGGTTCCTGAGGATGTTCAACCTACCAGCGCTTTGAGATCATACCAATGATACATAAGGCGATATATAAATGCAAAGTAACATAACATAACAGAAACAAGTTTCAAATGTGTATGACTCTTGATAAGATCCGAGTATTTCCCAAAATGATATGTGATCAGGCCTTTGGCGAATGGACGAGCGAGGGCTTGGAAGAGAAAGGTTGATTATACTCTGGAAATTAAAACAGACTCTATGAGCAAATAATGTAGAAAATATATCTTTAAAAAAATAGCCTTTTAAAAAGATTTTGCAGGTTAGATGTGCACATAGATAAAAATGTGCCCTTTCCATGAGCCAATCATTATAGACATTGAAGAAGGGTGCGCACAGCCGTCAAATTTACCAGATCACGGATGATACTTGGCATGCAAAACAATGGGTTTGATTCTTTGGGGAGATTCGTATTTTATTCAATTTTGTTTGTGTATGTACACATTGCAAGTAATCATACACAAAGTGAACAATTGGACTACACAAATTAGTTCATTGATAGTTTGTACATTTAACACATAGGGGATTTAACCTTGAACTTGCACCCATATTGCTAAGTGTCACAGCGGCGAGCGATTGATCCGCAACATGCTTCAAGCACATTCTCATCACTTTATTAAATTGTAGAATTGCAAGACAGCAGACCGCCTCGCACACCGGTTCTTGGTTGAACATCCCTCAGCCTGCTTACTTGGCATAGATGCAATTGTAAAAATGGACTTGAGAGTTTTTGCCACCTTGCTGACTGGGCAAGTGAGAAATCTGTGCTGTGCATCTATCATAATGAAGGTATTCCTATTATGTGCTATTTTTCATTTGCCTTTATGGATCTGTAGAAGTAGCCCGACCATAGTCACACGTTTACTTGGGCCAGAATTAACTTTATAGGATGATCAGTTCAAAAGCTGATTCTAAAACAATGTATGGCTAGGGACCTATTAATCTGCAAATGTGTTGCCCCGATGCCGAAGGTGGAAACTAAAACCAAAAAAGTGAGGGGTGGAAGGTTTCAAATTATTCTGAACTACTGGCATTTTTGCCTGTCTGCACCATTGCAAAAGGGGTCCAGCCGTATGCAAATCAGTCAGGTACTGCCACCAATGGGAGCAGTCCCGCCCGAACTGCTAGACCAGGTCCCCTCTACACGGAAACACAAGCAACCCCGGACATGTTTTGGCCTTGTTGGGCTTCCTCAGTGAGGCACAGCTTGTTTCTTTGTGGTTCAGCAAGCAAGGGTGCCATGTCTGGGCATAGCCTCTCTCACATAGGGAGACAAACTAAAACCAAAAAAAAGAGGGGTGGAAGGTTGAATTAATCTGAACCCCTGGCATTGCTCTGGGCAATCTTCCACACCAGCGTTTTCTAGCACATCTGCACCATTGCAAAAGGGGTCCAGCCATATGAAAATCAGTCAGGTACTGCCACTAATGGGAGCAGTTCCGCCTGAACTGCTAGGCCAGGTCGCGTCTGCTCAGAAATACAAGCAACCCCAGACATGTTTTGGCCTCGTTGGGCCTCCTCAGTGAGGTGCAGCTTCGTTCTGTATGGTGCAGCAAGCAAGGGATCCACATCTGGGCATTCCCTCTATCACATATAGAGACAAAATGAAACCAAAAAAGTGAGAAGTGGAAGGTTTTGAATTATCCCGAACCACTGGCATTACTCAGGGCAACCTTCACACAACTGTTTTTTTGCCCATCTGCACCATTGCAAAAGGGGTCCCGCCAAATGCAAATAAGTCGGGTACTGTCACCAATGGGAGCAGTCCCGCCCGAACTGCTAGACCAGGTCCCCTCTACACGGAAACACAAGCAACCCCAGACATGTTTTGGCCTTGTTGGGCTTCCTCAGTGAGGCGCAGCTTGGTTCTTTGTGGTGCAGCAAGCAAGGGTGCCACGTCTGGGCATAGCCTCTCTCTCATAGGGAGACAAGCTAAAACCAAATAAATGAGGGGTGGAAGGTTTAATTAATCTGAACCCCAGCATTGCTCTGGGCAATCATCCACACCAGCATTTTCTAGCACGTCTGCACCATTGCAAAAGGGGTCCAGCCATATGAAAATCAGTCAGGTACTGCCACCAATGGGAGCAGTTCTGCCTGAACTGCTAGGCCAGGTCCCGTCTGCACGGAAATACAAGCAACCCCAGACATGTTTTGGCCTCGTTGGGCCTCCTCAGTGAGGTGCAGCTTCGTTCTGTATGGCGGAGCGAGCAAGGGATCCACATCTGGGCATTCCCTCTATCACATATAGAGACAAAATGAAACCAAAAAAGTGAGGAGTGGAAGGTTTTGAATTATCCCAAACCTCTGGCATTACTCAGGGCAACCTTCACACAACTGTTTTTTAGCCCATCTGCACCATTGCAAAAGGGGTCCCGCCAAATGCAAATAACTCGGGTACTGCCACCAATGGGAGCAGCCCCACCCACTCTGCTAGGCCAGGTCCGCTCTGCACATAAACACAAGCAACCCGAGACATGTTTCGGCCTTGAAGGGGGAAACTAACACACCAGCCAAGGGAGGGTTATAGGGCCCAGAATCCAGAATCGATGAACTCCGCCCAAATGTTTTTTAAAGCATCTCCCTTCCTTAAAGAGACCAGCCACATCTTTGCACCGTACAGAGTATCAATCAAGGATGGAAAGCCCCTATCAGATCACGTGTGAGAACAACTATTAAAGAGGTTCACCCCGAAATAGTAAACAAAAATTCAATTATGTTATACAAAATGACAAGTGAAGTGGAATATATAAGGGACAATAGAGGGGAAGTAGCATATCCCCAGATGTACCTGTCTCAAAGCAAGCACCAACAAACTGGGCAAAAGATTGGTTGACTCAAGGTTTGATTTAATTTCAAATACATTTACTCAGATAATTTCTAATAACCAAATATTCTAGATGATTGTGAGAATTTGACATTCGGATACAAATAGTGCATTGTAATGGCTATTTTTCTCAGTCAAAATCTCAATCTAGGTGTCTTTAGAAGCCCTGTAGGCTAACCAGGGGTAGTTGAAGTATCATTGGCCCATCAGGTAGTAGGTAGGTGCAGGACATCCTCATGAAAGTGATAACTTAAAATAATAATTCCTTGTTAGTGATTGAGTGTGCAGCAAAACGTTCCAATAATTTCTAAAAAAAAGCATCAGTGAATCAATAATATCGCAACTAATTAATGAATTTCCCTCAGTACAACACTCACAGGAAATTCAAACCACAGCTATGCTATCATTGCTCCAGTGACTTTGACAAACAGGATACGTTTGCTTTGAAATATAGGTGAAATAATACCAGTAATAAACTGCATGTTAAATCAGTTCTAGCATCACTTGCCCTTTGCTTTCAGATAACAGTGATAACTTGAACGGACCTGGGAGAATCCCGTCCTGGTAAAAAAAGGTAAGCTTCTCTGTCTAAAATCACACCAAAAATAGAGTATCTAACTCCAGATCTCCTGTATAATACATTAACAAAGGGGACCAGAAAATAAAGAAAAATCGCATTGGACAGAAATAACAAATCACTGGACAGATGACTCTATAGTATAGATGCATGTACTATTGTACTTAAGAAATACCTTCATACATATTCCTTTTTTATCAACTGAAACAGCCATTTTATAAACACATCTGGGCACTGTGTTATCTCCGATATAAGGCCGAAACAGTTGTGTAAGATACTCACTATCATTTCACCAGTAGGTGTCTCCTTGTATTCCCTAGGAGTCGAAGCATGTGTACCTGCATCCCCTGTCAAAATACACAACTTTGAACAATTTTTAGGCACAAATACATACAGGAGTGAGTTATTCCCCGTGTGTTGTTGGGACAGAGGTTAGGAATCATGCCTGGGGATCCGCCGTATTTTTCTCAACTCGACTTTAGGTTTACACAGCCCATATCATCAGGTATGGCTGAACCCTTTCATTAAGCAGTACCTTTAAGTCCTGCACAATTAAGTTGTTTTGTTTTAGGAACATGGATAAAGGAAAGATTTCTTCAAACTTTGTACTGTTTAGAAGAAGTGACTGAATGCAAACACATATGCTCTTCCAATGCATTTTACACCAGGGTAATGTATTTCCTAGTCATAGATGCTTTCCTTTTTGTGAAACAAAATTGTATTTCTATTTTTTATTTCTGTTAGAACACTATAATTATGTGCTATGACCATAAGGTTTCTTAGTACTTGACGGAACAAGGCTAAAATAAAAAAAGGACCGATGGGGATAACTATGAACAAAGAAATTCAAATAGACTGTTTGGAGCTACCTAGTTGGACCATTTATTTTCTATCATTGTATAAAGATTTGGATGTGAGAAATGTGTTTGTGGCCTCTCCTGGTGAATTGAATTGTGATAAAGAGGATATCCACTCTTTAATTATATCAACAAAGTCGTTGAGACTGCTGGCCTGTATGGGTTACCCAATCTTATTTTTAAAGTTGATATTACTTTATGGGTGGAAATGCTATTTATAGTGTTTCATAATATCCTGAAGAAGAAAGTGGTCCCAGAATCCTGGAAAACAGGGATAATTGTGCCAATTTTTAAAATGGGGGCGGGTCATTACCATCGACTTACTGAGCCATTGCTCTGCTTGATTCTTGCAGTAAGATCTTTTCGGTGCTTGTTTTACAACATCTAAACAAGTGGATGAAAGAGTCAGGTAGAGTTGATGAAAATCAAGCTTGATTCCGGAAGGGACTAGGAACCTTGGGAAATGGTTTTATGGTATCACTTCGGCAGAAGTCGGCGAGGAACACCAAAAGGCCTCTCTATCTGTGCTTCATAAATTCAACTTCTGCATTCGATAATGTAAACAGGAATATTCTGTGGGAAAACTGCAAAGATGGCGTATAACGACCATGTGGGTACAAAGGTAAGTGTCAGACTAGGTGGCAATGGTTCAAAATGAAATCCTATTAGCTGGGTGGTGAATACTCTTGCACATTTCACACAGTCTCATGACTTGTCAGTCAATCCTGATAAATGTGTGTAAAAACAGTGGTAAAAAGTTGACCTTTTCCTGAGCAATTAAGGGTCATGTCGTGGAGATTTTCAATAAGCACACATATCAAGGATTCACCATTTCAAATGGAATAAGTGTAATATCACTATGAAAAGATTGACCAAAGAAAAAATGTGGTAAAGTCCTGTGGGTACCACTGGGGAAGTATTATAGATCTAAGGTAATACCTTCACTTCTAGGTGACACTGATATTCTGCGTGAAGTTCAAAAGAGGGTTTGGCAGGCAATTGAATGTTCCATCTGGAGAAGAGTATTTGGGCTCCCTAATTGTATTCCAGCACTGGCAATTAAATTTGAATTTGGCCTATTATCCGTTTCAGTGAGAATTCAATAGAAACCTGTCTCCCTTCTTCATAAAATACTTTCTGCCCCTGGGCGATCAGTGTTCACTAAACTTAACTCCCTCTTGAAAAATGGAAACAATACTCTTTTTGAAAATGGTTCACAAGATGCCAAGAAATTCGTTCCAAATATGAGAATTCTATTGATACCTTGTAGAATACACTGTGATTGGTTAGGAAAGCTCTATGAGAGATGGGTTGGTGTTGGACTAGGGAAGTTATTACCAATTATGTTCTCTTTAATGGGGTCCTGCTAAGTGAAAAAAAGGATATATATAATGGAACCCTATATTAGAAAGTTCACTTGTCCGATTTAAGAACCACATTTCTGTGATTCAGGTTTAACCTATTAGACACTAGGAAAGTGAGGGGTGCCCATGAGGGTCTGGATGTAGCCCTAAGGGGATGGAGGTTCTGCAACTCTAAGGATCATTCAGAGATGCTAAAGCACCTTCTTAAAGTATGCTCAGAGACTTCGAAACTTAGGCACAAGCACTTTGAAAAGTTTTTAAGTATTCAATATTATTTTAATGGTGAACACTCATGGAATAGAATAATGGTTGGGTCGGAAGTTCTCACTATCAATTGCAGTGATAAGGTGTATAAAATAAATATTTGTATCAATTAGTTAAATCCTTGTATGACATTTTTATGGGAAATTGATGAAATGCATCTTTGTATTTACTGTTGCTTGTTATTTGCACAATGACTTGTGTTGTTTAGTTGAACATGTAGTATGGGTTTCGTTTTCTTCCATTATTAAGGGATGTGAACCAGATACAGACAATAAAAAAATTATTAGACAGGTTTTTCGTTTCTTTTAAATTCAAAAACAGCAGATATCTCCCTGATATCCAGAGGTAGGTTGCTCCATAATTTGCTTCCCACTATTGTGCTGAAACATTCATATGTCATCTATATTATAAACCTAGGAATTTCCAGCTTCCGACTGAGAGATGATCTTAGCACTCTTTTCGTATGGTGCAAGGCAAACCACACTTCCATATAGGTGGGGGCAGTGCCTTAAATAGTCTTATGGATAAGTGTCAATACTTGGAATGTAATCCTGACTTGTATCTGGAGTGAAGGGAGGAGTACAGGAGTAATGCTTGCTTGTCTATTGCTAATTGATTCCACGCATGCTGCCATATTTTGAAGCACTCGTAAACATTTAAGGGACGGTTTGGGAGGCCATGCATAGAGCTAATTGTAGTATTCTAATTTGGCCCCTATAATAGCAGGTGAAAGAGTGGTGAAGTTGTCTTCTGATGTGAGAGATCTTTTTTGTTTTAAAATCATTAAATAATAATGGGTAGAACTTGATAAATTACTGATTAGTGGTACCGATGTCAAAACGGAATCAAGAATCAAACCGTAAGATTTTACTTGATCTGAGATTTGAAATATGAAACTAGAGCCAGAGAGATCTGGGAAGTTCTTTCAAAAGAGCATGAG
The DNA here is from genome assembly GCF_040938575.1 of Ambystoma mexicanum. Lineage (NCBI taxonomy): Eukaryota > Metazoa > Chordata > Amphibia > Caudata > Ambystomatidae > Ambystoma > Ambystoma mexicanum. The sequence goes on along the minus strand of NC_090935.1, from coordinate 806,752,518 downwards.
AAGGAGGGCAAAAAGAATTTCCATCTTGGATTGGTTCAAGTCCAACGAATTTAATGGCATGCATTGTGAAATGGTCTGGAACGTAGACTGGCTAAGAGCCCCATTGTCATCATAAGATCCGGATAACTGGAAAATGATCTATGTGTCATCAGCATGTTGACAATGTTATTGCGATGTATACCTTGCACCGCTGCCATTTTCATGGTCTCCAGGCGCTCCTGCGGATCAGAGAAGGGAGGAGGTGTAGGATGGCTTTCGTTCGTGGGATAGAGAGGGAAAGCGCCTGGGAGCTTTGATGTGCTGTTATTAGCTTCAGTTTGGAAAAAACAGTCACTGTCTGCTGGGTTTATTTTTAATTTGTAAGGGTCAGGTCGTGTGTGTTTCATGAGCGTGCGTGGGATGATTTGTATGTAATTGGTTACGTTTTCTGTGGTGCGTTGTGTTTGGTTGAGTGTTTTTAAGTGTGTGCATTTTGTGGCGGTACACTATTTATTTTGCATAAAAGAAAGGTTCCGCTAGTGCTAATTGCACTTCACTTGCACTTGCACTACGTTATGTAATGCGGCCCTTGGAGTTCCATGGATGCCACCAGAGAACCTCAGCTCCCTGGGAGGTTGCAGTTGACATGTCCTAGGCTCGGTGTGCTTCCCAATGGAAACAGAAGAATACGCACATCGCTCCTGCGATTTCCCAGCACAGTATGCAAAAGACAGTAGCTTCGCCATTCAAATAAATCATGATAGCGTCTTCCATTTTACGTGGGTAAAGATGGAAAGGGTTCTGAGGGGGGGCTTAACAAAGGGATGACTTTATTGAACTTCTGTACATACAGACACCTTCTTTCTATTAAATAAATTAACAAGAAGGTTGATGCAATATATTGTATAACTGCATCAAGATGATAATTTGTTTCCTACTTAGGCAGCAATTCCTAGATTATTTGCCAAACTAAACAGATTGCCACACAGAGGATGGCTGATATAAACATTTTGAATTCATATAAAAAAAATTGACAAAAATGTTACAGTTTTAAAGAAAAGTAGAATGCCTTATTGTTAGAATTCCACGTGCTGGATATGAGTTTACTGCCACAGAAGGGAACAACTTCAGATGTCTGCTTAATGGATCGGGAAAATGCATGTGGAGATCTGATGCAGGATTTAGAAATGTAACTAATGAGGGCCTTCGAGTGTCACCCAATGTGCACTGTGTAAAGTGGACTCATGGCATGTGCGACACCTTGAGTTAATCTTGACTGTTAGCTTTGCAGGCTGGGACACCAGTGCCCTTTTTCATAATGTGGAAAGGGACACTATGGGTCTGCAAAATGAACATGTCACTACATAAAGGTAGTCACACATAGTTCCACTGTAGAATGGAACAAAGGTATGCACCCCAAATATTATGTACAGCACACCATGTCTTATTCAAACCAATTCCAGCTGACAATAGCTTTCTGATCTGATCTGACCCAATCATAAACATAATTTTGAATATTATATATTGAAATACTGCCTATTGATCAAAGAAAACACCCCGAATGACTAATTCCAATGGATGCACATACCCAGGCACAGACCTCCACTCACAGTACTGCCTGCGATACACTTAAAAGATGCCAAACGCTGGCTACTCACACACTGTGCAGCGCTCCGCCGCTCTCGAGCTAGGTCCGTGGTTGGTTCGGTAGTGTATTCTAGGGAGGTCGTGCAGCAACGGAATGGAGGGTATGGCAGGGAATCCATTTTCAAGACAAACATGCGCATGCGCACCAACGCCAGCGTTCTCTTGCGAACGTACACGCACGCACTTACGCACATATTCTGAAACGCGGACAAGGAATCGATCCCAAATCACGCTTTACTGAAGGTAACCTTCTGTGGGAACATTAGAAATATACACGAGTTGGCATTGAGCTGAACATAAATGCAAAAACAATCCGCAGTTCGGAAGCCACAGAAATGCATCATCAGCACTTTCGTTTTATTGTAAGCGTGACACCTATACTTGACTTTTCTCTTCACTTGACCAGGAACAAAAGAACTTCTCCTAGACTTCGGCGCTAAAACAACTACTGGTCTTCCTATTATTGCTATAATTGCCAGGCAGCTCGGCAGCTTTTCAATACAGCGCTGTTTATCATTTTAACTTGATCCATTAAGCGAATCCCGTCGCCCACCGTATTTGAAGGATACCAAATAGCATTTCTGACAACTTCTTGGGATTCTTTCCAGAAATATTGATGCAGTTAGGGCCAAGCACTGCATCTTCCAGGCAGCCACCGTGACACTTCATTTCAAACAAGTAAATACAATATTTGGGGGGACAAGTGTGATGAATGGTCAGGCTAATGTGAAAAGCAGAAATGAGAACTATGTCTTCCAGCTGTTTTTATCTTTTAGTACAAAGAAGATGTGCAATATCTGGATTGCATTCACTGTGATAAAAAAGACGGTTTTCTTTAGTGTAGATATTACTTTGCAGAGGAAAAATAAAGGTGCCTACACTATGTACGAATTTAGAGAAGGCACGTGCATATTTATAGTTATTTTTTATATAATACAAAATACGTATTTATAATCCATATACGCGTACATATAACATGTATTTGAAATCGGTTCCATGTGTTAATATCCCTGCAAAAATATTGCCATACAAAAATATCGCCATATATTTGCAGCAATATTAAGGCATGCAACCTGCGGGGGACACCCCCGCAATCCCTGCTCCTAAAAACACCAAAAATGACCCCCCCCCCAAAAAATATTGCCTATGGTCGTCTGGAACGGCCATAGGCAATATTTTTGGTGGGGATAATATGTAGTGATACCTTAAAATCAATGTGTGCCTCCTTTCGATGCCTGGCAAAAGAGAGTGTTCACTCTATCACAGTCTGTTGCATCCCTATTTTACATTGAGTCTGATGTCTCCTACCTGCTTCTGATTAGGTTATTGAATCCTTGCTGTGTGATCGGAATTGGGCTATGCCATATGGTTGTGAGTGAAGGAGCAAACATTTTCACTCTTTGACTTCCACAGAGAAACCCTGTCCAGTTGGGATGCCTTTTTGGGATCAGACACAGTGGCTGACTCCAATGCGATGAAGCTCCAGGGGCCTGATCACACATTGAGGGATGCCAAACAGCAGGTAAAGAGGGTGCAGACATGTGCATCCTTCTGGCTTTGCAACTCCTTCCAGGTTTATGGAGAGATTCATTGTGATCTCGGTGGTCCAACAGCACTGGAAGAATTTACCAATCCATGGCCAGCATTGTCCATGGCTGCAAGGCCTGAAGGGTGTGTCTAATTTCAGGTATCACTGTATGTATGTTCTATCACACAAAATCATCTGTCACACTCTGGCCCTTCACAGAAAAAGCAGGCATCACACTCTGTCATTTCAGTTTCCCTCACACAAAATCACTTGTCCCTCTTCCTCATTAGAAAATTAAGTGTTGCTCTGTAATTTGTATGCCTCCTCATGAAAAGATCCTTTGTCTGTGATTTTCTGGTTCTTTAGGGAAAAATGACTGGTCGCTCTCTGTGATGATTTTCAGCATCCTCACAGACTACTTGATGAATCACTATGGGATCCTACACCTCGTCACGAAAAATGACTCATTGTGATTTTATGTTCCATCACACAAAATCGCATTTTTTTTTCCTCTCATGCAAAGATCGGTTGTTGTTTTGCTGGATTTTAGGATTGCTCACAAAGCATTGCTTGTCATTTTTTGTAATGTTCTGTATCCCTGCATAAAAGCCAGGCATCACACTGTGAATACATGTTTTTTTCTTGTGACAATATCACTTATCACTCTTTGAGATGTGTCATGGGAAAATCCTGTGTCCTGTATTATTGTCTTGGTGCCTAATGGAAAAATTGCTTGCTCTGCCTCCTCATAGAAAATGTAAAGTGTCACTCTGGGTTTATGACTCCTAATGAAAAAATCATGTGTCACTTTCTTTGATGTATGCTTCCTCCGGGAAACCCTGCTTATCACTCTCTTGCCATTCTGTGGTTATCTGCTCCCTCATGGAAGAATCAGGGATCAGTTCATCGTCAGAGAGGCACGTTGCAAGGGATCAATGCAAGGAAGTGAGGAAGAAAACAACAGTGGAGGGGAAGGGCAGGCAAATTGGCACCAAAGGATCTACAAGTAACCAGGGGAGTAAACAGGGTGGACGCAGATCTCCCAGTCTCCGGTTTGGTCGAGAGTGAAGGGTGTGTAGATCTAGGCATTAAGGAGAAGCCATTCCTTGAAGAGGAGAGTCTTGAGCTCCCCCCTGTGGGTTTGCATGTCTGATGTTGATAGGGAGATAGTTCCAAAGTCTGGTGGTGTAGACAGAGAAGGATTGTCTTCTGGTTCTTTCCTTTCTTCATCTGTGGAGCTCTAGTCTACATACTGTGGCGCTGCCCGTAGTGACGGGCTTACGCGGCGGCATGACGTAGCACGCCGCCACTGAATGTATAAATAAAGGGGCGTTCCCGGCCGCGAGCAGAGCGACCGGGAAGCCCAAACCGAAAGGCTGTGTGCGTGTGTCCTTTCAGGTGGGGGGGCTTACGGGAACGTAGCGGGGGGCTCAGGACCGCCCCCCAACAGTGGCGACGAGCGAGTGCAGATGCCCGGGCCCGGCGGTGCAGGCTTCCAAATTTTTCTGCATACACGGAGCGCCTGAATGCTCCGTCTTACGCCGTGGCTGCGGCTCGTACACGCGGCCGACGGCCATTTTGTCTGACAAGCCGCGGATGTTCTCCGAGCTCCGGTTTGGAGGGTGAAGTGAATCCGGGCCTAATTTTTGGCAATTCTGCTTGCAGGCAGCTTGATCTGCACACCCATGTTTGGATTGTGGATTTTTATGTAGTTTTGGTGCAACTACGTTGTGTGAAAGCCAGGAGAAGGGTTAATATGGCTGGACCTGCTTAGCCTACTCCATGCTCATGGCTTAATTTTTGGGACACCTATACATTGGTGGATGCCAGCGGATGGAGACAGCAGTTTTCTTCATCCCCTTCATCATCAAGTCGCTGTGGTATCTTCTTCATCCTCTTCATCATCGGAGAAGGCTGTGATTGAGAGCCATTCACGCCTGCATGCTGTGATCTTGGTCCTTGGAGCTGGTACCCATCCCAGGTGAGCTGTCAGGCTCGTAGTGTGTACCTGGTATCGGATTTGACTGTTGAATGCACTCACACTGTGGGTGGTGAAGGGTGGCTGAGTTGCGGCCTCCAGTACAACTGGTGGGGGTGCCTGTGCGCTCAGACCTATGCTTGACTCTGAAGACTCGGATGACGGGGCAGGGGCTGTGCCGATTCCTCAAAAGCCTGGGCAGCCTCCAATAATTCCAATGCAACAGCCGGTACCGGCTCCACAGTTGCCCCTGCAAGGACCTCCCGCAGTGTTGCCAGCTGCCCAACCTGGAATCCCCATCATGGCTCAGGCGAGAGCACCTGCGGCCCACGCTGCTCTGCAGCACATTCCGGAGTTTGATGCATCGGGGCCACCTTCGAGCATGGGCCCCCGGTGGAGGAGATGGATGAGTCGCCTTGACATGTATTTCAGGGCCTCTCAGGTGACGGATGATGACAGCAGAGTGGCCACCATGCTGTATTCCGCAGGGCCTGCGGTCCAGGAGATATTTGAATCCCTCACACCTGCTAATGCCTCCTATGATGCAGCCAATGCGGCACTCCTTGCACATTTCCTCCCCCTTGCTAATGTGGACTATGAGAGATTTGTCATGCTGTCGGCCAAACAGAAGGATGACGAGACACTGGACACCTTCTATGGTCGTTTGCGCCGCCTCTCCCTAGGATGTGCGTGGATGGACACAGAAGACATGATGCGCACAATGTTAATCCAGGCATGCTCCTCCGGCAAACTCAGGAGGCAGGTCCTCAGAGAGCCAGGCATCACTCTGCCCCGCATACTGGAGCTCGGCCAGTGCCATGAGGTGGCAGAGGCTCGGGCCAGTAAAATGGAGGCAGGATCTCGATCAGTGAGATCGGAGGAGGTGTGCGTTGTGTGGCGAGGTGGCAGAGGCATGAGACGTCCTGGTGGTGGACCCCGTGACAGGGCAGGCAGAGCCGCGGAGTCGTGCCAGAAGTGCGGGTACGACCTTCCTCACCCGACAGAGTGTCCGGCGGTGGGAAAGACCTGTGGCAGATGTGGATTGGCCGATCACTTTTCAAGGGTATGCCGTGCAGCCCTGCCTGTGATGGTGCCGAGAGGCCAGCCACGGACGTGGATTCCACGCCAGAACCCGCCGCCAAATGTGGCCCAGTTGGATCAGGGAGAAGTGGATCCCCATGTGGAGGGTGCCAAGGAGGGGGACGAGGAGAACATCTTCTTCGTCTCGAGTGTGGAAATTCTGAAAAGGAAGAGCCGGAGACAGCCCAGATGTGTGGTGGAGGTCAACCACTCCCCAGTCCCGGTGCTCGTGGATACGGGGGCCTCCGTAAATGTAATGGCCAGAGGACATTATGACACGCTTGATCCCCTCCCGGGTCTGGACACACCGAAGGCTCGCATCGTTGCGTTTGGAGGGCTGGAACCGATACCACTGGATGGTGCCTTTGTAGCCTGTTTTGAACATGACGGCTCACAGATCAAGGCTCGCTTCTATGTGACTCCTGTGAGTGACAACACCCTGCTCAGCTGTGCCGCTGCCGAGGCCCTGGGGATTGTCAGTTTCGCCTATTCAGTCTATTTGGAAGACATCAATGATCTCCTAGACAAGTACGCAGCACTCTTCAGTGGGATCGGGAAGATGACCGGCGAACCAGTTCGGCTTCACATTGATGAGTCGGTCCAACCGATTGCCCTGAAACATCGGAGGGTACCGTTTCATCTGAGAGAGCAAGTGGACAAGGAGCTGGACTGTTTGGTAAACCTGGACATTATCGAAAAGGTGGAGGGCCCGACCCCCTGGGTGTCTCCGATCGTGGTGGCCAGAAAACCTAAGCAGCTTGATTCGGTCCGCATCTGTGTCGACATGAGGCTCCCTAACAAGGCAATAAAGAGGGAGCGGCATCTCACGCCCACGATCAACGACATAATTGCAGAAGTACAAGGGGCTCGGTTCTTCTCGAAATTGGATCTCCGAGCAGGGTACCACCAGGTCGTTCTTCACCCTGAGTCCAGGTACATAACAACGTTTACCACCCACCGGGGGTTGTACCGATACAAGAGGTTGAGCTTTGGAGTGTCATCTGCCGCCAAGGTGTTCCAGAACATCATCAGGGGCGCCCTGGCAGATCTTGAGGGCGTCCTCAACATCAGCGATGACATTCTGGTGTTCGCAAAGACAGAGGTAGCCCACATGAGGAGGCTTGGTAAGACCCTGGAACGACTCCAATCACTGGGCCTTACCCTGCATAAGGAAAAATGCGAGTTCATGCGCACCTCCAATGAATTCTTCGGTTTCGTGTTCAAGGAGGGAGGGGTATCGCCCGATCCAAGAAAGGTCCAGGACATCAAATCGGCACAACCTCCCGAGTCGGTGTCAGATGTGAGGAGTTTTCTGGGGATGGTGACCTACTGTGGACGTTTCATCCAAAACCTCGCCTCAAGGTCGGAACCACTCCGGGCCCTGACGAAGAAGGAGTCAGCGTGGCACTGGGTTCCACTTGAGCAGGCCGCTTTCGAGGACATCAAAGCTGCCCTCACGACGGATGACACCATGGCATTCTTCGACCCAGCCCTGGAGTCAGAGATTGTTGTTGATGCCAGTCCTTTGGCCTGGGCGCCGTGCTAACTCAGGTGGATCGCAACGGGGGAGTTCGGCCAGTGGCATATGCCAGCAAGGCACTATCAGAGACTGAGCAGAGGTACTCCCAGATCAAGCGGGAGGCCCTGGCGGTGCTGTGGGGCTGCAGACATTTTCAACTCTATGTCTTGGGTCGTCCGGTGACGGTGGTACGATGTCTGTGAAGAAGAGGCTTACGCTACGTCACGCTTACGCGGCGGCGTGACGTAGCACGCCGCCGCCGAATGTATAAATAAAGGGGCGTTCCCGGCCGCGAGCAGAGCGACCGGGAAGCCCGAACCGAAAGGCTGTGTGCGTGTGTCCTTTCAGGTGGGGGGGCTTACGGGAACGCAGCGGGGGGCTCAGGACCGCCCCCCAACACATACGTCCTTGCTTCCTGCTTCTGATTCATTGTGTGATTGATTTTTGTGTGTTGGTGTGTGTGGGTGATGCAGGGACGTTATTTCACCAAAATACCAGGGGAAGCAGAAGTGACATCACTCGACACTTGTCCTCTGATGACAGCACAGGAAGTGATGTCATTTGACCCCAGCCCGAAGTGATATAACACAACCCTACACCTGTTGACAAAACAGGGTGTGGCATCACATAGCATTGTACACTACTGAAAATATGGTTACGATAACACTATAATTTGATGCACATTTCAGAAAAGAATGGTTCGCCATATGTGTTGTTAAGATCAGTGTGTATAGGCCCATATTATCAAATTACTTTGAATGCAAGCAGACGCCCATGACTGAATGATAATGATGTTTTATTATATAGCACTTACGCTTAAGCGATTTATATAGAAAAAATATACCCCCAATATCACCCAACCTGTGTTTGTACTCATTTATTACCTCAGAAGGATGAAAGGCTGAGTTGAGGCTTTTAAGAACAGACTAAATCAGTGACTCACCCCTTCAAGTGTGTCTGAAATAAACATTCAATGGGTCTAGCAATTATTGTATAGAATTCCAGAAAGACACATTATTTGGTATTCCTATTCTTTCTTATTTACGGTCAGTGCTGAAAGTGTTAGACATGTGGCACTCCTGTTCTTATTTTTCTTCTTTTTTAAGGGGCCTGAACAAGAAAGCCAGCCACTCCAGAAGTAAAGAGCCACGTGGTGCTGGACACAGCCAGGAGCTTGCATTACAAAAAAAGAAACAAACATGTTTTTTTTTCTTTTTTTTAGAGATCGCCAGGTTTGCTCCGTGCCCATATTAATTGATTTCTGCTCTTTCCAACGGCAGGCACCCAGGACGACACTGACTTTGCCAGAAAAGGCCAGAGGTTGCGAGGGAGACCTCAGAGGCGGCATTTGTGACCTCTGGAGACCCCTAAATTACGTCCCTGGGGTGAAGAGTGGGTGGCACAATCCATCCATGTTTTTTGGTGACAGGTGGGCTTCATCATAGAAGTTATTGATTAGAGTGTTTGTGCAACATCATCCAATTTGAATGTTTGCATCTTCACAAAAGTGATTTACAGTGACTATACAAGCCTAGATGGTGTTCACAGCTTCATAAAGTTTATTTACAGTGACCACAATGGCATAGATTGTGGCCACAAAATAAAAGTGTTTTGTGCTTGGAATGCTGGAATTTATTATGAACTCAGCTTAATTAAGTGATTTACACTGCCAATGCTGGGATATATCATGAGTGCAGCTACTTAAAAAGAACTTACAATGGCAATGATGGCATATGTTCTGAAATCGGGAATCATAAACATGTGATAAAATGCACCTATTCACTGTTGGTGACTTGGCATCTACTAGAGCTGTTCATGCATTACCCCAAATAACTAATCATAAATTATATGACCTGATTATAAATATTTCGAAACAAATATGCTTTGAAATGCACCATTTCAACAGTTTATTTTAATCATGTTTTCGGAAGAAACACTAGATGTGCCCTACATTACTTAGGGCTCTCTTGCTATGCTTGCTTGCAATAAATTGTGGAAGATATTAATGTCCCTTCACTGAAGATGTTCACTTGCCGCCAATGACCTTCAATCTTTTACAATGTCAGTGCACTATTAGAAGCCTCCCGGCCACCTCACACTAAAAGCTGCCTCTGCTACTGCCATGTTTCTATGATAGGTGTAAGATGTAACGTTACATCTTTCACCTAGTGTAGTGAACATAACTCTGCCACAACAGCATGGTCATAATAATCATTAGACATGAGTGGTGGCCCAGGCAGGCCAGAGAGTCTGTGGAGCAGAATACACTTCTTTGAAGAGCTTCGAGGGAGTCCCCTCAGAAGGGCTCACACGGGGTATCCCTCTAAAACGTCATACTCATCATTTGTATTAGATCTTCCTTTTTTCTAGTACATATGTGTATATCCTTCAGGTTTGGGATGCTGCATGTCCATTAATAGTACACATTGTTATTAACTTTTGTTCAACATTCATGTTTGCTCCATTGCAAATTCATTGCTTTGTAAAATACTTTTCAAATACATTTAAAACAAGTATCGGCAATGCCAACAGTTTGGGCTTTGTTGTAGGCATGGAAAAGGCATTTGCCAGTCACTGCCGTGGTGGTATTAAAGGGCTATCAATGGTAGTAGCTGCAAAATGGTGTGAGTACCTGGGCCTATAATAGCAGTGCCAGGCAAATGCCTAATAATTATACACAAGCCAAAACTGCTGCCTTTGCCAATGCTTTATTTTAACAGGACTTCATTGAAGGACGTGCATAGTGCTAATAAAAAATGAGTGGGTGAAGGCAGACCTGGTTAAGACATTTTATTACACCAGTAATACGTGTACATCTCCAATATTGGGTGCAAAGTACGCGCGCTGAGAAGGACCCTGCACCAAGCGGTGGAGCAGATTTTTTTTTGCATGCCACGTGTATTCATAGAATTAAAGACGTATTACTTGCCATTGCACAAGTAAAAACAAGCTGCATGAGGAATGCCTACAACACTCCCCCAAGCACAACGAAAAGCTAGCAAAAGGACAAACACAATGCATGCCTCCACCGCACCCCTGGCCCACCATCCATTACCCCTGTGAGAAAGCGCGCCTCACCCCGCAAGCACAGGCTGCACCCCTGCGAAATCATGCATCTCACCTTGCAAGCCCAGGCCAAACCCCAGCTAAAATGCGGGTCCTCTGTTGCAAGCACAGGCTGCACCCCAGCAAAAACGCACACCTCATCCCACAAGCTCAGGCTGCACCCCAGCGAAAACGCGGGTCCTCCCTTGCAAGTCCAGACTGCACAAAAGCGAAATCGCGTGCCTCACCTCGCAAGCCCAGGCTGCAGCCCAACAAAAACATGGGTCCTAACTCGAAAGGCCAGACTACATCCCCGCAAAATAGCGCACCTCACTTCACAAGCACAGGCTGCATCCTCCAGATTGGACACCACCCCCAGGCCCCCTTATCTGTGACATTCCCCAAGGCAGCCACTCCAGACTGGACACCCCCCAGGCAGCCCCTGTTCAGACTGGGTAACCGCACAGGCTGCGGCCTCCCGACTGGACACCACCCAGAGGTGGCCCACCCCAGACTGGACACCACCCACATGCAGCCCCCTCCAGACTGGACACCACCGCCCAGTCCCTGTCACCTGTGAAAACCCCCACAGGCAGCTTCCGTCCAGATTGGGCACCCCCTGAGGCAGCCCACTCCAGACTGCACACCACCCCCAACCCCCTCACCAGTGCCACTCCCAGGAAGTTTCCCTAATCATTCTGGAAGTTCTTACCTCGAGAGTCTTCTTTCTTAATGAAAGAACTGTAAGAATCATCCCAAAAGCTCACATTTGTCACCTATCGGTTGCCTGATCGTGGCAGGGACAATGGTCCTAGATTGCCTTCTTTCTGGAAATGGCCTTATCCTGCTCACATATAATGGTGAGTCGCCCCTCTGACCGTGGGACTGCTATTTTAAGGTTGATTTAGCTGCATCACTGACGCCTGAAATATTGTGAGGACTAAATCTGACCGTCTTATTTTCTTACTCCTTGAAAGCTCTCCTCATAAATATGCTCTCTCTCCCCTTTTGCCATATTCCATTCTCACCCTTTGTTTCATTATCTCTTAATCAGAGTCAGTTTATTTAAAGGACAGCTCCTCAGGTTTTACACTGCGTAAGGCTTTCTTCATGCCATATAAATGCGTACTATTGAATCAATCATATTCACTCTTCACCTACGGGAATTCCTTAGCTCTCGTGTACTGATAGACTTTGTTGATCTCGTCCCCAATACTTTCTGAGTCTGCCTCCCCCTCCAAATTTATTCTGGATAGATCTACTTATCAACTCAAGTGTCGGGAAGCGCTCTTCTAAGCCTTCTCTTTTCACTGCTGGGTTTAGGATTCATTACATCCTTTTCCATACAATCAGTGCCATGCGCTCTCATGTCTTCAATGCTCTTATCATATAGTCTGTGCAAACTCTGACCACCCATTGATTTGTTCTTTATATGTGCTAGCCCATCAGTTTTATCTTTTTCCTTTTTACTATCCCTTTTATATCCTGTCTTATATCTAAAGATATTCTCAGCTATTGCTCCTTTGTCGTCGCTTCTCTCCTTGTCTTTTGGGACCTTAGAGATCACATCTTTCTCCCAATATGTTTATCCGTACCCTCATCGCTGCTTTGCGCAGATGATTCATTACGCTGGTCTACTATATCCTATTACTGCCTTAAGCCCCCTTAATGGGCACAAGCCCATCCTTCTACTCAATTATCGCCGTCTGTTTCAGGCGTGGCGGGTGGAGCAGAAGGCTCCTCACCCCCCTCTGTGCATATATTAACTATTTGATCGCTAGGAGGCGACTCATCTTTTACTTCCTGATCTATATTTTAAAAGCGCTAGCTCGCTAGTCTCTTGTCTAATTTTTTTATGCAAATATGTCGTCATGCACTTTAGAACTGCCTTTAAATGGTGATCTCTCTTACGGGTTTGTGACATGCATATTTTGTCTGTGGTTCCTCTACCTTATTCCTCTGTGTACTATCTATGCTCAAATGTGTGTGTTTTCAGCAATGCATAAGTGGGGTAATATCCTCCATATTTGACACATCACTCCTTGACTGTCCATACTCACCATTTACTCTTTGCAAAATTCAACATTATTTATTCAATGGAAAACAACATAATATGAGCGTGCACAATTGTTGCAGGCTCTAAACCCTCTATTTGTTACATTTTTTACTTTACTTTGCTAAAAAATCATCATCAATACAAATTCATTTTTTAAAAACACGCTTCGTTCCTCTTTATTTTTATCGACTTCATCTATTATTTTATCATCATTACACAATCACATAAAAGAAACAAACAAGCAGACATACTCGGCCAGCCACATGCATTTTGTCTTCTCTCATAAGACTCATTTTACCCCTAGAAAGTACTCCATACGGAGTGTGAACAGCCCTCATTACGTTCGCATTTTATCAAACCCGTCTCCATGGGATTGTAGGTCTTGTTCCTTCTGTTACGCTCTTTAAAGTGCAGGCACTGGGAATACTCTTTACCGTGGCTCCTCCTAACAATACGTCTTAAATTGCTTTGCCTCCCCTCAAGTACATGTTTACTAATTTTTAACGCTCATTGTTCCTCAAGTTACATCATCCCTTAGCGTTCTCTTTACCCACTGCCCATTCACTCATTTGCCACATCGCTCCATTTTTACTCACCATTCGTTTTTTTTCAACTTCCCATTCTCAGGATCACACGCCTCTTCAGTCACCTCTTCCAACCTTCCGTTCATTCAGCTAACTGTGGATGCCAGGAGGGGTTTTCATGGAAACCGGGGAACCCATCTTAACCTAGCTTGTGCAAGTCTTACTTTACTCTAAAACCGCTATCTACAGGGAGCTTCACGTCCTTCCAGCCGAATGGCAGATGTTGTATAATATTGCCGGGACCCCAAAGCTTACTTTTCTCGATGGGTATATCTAACCATCTAATCTGAGGTTCTTTCTCAGCCCTTTAAAATGGATTAGCAATACCTTAGAGATGGACGGTGGATGCAGAGTTTACTTAAACATCAGTAATAGAAACAACTCAGGTAGTTGGAAAAAGATACTGTTTTAATATCAATTATCTAAAACAGGGAGTACAACAGATATCAACAGACATCCCTCATCATGATCTCTCTCGAGACTTCTCAACACATTTTATAAAAAATTACATTATTATAGTAAAGAATCATCATAGGTGACATTTAACTTGCGAATCACTAACGTCATCCTACGTGGCAAACTACAAAAACCTAATGGTGAGTGTGATAGGTTCTACAAGGATCATCTAGGTATACGATCCATAATCGGTTAGGGCAGTGGAACTAAATTATTTGTTTATTTACATCAGGTGGGGCAACTAAGGCCTTCCCTTAAAATATGTCACTATGAACATCACTGATTATACAACATCTAATTGGCTACACAACTATAGAACCCTTGATCATGTGGCCCTCTATCATTGGTTACATTCCAACCTCCATCATTACCCTCCCAACCTACGTTGTCGGTACGCAGGCTGAAAGTCCAGGTGCAGATGAACTCATCTTAACCAAAGCTTCCCACCAATTAGCATAGCAATCCATCATCATCTCAGTGGTCCATTGTCAATTAGGTCTTGAACTCGGCCTTTAACATGTTCTTTGCTCCGGGAATCCAGGGGAGTGAAGGCACGCTCTGCCCTTGTGCGTAGGTGTGACCATCATGCTCGTCCAACTTCTTCTCCCCACGTGACTAAAGGCCATGAAATTGAGCTTTCGGTGTATTAAAACACTATCCTTGAATAGGCCTCTGACGTCTTCTTGTTTTTGTCCATGCCTTCTGAACAGGAACTTCGTTCTTTCAGGAGATTTCTATCCGATGTCAGCTCACCCCAGTCTGATATGGCCTTTGCTTCTTGGCTCATCCAACCTCGCCTTTCTGAGTTTGACTCTTGTTAATTCCCCTGTTTTTTAACTGAGCCACAATTGGAAACTGGGAAAAGCGGCCTTCCTTCTTTTGCTCAGCACTGCTATCGTACGTAGTGGAAACATCCATCTTCGACTGACTCCAATATATATATATATATACATATATATATATATATATATATATATATATATATATATATATATATATATATATATATATATATGTATAGATATATATATATATATATATATATATATATATATATATATATATATATATATATATATATATATATATATATATATATATATATATATATATATGTTCATGTTGGCACCTGCCCCAATATATTCACTATTTAGCTAACCTTTAAGAATACTTCTTCTGCTTGAATTTCTTTGCATGCATATATATGTGTGAAATAGCTTGATCTCTTCATTATGTCTGCAGCATAAGTTTCTTCATCTTGATCCTAAAATGACATTCATCTTGACACTTTCTTGATGCCTTGTAGAATTGTCTACATTCTCTAGTCTCTGCATCTCTTCCCTATACGTCAGCTCTGCTCTGCATGACGTCACCATTCATCTTCGACATTCAACCGTCCTGTTTCTTCTGGAATTTCATTCAGACGACCATCATAATGTCCCATATGCAGGTATGGGTTCCTCGATGGGAACCTTACCTCCCAAATTCTCTTTGGTATCTGTATTTTCACTGGTACTGCACTTGCTTCACATTCCGGCATCCAACACACAGGTGCTGTGGGCGAGATGGTTGAGGTGGGGGTACTTAGCTCCTTCTCTACAGCCCCCTCTTCGGAAGCCAGGAATCTTAGAGTCATCTTCGACCCCTCCCTTTCCTTCATCCCTCATATTCAGGACAGCTCTTCCTTCTCAAAGTAATTGTACCCTTCCACACTTTCCCCTAGAGACTCAATGTAACCCATGCTCTGGTTCTCTCCAGGCTAGACTACTGCAACAGCCTCCTCATTCATCTTCCTCCATCCACCCTGCTACCTCTCCAGCTTACCCAGAATAGGGCAGCAAGACTTGTCCTTGGCCTCAAGTGCAGGGACCGCATCTCTCCTGCCCTACAAAGCCTTCAGTGGGTCACAATCTCAGCACAGATGAAATTCAAATCCCTCTGTATCATCCACAAGGCTATATGTGGCTGTGGACCACTCTATTTTCAACGCTTCATAACCAAATTATCCCCTTCGAGACTCCTGCATTCCTCTGGCACCAACTCCCTTCATGTGAAGCGGTTTGCTAAACAGAGAGCTGGTGGTCGATCAGATTCCTCGACGGGCTGCCTTCTGTGTAGTAGCCCCCCTCTCCCTCTGCGTCTTGAGCAGGACCTCCTTAAGTTCCAAAAAAGTCTCAAGACCTTTAATTTCTACTCTTCATTCTCCTCCTCTCTTTCCTGCTAATCATACAGTAGCGTGACTGATGTACAGGGCCCTTATGTATCCTCAGGACCCTGACCCCTCACATCTCTCATCAAAGCTGCTGTCTATATACTGCACTTGCTAGGGCTCAGACTCACCACGGGAGGTTGCACGTACGTTTTTATTTTATTTTATTCGCACCTCACTCCGAGCACTTCTCCATGAGCCCCTCAGCACCTTTTCCCTTATCCCCCTCCCCTATGCACGTTCTGAACACTCACAATGTATGGTAGGTTTGTCTCCCCCCCCCCAGTTATTCTCCTGATTTGTTTACTATTAATACAATTATTTATCTCTGTAGCAATTCATAGTCTACCTTCCCCTGTCTCCACCCTGTTGCCCTGTGTGCACTTTGAAACAGTTTTGCTAATTGTATAAGCGCCTAGCAAGTGACCAATAAATAAATTAATTAATGAATGTACTCCTATGACTGTGTTCAGTGCACTGTCCCAATACTACACAGGTGATAGCATGCCTTGTCATGTCATTGGTAGTCTTCCAAGGGTGTCCCACCTTTTTTGTTGGCTCAATTATCTGCATATGTGATGTCTTCTCATTTCCATGCAGCATTTTGATTGATGTGTGCTTTGTGTATGTGCCATTGTCCAGTGAATGGGGATATGTGACATGCACAATTGCTGCATTTCATTGAGGGGGACAGGCAGGGTGGGGGATTTTGTTGTTTGTCAGTGTGTGTGTTTTGTGTGTTTGATTTGCATGCAGTGTGCAGGTGTTGTGGCATGTGTGCAGGGACACATGTTGGTGGTTGTCTTGTGAGTTGCTGTTTGCATGTACTATATGTTACTGTGGGGTGCCCGCTGGTCTTGAGGGTTTGGGTGCATGGATATGTTAGCTGCACTCTGTTTCATTTTGTTCATTGTCTGCAGATCCTTCTGTCAGGGAATGATGGCTATTTCATGGGATGAAATTTGACTGTCGTCTGCATGCCAAAAGGACAGGTAAAATGTGCATGTATCTTGATCATTATGGAATGGCTACTTTAGTTGCTGCTTGTCTGAATGTGTTAATTCTGGTGGGTCGCCCTCTTTGTCACAATTGTCTATTACCTCTTGTTAATAGTTGTTTTGCGAATGGGGTTTATTGTGGTCATGTTGCCATGTTGACTAACTGTTACACTCACCTTGCTCCCACAGAGACGTCGATCTGGACTGGACTGCTGCGGTCTCCACCAATGTGACGCATAGGGCCGAGATGACGGACTGGAGTGGTCCACCTAGCTTCCTTCGCTTGGCCCGTAGGAATATTCTCTGCAAGTGGAGAAAGGGAATTAACCACCCATGGAGTTGAGCGTAAATCTCCCCACCCCGCTGTTCTCCCCACTGATCACCTTGGATGTTCCCTCTTACCTCACCTGATGATTTGAAAAGATGAGCTCTCCATCCTGCATTGAGCGCAGGGGCGCGTAGATAACCAGTTGCTTCACTGGCTCGAAGGAATTGGTGAGTTCCAGGACAATATTGACTCCGATATTCCCGGCAAGACGCCGTAAGTATGTAGTTCGTAAGAGTTCAAATGCCTGACTTTCACTCTTGTCCGATTCCTTGCAGGTTGCAGCTTGACCCTACCGAAGAGTTCCTCGTGGCAACTGGTAATGTTCTGGTAAGGATTTGTATTATCCAACACAGTTCGATAAAATAATTTCCATATGTAACCTGTTGCTTTCTCCCTTATTCAGGCGCTGAGTGAAAGTATGAAGTCTCGGGTAATAATGCCTCCGGCGGTAAAATTAGGTAAGTCTATTGTGGTGAGGAGGATTTCCCTTGTTTGTCCCTTTGTTTCACCTTGCTGTATTTTTTTTTTCCCCCATTAGGGGCTTGGGTACGGCGACGATGCGGTGGAAGCTGCGCCGACCCGTGAAGAGGAATAGTACCCCTGGCGGTAAAATCAGGTAAGTCTATGGGGGGTAACTAATATTGTCTCTGTTTATTCCCTTGGCTCACCTTGCTGTTCTTGTGTTCCGCCGGAGTGCGACGGGAACATGCAGGAAGATGCGGTGAAATGTGAAGATGCTGCGAAGGCCGGTGAGTTCAGCGCGGCGCTGCAGCAGGCGAGGCGACGCGCATAAAATAACTTCTTTCTTCCAGCTCGAAGGCGCGATGGATCGGGAACTCAGGTAAGCATCAAAGGTATTGCTCTTGTTCTAACCTTTTCTCCTTCTTTCTCCCTTTTTCTAGGAGCTCCAAACTCGAGGCGGGCGTGGCAGAAGACTGGATGCAGACTTGCAGGCATGGTGAGCGTTACGCTGCTGGATGCAGAATAACGCAAAGCATGTGCTGCTCTTCGGGCGTGGTTTAAATAGCCACCAAAGTAGTCCCAGGTAAGTATTCCTCCCCAGCCCCACCCGAGTAAAAAAATAGTCCCTAGGTAAAATAGTCCCTTCCAAGCCTTGTTTGCTTGGAGCTCTTGAAGCATGGTCTGCATCAGGTAAGTTTGCAGCAGGGTCTGCATCAGGTATGTTTTAATCTATGAGCCTGGCGCCTATGGCACCAGGACTGACTCTCCATATGAGCCTGGCGCCTATGACGCCAGGACTGCACCCAAATAGCCCCTAGCGGGGGTTGTTGGGTTTGCTTGGGGTAACTTGATGCCTGCTTCCGGGGTTGCTGGACTTGGTCTGGGTCCCTGGGGGTCGGCATCATGACACTAACATGTGGGTCGATACTGCACTGCTTTTCTACACCCCACAATAGGGACATGTTAGTGCGCATCATGCACATTCTAGGACATGTGTATAGCTATATGCCACTGTGCTTGTTGGATTTTGTGTCCATGTCAATTGTTGAGGCCATGTATGGCATGCAGCTCAGACATGATGTTTCAGGATTTATCTCTGCTTACACATTTGACAGGTATGTTAGGTAGTCAAATCCGCCAGAGCGACAGGGGACCACTACTTTTACATTACATATGGGATGGTTTTGGTGCCAAGTAGGTGATCTAATTAAATGTTTTGCATGGTGGAAGTGGTGTCCTCCCTCTTCAAGGTGTTTCTTTTAGAAACACAAAATGAAATGTCTTTTAGTTTCGAAGGGATGCACACAAATATGCACTTCCAAGAGCACTGTCTCAGGGTGGTTTTGTGGGCACAGTGGATTGGCCCATTGTCGTCATTGAATTTTGCGGAATTGTGTGCACTATACAGTGGAGGGATTTTAAGTGAAATAAGATTGAATAAGCTGTGTATGTGCAGTCTCTCCATGTGCCCTTTGCCCAGCCATCCGCAAGCAGTGTGCCTCTGGGTGTGGATGGGATGCCAACACCATGTCCACCGGGACGCCACGTCGTGTTGCAACATTGTGCAGGACACATGCTGCCAGAATGATCCTGCAGACTACTGGTGGTGCATATAGCAACATCACCAGAGTGGTCAAGGGAGCAGAAACATGACTTCAGCACTCCAAATGTGCGCTCCACTATGCCCCGTGTTGCAATATGGGCAGTGTTGTACTTTACATCGGCAGGTATGTTGGGGTTACGTATGGGCGTCATCATGTATGTGCTCAGAGGGTAGGCACTGTCCCTTGCAGAGGTGAGAATGGTTGTCATAGTCATTTGTTGCCAGTGTCTATTGGTGTGTGTGCAACAGGTATGCATGTTCATGGCCATTCATACTGACCAATGAGCCATGCATCACATGCTTCCCAGCTTCACGGGCCTGGTGTAGCGGGGACATCCTGAAGATGTAACTATCATGTGTGCTGCCAGGATAGTTGTCATACACTTCAGTTATGATGCCCTTGGCATCACACACAACCCGAACATTGGTGGAGTGCCAAGGTTCCAGTTGTGGCAGAGGTGCTCTATTGCTTGAGGTGGACGTATTTATTTATTTATTTGCATTTTTGAAGCACACAACTGCCCTCGGGCATCGTGGCACTGTTAAATGATACTTACTTGGCATAGGTATACTTGGTACAATTTGTTGGCACATGTAAAGGAATGGTTACAGACATTATTCGCGTTTCAGGTAGCATTTAAGGTACAGATTTACTTGAATAAGGTGGTTTTCAGTGCCTTTCAGAAGGCCATGAGTGATGCTTCAGATCACAGTTTAGGTGGTAGTGAGTTCCAGGATTTTGGTGCTAAAACTTCAAAACTCAAGCCGCCGGCTTTAGTTCTGTTGAAGTTAGGCACTGAGAGTTGGTTTGTGTACAAATCCCTTTTGGGTCTAAGTGTCTGCACTTGTTGTATTCATTCAGTTAGATAGCTGGGAGCAGATTGGGATATGCATCTATGGGTTATAGTGAGGGTCTTGAACAGGATGCGCTCTTTGACAGGGAGCCAGTGGGCATTTTGTCGTTCTAGGGATCTGTGCTCCCTCCTGGGAATACTGAAGACTGCTCTCAGTGTGTTGTTCTGTGTAATTTGTAGTCTGTTCATGTTTTTGCCATAGGTGCCCACTAGGAGGATGTTACAATAGTCCAGTTTTGCACCTATGGTGGCCCTAGTGATGTTGAGGCAGTTTTCAGTGGACAGGTGAGGTTTTACCGCATTGATTATTATTTATTTATTACTATTAATATGCATTCAGCCATTAAGGCTTTACAAATAAACACATATCACATTTCCACAAATTAAAAACATTACTAAAACATAGCTCTTTGCAGAGTACAAACATTACTAAAACATTACTCTTCGCAAAGTACAAACTTTAAAACAGTATGCCCCTAGACAATTCCATTACTATTAATAAAATTGTGTCATAGAATTTCATCATATGATACACTGCATTTAAATCATTCCCTTGTAATAGGATTTTCCATAATCTGTGCATATTTACTACCTCAAAACCATTATTATACGCTTTTGCATATTTAGTTCTCATTGAGTGAAGGCTTTCACAGTTACACAGTAGATGTTTAGCAGATTCTATGGTTAATATTCCACATAGCCCACAATATCTCTCATTTTTAGGAATACCCAACTTCCCTCCCAACACTTCCAGTGTAGGTTGGAGGTTGAACTTGAACAGAAGATATTGTCTTACTATTGTACAGTTTGGATAAGCTAATTGTTACCCAGGCTTGGTCAGGTTAGGTTACCAATACTCTAAGAATAGACCGCTATTGGCTCTGGTAGCCAAGTTTATCTTGTCGCACTCTACGGCATAACTGTGTATCAATAGTTTTATCAACTGTTTGGTTGTTGCATAAGATCGGTGTAACCAGACCTCTGAATTATCTTTGGCCCATCTAAGATATACCTTACTTAACTGCGCAAGGGTACCATTTACAATCGTAAATTCCTTTTTTTTAAAACCGACCATTATTTCTGCTATGAATGTGTTAATAGTCAAGGTACACAGTTTTACATATAGTATTGCTTTTTTGTATTCAATAAGATCAGTGGCACTCATAAAATTACATTCTAATATTAAATATTCTCTTGATAATGTTTGAGGCATCCTGAATTAAATCTTTAAAAGTTTTACTTCAAAACAATTTATTTATTTAATATATATTGTGCCCCATACCTCCGCTGCATACAAAAGGCAAGAAACCACCATAGCGGAATAAAGCAGCATTACAATGTGAACAGAAAAAGCACCTTGTTTGCCAATAAATCCACTAAGTGCATATACAATTTGTAGGCATTTCGTTTTCGTCTCAGTCCAGTGCTGTTTCTAATTTATTTTTTTATCATAAAAGACTCCAAGGTATTTGTAATTTACTACTTCTTCAATTTTTTGATCAATAACAGTCCATCTATAGGGCTTCTGCTTACTCCCTTTGGATGCATTAGAAAAAAATAATATCTTCGTTTTACATATATTAATGTTGAGACCATTTAATTTTGCAAAGTTTTCCAATACAGATAATGTATTTTGCATGCCCTTGGGTGTGTAGTCAAGTAGGACCAAGTCATCTGCATAACCTAACCAGCTCGATCTTAGGGTACCTGTCTTAATATCGTTCATTAGTGTATGGTATACATTTCTCATGAAATCTGCTAAGTATAGATTAAAAAACGTTGCTGCACTTATTCAGCCTTGCTTGACTCCCCTGCAAGTTTTCATAGATGCTGATAGTTTTCCTTCATTGTCAAGCCTTATTCTTACTGAAGTTTCACTATTCAGCAATTTAATCATAGTTAGCAAACCTGGCGGTATCCCCCATGTCTCCAATTTCATCCACAGCCGGTCCCGTAATATGGTGTCAAATGCCGCTGTGAAGTCTATAAAAGCAGCGTACACAGGTAGTTTATGAATTTTCCATGACCCCTCAATAGCTGTTACTAGATCTACTATATTATGCATAGTGGAGGAATATTTTCTAAAGCCGGCTTGGTTAGGGGGGAGTATATTGGATTCATCAATCCATTGATTTAATTCCTTTAATAACGCTTTTGCAAAGATCATTGCTGGACTGTTCAGCATAGCTAACATTCTATAGTTGCCAGGAACCTTCCAAGAACCCTTTTTGTAAACTGGAAGGATTATACTCTCTCGCCAACTTGCTGGGATAATCCCATGAGTTCCAATCCATTTGAAAAGTATATTCAGTGCTTCAGCCCATATTACTGAGACATTTTAATCAATGCATTGCAAGTGCCATCCGGTCCTACCGCTCTGGAGGTGCGCAAATTCTTAATCAGTGATGTAAATTCCTGCACAGTATAACTCCCTTTCCATGCAGTAAAATTACACCCCAACACGCTCTCAACCATACTAGATTGTCCCAGTGTGTTTTCAATATGTTTGGTCCACTCAATTTCGGGGACACTATTTAGGGGGAGGGTTCTAATTTTCACATAATTAATCACCTTCCAAATACCTTCATTACTATTATTATTTGCGCACTGGGCTATCATTCGCCATTTTTCATTTGCTTTCATAGCGTGATGGAAACGCAGCCATGTTCAATACTTTTTCTTTTCTGCTCGAATTTGTGCTGGAGCATCAGATTTTTCTCCATGTATTATTGCCCTAATACAGGTTCTGAGTTGTTTTTTTTTCTTTATGTATCGCTATATCATATGGCTTGCTCTTGTCATGGCTTAGGTTCCATCACTCATGAATGCTCTGAGTAACTCTTTTTTTAGCAGTTACCATTTTTATTGCTACTACTATTTCTTCAAAGGCCTGCAACATTTCTATTGGGTTCCTAGCTGGTGATTTTGTCATAGTTTCAATACATTTCTCCAATTCCACATCTGCAATTACTTTAGCTTTTTCCACTTTACCTGGATTCCACACAATCCGATTACCTTTATTGTTCACGGATATCTGGTCATTCAATTGGTATTCAAAAGGATTCCCATGGGGAGATAGTAATACAAATAATGGAAGATGACCACTATATTCCCTGCAGCCAATGGCCAAATCTAATGCTATCAATTGTGCTTTCTCATTAGTTAATACATAATCAATTGTGGACATCGATTGGCCGCATACTCTCGTCGCACCTCGATGAGAATCACTTCTAGCTGTACCATTGAGCATTTTTAAACCATACTTCAGAAACAGCTTAGTCCAAGGTTTACCATTACTATTAGAGGTCAATTCTAAAGGACTAGATCTCAATATTTCAGAAGATTCAATATTATGGATGTAGATCTGCGCATTTAAATCACCTACCAAGATGACTGGTAATATCGAATTATATTCCTCTAAAATAGATGTTACAGTACATATATTTTCTTTATTATATATACCGTTAAGTGGATTGTATACGTTTACTAGTAGAACAGTTGTTATTGATATGAGATCACATTTCACTATTACTGCCAATACCATTATAATTTTAGTTGTCAGTGCTGCTGAGGAGGAGATATAACTTACATATCTATCCATAGACAAGGTAGAATCTAGGTATACTCCCAGAGTTTTTACCGCAGAAGAGAATGTGATTACAGTAGTCTCCATTTTGAAATTGCCGTATTTGCTGTCTAGTATACTGAGGGTTTTGTTAGGTCCCACCAGTAAGATCTCTGTCTTGTCTCCATTGAGACAGAGGCCATTGGCTGCCATCCAGGCCTGGATGATAGCAAATGTGTTTTGTAAGGTTTTTAGGTCTTGCTCGTAATCACCAGATAATTGGAGAAGAGTTTGTGTATCATCAGCATAATTGGTGAAAGTTATGCCGAATTCTTCTAGGTCGTTAAAGAGAAGTAGTGTGAATAGGTTGTAGAGCGTGGGGGAAGTGCAGGAACCTTGTGGTACTCTGCAGCTAATAGGGAAGGGAGTAGCTGATGCTTGGTCTGAGAAGACCTCATAGCTCTGCCCTCCAGGAAGGATGAGATCCATGTAGTGGCCTCAGTAGAGAAGTGCGCCATGTTGGTGAGGTGTGTATTTAGGATTTTATGGTCGACAAGGTCGAACGCCACCGACAGGTCGAGAAGTCGGAGGATGGCACATTTGCCCTTGTCCATATTTCTAAGGAGTTGTTTTTTTTAGTCAAGCAAGGCAGACTCAGTGCCATGCAGCGGAAGAAAACCGGACTGTCTCTTTCCTAGGATGTTGTGTAATTCTAGGTAGGCTTGTATCTGTAGATAAGCAGCCTTATCAAAGATTTTCAGCAGGAATGGCACAGTTGTAATTGGCCTGTAGTTCTTAGGAGAGTCTAGGTCTAGGGTAGGCTTTTTTAGCAATGGCCGAACCCATGCTCCCTTAAGAGCGGAGGGTACTGAGCCAGCGGCAAATGAGGCATTAATAAAAGTTGTGATGAATGGTGCTAGAGACTCATCGCAGTCTTTGATTATGTTTGCTGGATAAATGTCCCCTCTGCATAGTGAGGGTTTTATTTGCTTCGTAATGAGTAGGACCTCAGGAATAGTTACCTTGCTAAAGGTGAATGGTGGTGGTGGGTTGCTGTCATGCTGGATTGGTGGCTTAAGATTGGGAGCAGTCCCTGTTGTGTCGGAGGTCTTGGGTAGGTTGTCAAAATTAGCTTTGATTTTTTTTTTGGAGTAGGTCAGTTTTGTCCAGCATAGCCTTCTGGATGTCATTACACCATTTCTCGTCCTTAACCGTTTGATGTTTGGAGGTGGGGGGTATGACTAGCTCATTGAAGATGGCGAAAAGTTCTTTGGAGTGGGATTGGGCATTGTCGATTCTAGTGTTGTAGGCAGCGGCTTTGGCTTTAGCTATGGCATTTGTATATTGTTTAGCAATAGCTAGGTAGGAGTCCCGTGTGGGAGCAGAGGGGCAGGATTGTCATTTGTTAAGAGCGTGTCTTTTGAGTACATTTACCACGTGTAAGTCTTGGTTGAACATGAGTTTGCGTGAAAGAGTTTTTTAGCTTTTCTGTTCTCTAATGGGGCAATTGCGTCAATCACCTCTTTAATAGTAGTGTTGTAAAGATCAACCAGTTATTTAGGGTTACTTGAGGTGGGTGATGCTAATGCTGAGACTTCTAGGAGTGGGAGAATTCTCTCTTTAGTGAGTAATTTTTCAGATCTGCTAGGGCAGCTGGCATGGAAAGGTTTTGCATGAGTGCTGCATTTGTTGGGATGTAGAAATGGATGAGATGGTGGTCGGTCCATGGTTGTGGGGTGTTAGAACTGATATCTACCCTACAGTTGTGGTCGACTAACCAGTCTAGTATGTGACCTTTAGTGTGAGTGGGAGAGTCGACTTTCTGGATGAATTGTAGGTCCTGCAGGGCTTTAGCAACGGCTTTACTGTGTTTGTCTTTTGTGCCCTTGAATCCGAGATTGAAATCTCCTAGGAGTATGGCTTTAGTGTTTGGTTTGAGGTTGGTACCTATGAGGTGTAGAAAGTTGGCTTTGAAGTCCAGAAGCGGGCCTGCAGGCCGGTAGATGAGGTGCATTGTCATAGTGTCATTGGGTGAGAAGGAGATCTTTACCGATAAGGCGTCACAGTTCTCAGAAGTTGTGGATTTAATTTGTCTAGCCTTAAGTGTTTCTTTGACTATCAGGGCCACCTCTCCACCTTTGTGTGTCAGTCTATCTTGGCGGAAGATGATGTACCCGGTGGTAGGGACTGGCATATGGCTGATCCAGATGCTTCATGTAGCCATTTTTCTGTGATGGCTAGAGCGTTTAGCTCCAGGTCGGAGATTAAGTCGTGGATTTCTGTGGCATGGGCTTGTAGTGATCTAGCATTAATGAGAGCAAGTTGGATTTGGGTGGGCTCCTTTATACTGGGTTTAGGCTTGGCAGTGTTGGTGGGGTGTGTGGTGATAGAATGCTGGGTCTTTGTGGTAGGAATGTTTCCATGTGTTGGTGGGAAGGGTGTACGCACCGTGTGTTTGTGATTCTTGGTATGTGCTGTGGATGTGCGGGCTCCTAATCTAGTGTTTCGTGCACGGGTGGTATGTGTGATGTGATTTGGGCAGTGGATTTGGGCCTGAAGGTAGCGTTAGTAGGTGGTGTGGCTGTGAAGTGGTGGTTATGGCGCTCATATGTGCTTAGAGCTGGCAGGAACGGGGTGGGAGGACTAGGCTTGTTGGGATGGTGCTTGGCCATGTTTATGTAGGGATTGTGTCTGTAGAGGTAGGCAAATCTGTTAGGCGCAAAGGTCAGGGTGGGCTAGGTGGATGGATTCCCAGCAACTTGTGTTGGCCCTGAGGGCAGTGGAGGCAGTGGCAGGAGGCCGAGGGCGACCATTAGGGAACTGGGACGCACGTAAAACTAAGCAGTGGGGCCTTTCAAGAGGTGCCGTGAGTACATTTTCAGAAGTGCTATGGCATATGTAGATACTGTTGGGCACTGTATGAATCAGAGAGTACACAAAGCTGGTTAAGTACCGTAGGCAGCTATTGATACAGTTTTGCAATCTCTAAACATATGGTGGGCAATTGAAACATTTGCTAAGTAAATTCTAAAGATTGAGATGCAGTGTGCACACAGCTAGTCAAGAGTGCCCATGCAGCTAGGATCATAATGCAGGAGGAAGGAGGATGAGCAAAGCGTGGTGTTTAGCAACAGCAAGTGTGTGTAGATGATGCATAGTGCCTGGGGCAACAGGTATAACCAACGCTAAGGTAAGTCAACGGAACCCTATGCAAGTTGCAAATTTTGGTGGGGAAACAAGACATATATGATAGTCAGGGAATGCAGCATGCTGGATATAGTATGAATATCATAGATATAGGTGATACATGATATGAAGGGAGCAAGGGCACATCAGATTGCTAGGTCAACCGGCACTGCATATTCGCCAGTAGCATGGCGTAACCAGTGGACACATGCTGTCAATAGCAGAGCGTTAGTATGGGGTGTGTGGGCACAGAGCAGAACAGTGGTGAAACAGTATAGTGCAGACAACAGGCAAAGTATGAGTACGATGGTACGTGAATGATCATAAACTGCTTACTGTGTATTGCACAAGTGATACCATGACGCAGATTGACAATATACATAGTGCATAGTGGAAGTCGTTCGTAAGTTGGCAAGTAAAGTTATAAAGTTTTTTGCCTGGATGGGTCTTACCCGGCTCTGTAGTCCGGCCAAATGAGTTTGGCAGTGTACTGGAACTGCAGCGGGCTGATGAAAGAAGGGGCAGAGAAGGTGATACAGGGTGAGGACAACAGATTATGCAGGGATTTCTGGTGACGGCGACTGGAAAGCGCTGGACAGGCGCGGACAGGTCCGTGCCTTATGTGTGGTGCCTTTGGTGGAGGTGCCGGCTCTCGCCTTCCGGCGGGGTAGGCTGCAAGAAGTACGATGGCTGGGCTTATGAGCGGCGGCCTTCTTCAGATAAGGTTGCTAGGCACCCTGTAAACAAAACTCACAGCGGCCATTTCGGATGGCTCCTTGTGGATGGCTCAAGGGTTTGTCAGTGAAATGAAGCAATTCTGACAAAAATCAGCAAGCAGCAACTCTTTCCTGGGTCGGAGCGTGGTGCCAGTAGACGTAGAGCATCAGGTGTGCAATCAATGGCATCTAGCACTTTTGTGAAGTGCGCCACCCCATAAAAATCCTGGACCACGGCTTGCCTTTATGTCGGTTTCCTGGGCATATAGATTAGCCAGCGAACAGAAGGACATGCAGTTATGATTTCCAATGCCTGGAGTCAGTAGCGTGACTGCCACCTACTATGACAGTGGTATGCTGGAATGAGCCAGTGGCAAAAAGAGGCAGAACAGTGAGCACCTTTTGCAAAGGGCTCAGTGCTTGGGAGCACATTGTGGATGATGTGAGGTCTTCTTCCCACTCCATGACCAGGTCAAGGATGATGTGGGGGGGACCTATACCTGCCATAGACCTGGTCATCAGGCATCCCAAAAAGGCTGGTCCTTGGGTGGAAGATCTGGGCGCTGGCCATCCTCCTCATCCGGCAGTGTCCCAGAATGCCTGCTGCAACAAATAGTGGTTTTTCACACGCCGGCATTCCCTGTTCTATTCCATGAATATGTTTGTTTTGCGCGCGTATGGGCAGTGCGATTGTTGGACGGTGGAACATTTTCGCTTGTTCTTCCTCATTCCACGTGTTCCGCCCCTTTTTAGGTGGCTGCGCAGGCCCGGCTAGCCCTATTCTTGGAGTCTTGCGCAAGCTGTTCATCGGCTCGCAGTGACGTAGTGGACCGGCATGCATTCTTCGCAAGTCCCGGGTAAGCTCTGCACATTTTGTTCCATGAATCGATGAACAGGGACTTGCATACAATGTCGCGGGCAAGTCACGTTTTTTACACGCAGATTATTCCATGAATCGGGCCCATTGTCTTTATATCTGAGAAAACGGTTTAGAAAAAAACCCTGGCAGGCAATTAAAGCACAAAGGTTGATGGTAAGGCTTGAAAAAGGTAGTTCTAAGAGATCCCAGGAGGATATGTTTTCGGCTGGGAGTGGCGAATATTGGGTGGAAATGCCCATAGGGATTTGCAGCATGGCCATGGGCACTCAAGGGGGGGGTAAATGACCAAAGAACATCTAAAAGCTTTGAGTCCCTCCTCATATACCAATTCTCCCTAATGCAATAGGTTCTACTTATCGATGGCGCAAGCACCACCTAATAGCCAAAACTTAATCAATGTAGTTTGAAATTTGGCACCAAACATTGTGGCATCTACAGACCTAAATAGCCATTGATAAGTACTTGAGCATCTGCCAAACCTGCTGGAATGGCACAGTCCTCCGTACATATGTGAGCTCATATTTGCAAGGGAATTTCAAAATGTGTTAGTGCACCTAGTAGGATTATCTTGAAAATGCACATGTATTAGCAGGATGCCTGATTTGCGCCATTTTGTTCTTCATGCTTGTACAATTTCTCTTCTTTATATACAATGTGCCAGGTCAGCAAAAATAATCTATTTTCATTTTTACAATGTGATAACAAGATGTCAAAAGTAGGTTTTGAAACAAACCACGCACCCTGGGGTTTGTGTTAAATGATCAGAAATCCTGAGAAATAAACTGGAAAGACATTCAATTTCATTATATGTCTCCTGCAATTTTAAAAAGCATGTGCCTGTAGTATTGGCACATTTTTCATTTGATACTTTAGCAAATTATGATGACTTTAAAAAAGCTTGAAGAAGTGCTGAGTCATGACATGATTCTAAGATCTGATTTCCCTTTCATACACCTACCTAGTCTCTGTGGCATGACATCTGGTTTGCATCTGTTTAGGAAACTGTCAAAGCTATGGTTCATGTCTGTGATGCTGGAAATGCATTGAAGGGACAGGGCATCCATGTCCTTCTCCTGTACTTCCTTATCATGCGTGTTCTGTGTTGTTTTGTGCACAGGAGTCCAGTTGGTATCCCTGGCAGTGTAGCTCTTCCTCTTCTTGGTTGGGGTGAACAGATACTCATGGGATACTCTTATGGCACCCATGGGTGGGGGTACAACCCTGTACCCCTAATGTATGTTTTTGGCACCTCTGTGTTGCCCACAGAGCAGGGTATGGGCTGGTGGAAGCTTCATGCTGATATGACAGGAGTTCTGAGTATCCTCCATTTTGGGATACCCATGCCCTGCCTAGGAATCAGTGGATTCCTGATAGAAGGCAAGATGGGCACTGGGGCTTCTTTGTTTCTACTGCCTGTTACCTTGTTTTCCCCAAAGTCCTGGGAATCCTTTACTCTGTCCCTTCCCCTGACAGTGCAGTGTGGTGTCCTGAAAGGCTGTGTGCTTGCCCCAATGCACATTCCTTGTTTTCGGTGTCTGGGTGGACGTGAATAACCTGAATGCCTGTGAGCCTGATTGGCCGTCTGCCTGCATGAATGGCCTTCTGTGTAATTGGCCGACTGAGCCTGGCTCAGCCAGAGTGAAGGATGGACAGATACGTATGTCTGGGGACTTCTCACTTACCAATTTGTTCAGAAGCTGAAGTCAAAACTTGAAGCTGATTCTTGAAGCCCAGCTGGAGGACAGGGTTGTTGCTGCAATCCCTTCAACGTAATCCAAGAGTTGTCGAGTCTGTCGAGGACTGATCCAAGAAAGGACCTGGCTAGGAGACCTCCCCCTGAGCTACGAGGAACCATTGTAGAGAAAATGCTGCTCTTCATTGAAGTACCCTGGAAGCAAGTTCTCTGAGTATGACGTCTGGAGAAGGGGTCCGCCACAAATCCTGAAGAGAGCCCCTGGACATCGAGGGTCATCGAAGTCCATTGGCAATGACCGGGGTCGGAAGACTTCCGTGACCGCTGGAAACCCAGTCAAATCGTGTTGCCCAGAAGCGGGGACACCTTGGTGCTGTTCTGCTTGACACCCGGAGCCGAGAAATCTCCACTTTGCCTAAGAACATTTGACAGAGAGATACCTTGCCATCACCGCTGACCACTTTATCCCGCCGGAGAAAGCGAAGGTCATCGGCCACTGAGGGAAGTCTGCCAGTGGGTTTCCCACCATCTGACGCTGACAAAGACATCCCAAGGACGCTTACAGAGTGAAGATTCAAGGTCCAGCCATGGTTGAGTCCCGATCGCCAAAGCTATCCCGAGGTACATGCTGCGGCTGCAGCACCGATAGGCCAGAGGACTGCCGACATCCGACGCCTGCTGCCGGGCCTGCATCCATCACTGTTGAAGGTCTTTGATGTCCACTGAGTCATGTCCACTGAGTCTTACTTGCGGCACCACACATTTTGCATCAAGGCCTACTGCACGCCTCACCTTCCCAGGACTTCCACCATCGAGGGAAACAATTGATCATCAAAGAGCATGGCAAAGGTTGAAGCTGCTGTATCACCGCAAGTGTTCCACTTTTCTTTAAGGATCTTGGCCCCCCTTCTTCAAAGGGGGTCCATCCTCGAAGGATAACTTCGAAGAACCGTCGAAGAAAATCTCCCACTGCAGGTACATTGGGGTGGTTAAACTTTTTCACCAATAATCAAGGCTTATTGAGCATTTATGGACTGGGCTTGTTGATGATTTTATTACAGGATGCCCAGGTGGGGGATCCTCATTCATAGCTGTGCATCTATCTCCAAAGAAAGCCTTCTGCCATTGCTTAACATTCCTTATTGTCTATGCTGATACACCCTACTAAAAGATTTGTAAGGTCTATTATAACTGCCAGCAGTTCATGCATTTTAAAGGAATCTAACGTCTACCTGTGGTACCACAGAGAATTGTATAGATATGTCACTATAGAATTACCATTATAGAATTACCATAGTACAAAGTGTGTTATTGAATTGTGTATATATCTCTGGACCTTATTTTTATGTAAAGAACTGTGTTAGCACATAACATAGTGTGTGGACATTCCTTTGTGGGGGCTTGGTCACTCACTGTACTTAAGAACCAGCCTGCATCACCTCCTGAGAGCTTAAGCCTTGGTTTCTCGTCCATAGCTACAATATAGAGAAGCTTGACTGGGGTGCTCTGTTCCTCTACTCTGCCATATAGAGGGCAGAAGTGCAGATACCCCCCTCCAGCCTTTACAATGTCATTCATAACTTTGTAGCTCTGCTTATTCCATTCACCCTCTTGAAAGAATGAACGACTTTAATTCAGATTTTCAGATGCTTAGGGTGTGGTTCATTTTGAATTACATGTGAACGTGATGGGGACAAAGTAGAATAAATATGCTTAAATCACTCTCCCCTGTCTACTGGTGACTAAACAAAAGAAACTGGGCTTTTTCAGTTGAGTAGTGCCAGTGCTCTTGCACTACCATTTGCACCAGCCAACCAGTGAAAAAACAACATGTTCACCCACTGACCAGGATTACCACATCCTGAATAAACGTCAACACATTTACAAGCACTCCTGAGGTGCATGTGTTACAGACAGCAGACTGCAGGCACGCCATTTTTTCAGGAGGGAATGGGTAATGCAACGCTAGAACAATTTCTGTGGAGGCCGTCAGGTATTCCAACACATAAATGCCAAAGTTTGGCTCGCTCATAATCAGGAGTAGTGATACTTGCCACAATCTGAGCACAGAGAGATGAAGTAAGTTAAGGAGGTGCGAAGGTGCAGGGCTAGTGATGCCCATCTGTATTTTAACAGAGAGTGCACTTTTAAGAGTTTACACCCCCACCTAATGCCCAGAGTAAATTAGTAAGCTCTCATCTCTTTGAGCCATGTGGAGGCTGGTCTTTAAATAGAGGTACACTTTTGGAATAGTGGCATGCACCATGGCCCCTGGTACAAATGTATGCGTAGAGCGGAGTGAGCCCAGTGTGGCTCGGGCCGCCCGAGCCCTACTTTGGAATCTTGCCTTACCCCTTACCCTTCCCCCTCAGGCCAGTGCCTGCCTACTCCTTAAAAAAAAATATGAACGCCTCTTCCTGTCCCTTTAAGTGAGCCCCTTTGTTTCTCTTCCCAGTACCCTTAGTTCCCTTTTTGTTGTCCCTTTTCTTAATCCCCCAGTAACATTTAGCCCCTTTAGCTGCCCCTTAACCCCTTCAACTACCCCAGACCTGTTTCCCCTTTTCCTATTCCCCAGTCCCTTTAGCCCTTTTTGTTGCACCCGACCCGTTTAGCCCATTTTCTTGCCCCACAGGCCTAGCTATCCCCCTTTTTTTGCCCCAGTACCTTTTAGCTCCTAGTCTTACTACAGCCCCTGTCCTTGCCCTCTCTAGTCCCCTTTCTTGCCCCAGTCAATGTTAGCCCTTTTGTTGCCTCCCCAACCCTTATAGCTTATTTTCTTGCTCACCCCATTTTCTTGCCCCCCAACCAGGCCCCTACCCTGTTTTGCATGGCCATTTCCCACGCTCGGCTGGTGCTTGGCCCTAAGAGCCAGGCCAAACCCCGAGGCTCCTCCCTTGTTTGGCCCTACCCATGCATTCCCTGACTCCCCCATAATATGCAATTTGCCAATGTCTTTCTGGAGTATCAATTTGCTGCTCCATCTACCAGTGCAGAGGTTCATGATTGGGTGGATGGCAATTGGATTTCGGTGGAGTAGAAAAGGGAAAGGTAAAGTAAGAGGTAAGGTAATTACCTAGGTTTCGACGTGTGTTCATGGCATCTATGAAAGCGGGTTGGCAATAAGGTAGTGACAAATCTTGCATGGGCATTATCCGGTATTCCTACCAGAAAGTGCCTTGAGCTAATGTATCAGGCATAGATCAGTACAAATAATGCATGCTATATGACACCCATAGTTTCACCTGGATGCAGTGCACCGACACCCCTCAAGTGGCCCCTACTTTGATTTAATATTTATTGGGATTGATAATTACTAAAACGGGTTCATGTATACTAAAATGGGCTCCAGTATTCCTACCAGATAGTGCCTTGAGCTAATGTATCAGGCATTGATCAGTACAAATAATATATGCTATTATGCTATACGACACCCATAGTTTCCTCTGAAAAACAATTGTGCTTTGTAGCGATTATGTGGTCATTTAGCACGTAAAAGGTCCAGTAAAAAATTAAATTCAAGACGAAATTTCCACAAGCGTCTCTTCGGAGACAGGATTTCTTTCATTAATAAATAGACAAGATACGTGCCGTATTTACCTGTGGGGAAGAGGGAGTTTACAAAGAATAAGGAGGTAGGAGGCAAGAGGCTGAAATGTCACCTCTTACTGTCCAAA
Organism: Ambystoma mexicanum; assembly: GCF_040938575.1. Classification (NCBI taxonomy): domain Eukaryota; kingdom Metazoa; phylum Chordata; class Amphibia; order Caudata; family Ambystomatidae; genus Ambystoma; species Ambystoma mexicanum. Next base: position 806,718,478 of record NC_090935.1, on the reverse strand, counting down.
GAGTCAAAGTATTTCCTCTAAAAGCGCAGCGAAGTAGGCAGCTGTTTTGTGAGAGAATCTGGATCGCAATTATGGAGTTAGAGGAAGTCTAACCTTTATAGTGCTAGAGAGGTGGGGTAGGGTCAGTGTTTGGTATCAGCTCACCAGCCCGCCAGCATCCCCAGCAATCTCAGCTACCACTTATGCCACTTCTTGTCCGTGTCACGCGGCATGCCTGTTTGGTGTAGATATAGTGGTGTAGGTACACCAGCAGCAGGAGGCTCTTCCTCTCCACAAAGGAAATAGCAAAAACACTCCACAGCACGAACAGATCACTCAGCATGCCACTTAGGATCAGTTATCCACAGTAGGGACACATCACGAAGTTAAGCACCTCATTACGTGAAAGTGGTATTATGTGCCCTGAGACTTGGGACAGATCTGGCTTTCAAGATTACATACACCACGTTTTTTGGAATATTCCTTTCTCACTGTAGAACCTTTCACTTTGGTCTCCTCACGCCGGTATGAGAAGCAGTCATAGAAGCATGTTGTGCATTTACCGCAAAGGATGGCATCATTTTGATTCCTTTGATCTACCACAACCGACCGCCATCACGGAACACCATGCACTGGCAGTGTGCTATAGAGCACAGCAGAGCACCAGCTCCCAAGCAATCCACCTGACCATGGTGTTTCTTTTGAGACTACTGATCATATTTCAGTGGCCTCACCAAGATTATACCGCTATAACAGTCAATACAGTGCAATCATACCTCGTGGTGGTTCCTGTTGGACTAAGGTGATATTCTTGTTTCTGTTCTAACAGACTGTCATCTGCAAGGCATTTTCAAGAGTAATTTCCTAGACTTGAAGGACCCTCTACAACCATCAATAGCAGAGTCGCACCTACAATGTGTTGAACAAGGAACATACGGTAAGCCCCAGAGGCGTCTTTTCATTAATCAGAGCAATAATAGCGTAAACAAATAATTAGTTATATACCCGAAGGGCCCCCAAGTGACTCATACATTGCATCCTTTTAAATTCCACAGAAACACACAGGACTCATCATTCATTGGGCCTCATTACGAGGTAGGTGGTAAGGGATTACCAGCACCGGTAAGGACACCGGTGCCGGTAATCCCTTACCACCCTATTCCGAGGTCCCTTAGCGGGGCCCTTATGGAAGGGACCCGTTAAGGGACTTCAGAGCTAATAACGGTACTGCAAATTGCGGGACCGTTATTAGCTCAATCCCCATTCCCATTGAGCCCTATGGGGGCTCGAATGGGAATGGGGAATGGCTCCCGGAATGGGGACTTACCGGTTCCTCCAAAGTTGAAATGATCCGGTAAGACCCTATTTCGGGAAACCGGACCCGGAATGCGGTAAGTGGGTAGCCATGATGCTAATAACACCATGGCTACCTCCTACCTCGTAACGAGGCCCATTGTCTCTCCATCAACATTTCTCCCGTCCTGATGAAGGCTGCCCAACTCTAAACAGCTCAAATCTTCTAATAGTGGCCAAACACACCTGTGTTAATGACGACCCTTTATACTGAAGCTGTTTGAATCAGTTAATGTAATAAGAATTTGGCTCCCAATAGATGAGATGGGACCCACCTGTTTTGTAAAACATCTTATGTTAAAAAATGTTTGTGTTCTTTGCCATATGTGCATTGATGTGCCAATCCCACCAGATCATATATAAATAATATGTTGTTTTGTTCTGTGAAAATATCAAGCTAAAGGCTACTGCCCACAACTGTGATGACCTCTTGTTTTAGGCAAACTCGATATGAGTAAAACATTTTATGAAAAAAAAATGTCTGTGTCACTACAGTTTTTTTATACATTCGGGATGCCCTGATCAATTGTGTATATTATAACCTGTATAGGGCTACACACGTTGGGTCGGTCGGTATTTGTTATCAGCTCGCAAGCCCGTCAGCATCCCGAGTGACATCACTTGTGCCACTTCTTGTCCAAGCCATTCATGTTTGGTGTAGATATAGGGCCTCATTACACGGATGGCGGTGGACCAAGGTGCTATAAGCACCTTGGTCCATGCCGGTAAAATACTGGCACCGCCTTGGTGGAAAGGGGAATTACCGCCCTATTCCAAGGTTGGCGGGGCGGTAATTCCCCCTTCCCCCATTGCCCTTCCCCATTCCCATTTTTGCCCCATAGGCCATAATGGGAATGGGGAAGGTGCTAATTACGGCACCGCAAATTGCGATACCGTAATTAGCTCCCTGGTCCCTTTGCGGGTTGGTTTTTAACGCCTGCAAAAAGCAGGCGTTAGATTCCCCAACCCGCAAAGGGACCTCTTAGTAAGGCGGTAAGGGTTTACCGGTACTGGTAAAATACCGGTACCGGTAAACCCTTACCGCCTACCGTGTAATGAGGCCCATAGTGTTGTAGGTACATCAGCAGCATGAGGCTCCTCCTCTTCACAAAGGAAATAGCAACAAGACTCCACAGTAACCATTTATGGCACTTCTTGTCTGTAAATTAAATAAGATCAGGAGAATGTCTCCCTTCTCCTGATTGTGTTGCAGCAATGTCTCTACTTCTCTGTGCAAATCCTTTTTAGTAGGCTATTCTTAAATAGTCTCCTGTCACTTCCTGTATCAGTTCTTGCTACTCTTTCTTAATGTCTTTGGGTCTTTCTCTCCCTTCTGGTATAGTTCTCCAATACTGACTTTTTGGTGTCTTTATTGTTCTCTGAATTAGGTTGCTATAACCTTTTGAGTTACCTTCTCAGCTGTGAAATGCCTTCTTGGCTCTTAGTGTTCCCTCTCTATTCGGGTAGTTTACTCTGAGTATCTCCTCCCTTATGTGGTTCACTTGGCTTTTCTTCCAATGCACAGAATTCTCTCTCGGATATTCTCTACATTTTACTTCTTGACTTATGGACTACTTGTCCCTCTTCCCAGGTTATTTTTACCCTGGTGGTAGAGACCTCTCTACATTAAGACAGTTCCACTTTATCGACTTCAAACTCGATGTCGCGACATTTTGACTTGGACAAGTTTCTCCTGCTTCATAATGATTCACCCACAGTCTCCTGATACTCCTGTTCTCTTTGTTACCTTTGATTCTTCAGGGCAATGTCACAGGGGCTTGTACTGACCTGACAAAAGGGTTGTGGTCAGGGCACCACCAGGATTTTGATTCCTGTCTCCTTGGCTTCTCACTGCATGAAAATGCATTATTTCATTCCCTTGTTCAGGTCACTTCTGAAAGTTGCAGGCTCCATGGCTCTCCTCGGCTCCACCTCTCACAGGTCCCACACAGTAATGGGGCTTCCCCTGCTTCCGCTCTCCGCTCTCTCTCTCTCTAGACTTTGCATCTTCTCAGTATGTGTTGCTCTCTCTTCAGTGTCCTCGTCAGGGTTTTATGGAGGTCTCTTTATTAAAGATCCTCTTTCTTGTTTGCACAGGTATTTTAGTTATGTCTTCTGCCAAGTCCATGACTTCTATAGTGTTCTTCATATCTGACATTCCCATATTTGGCACTATGGGAAATGGCTTAGGGAGTTTCTCACCAGAACGGGAGCCCTTGTCCCCTGAGGGAGAGTCTCTCCCTGTGTGGCCCACTTGCCTAGACCCCTAGGGAGGGTCTTGTGAAGCATTTTCACCTCACTAGCCTCAAAGGGGGAGGCTGCCCCTTCGGGAGAAGGGACACATTTTCTTGATCTGTCACAGGCCCCTTATGGGAATACTTTGATGTCAGGTCTCCCTTTCGACACCCAGGCCAAGCACATAGTGATTTACAGAGATATGGTAATGGTTTTCTATGCCTTCACAATTTTCAAATATATGGCAGTGGTTGTGAAGTTGGCAAGGCAATTGCTTTTAAAATGACGAGCAGCCATCAGAGTTTGGCTCTAATCCAACCTCCGCCAACCCCTTTTAGTTCCATCTTCACAACTATTGTCACTTTATAATGACAGAACTACAGAATTGAAAAAGTGCTACCCTCCTTAATGTTCTAAAGGTGTCAGAGACAATACAATATGGGGTTGCAGCATAAGCACCCTTATGTACGCTTCAAGATGCAAATAGCCTTGTTACTTGATTGGCCGAGGAATTTTGCGCACTTACTTATTAGCTTGATGAGTCAAATAAGACAGGTTCAGAACTTCTTTGTAACCAAAGTCATTTTTAAAAAATATTTATTTTATTAAGATCAATGAATAAACAGCAGGTACACAATATTTCTCTCTCGCAAGGTGAGGCGAAAAAAAGGTCAAGGTAGTTTTACATTTATATTCTTCAAAGTAAAATCACCTTACCCGCATCCCCTTCCAACTGAAGACTACTGTCGACTGATGAGGTTCTGTAAAAGGCTACTGATCTCCCAAAAATGGAGTGGCATTAGGTCGCGGGCATACGTCTAACTCACGCGCTTTTTTATTTTGTGCCTGGCTCAGAGTATCGGAGCATTTGAAGATGTCTTGTGGTGTTAAGGCGTAGTGCGGTTTTACCCTACTCATGTGGTGGCCTACTTGGTGAGGGGGTCATGCGACAGTGCTCTTTGACTCCAAGTATTCTAGGAATGGGAGCCACCACATGTCAATATATGTGTGGGTTTCCATAATTGCTGCAGTGAGGCTTTCCATCTCGTAAATTTCTCTAGCTTTGCATAGCCAGTCTCTCTTAGTGGGCAGAGTGGCTCCCTTCCATTTTATGGTTACACAAACTTGCGCTGCTAAGAGCAGGTTTCTGGGCATATGGGGAAGAACCAAGTAATGCTCATCGATCTTCTCTACACCAAACAGAACCAGGAGTGGGGTAAGTTCCCTGTTGATAATGCCTTCTAGTTCACGGAGCCAACCAAGGATCTCGTTCCAGTAGGTCTGTGTGTTGGGGCAGTCCCACCATTGATGCCAATATGTGCTGACTTGTGTGCACCCACTCCAGCAATAGAGGCTGGTTCCAGCATACATTTTAGCTAGGCGATGGGGAGTGACGTGCCATTGTGTGAGTATTCTACATATTGAAGATTTCCAGGCTGCTCGCTATATTGCATCCTACCCTTCCTGATTGTTTTCCCATCCCAGTGTATGGGTATGGGGGGTTGGCAGGTGATCTCAATTTGGGCTTGGTACATTCTCGCGATCAGACCTTTAGTTCCTGGCTGCATGTTTAGTATGTTTACGAAGTGTGTGAGGGGGCAATGCAGCTGTGCTTTCCATTGTGGGTCTGAGGGGACCCCTTTCAGTTCCAAGTAGGGGAGTGGTTTGATTGTGAGGCCCTGCTGTGCCTCTTCCAGTTCCTCTCTGGATAGGAAGATTCCCTCCTTCCACATCTGGCCTGGTCTGATGAGCCCTTGTTCGTATTGTAGAGGGAAGCAAATTGGGTCAATAAGGGGGTCTCTAATCGCAGGGCCCAGATCCAACTGAGGGTGATGGCCAAGTTGTGATTCCAGATAGGCTTGGGTTTCCTTTTTTCCATATTGACCATAATACTGCCAGAACTGAGTGTTCTAATTCTTTGCATAGGATCGATTTTAGGGGAGCCCAGAGCCACTCTCCCAGGGTGTCCAGGGCAAAATACCCATTCTCTAAGTGAACCCATTGTTTGTTTTTGGCATCTCAAATATGGTCCATGAGTACTCGGAGCTGAGCCGCCCTATAGTACTCTTGGAAGTCTAGGTATGATAGGCAGCCCTTTTCTTTGGGAAGAATCAATGTGCTATATGCGATCTGCTGTCTTTTCCGTTCCCACTAGAACGTAAGCAAAGTGCTCTTGACTTCTGAAAGGAAGGAGTCTGGCAAGGTGATGGGAAGAGACTGAAACAAAAAGATAAGCCGCAGCAGGACGTTCATCTTTACAGCTGTGAACCTACCTGCCCAAGAAACTCTTAATTTTGCTAAATCCTCTGTGTCGCGCTTGATGTGTGACCAGAGCGGTTTATAATATGCTTGGTACAGATTGTTCAGTTGTTTTGTTATGGTTATGCCCAGGAATTTGATGTTGCTGATTGCTACCTTCAGGCCCCAATTCGCCAGGTTCGAATCTGTTTTTACGTCCCCGACTTTTAATGGTAAGGCCACTGTTTTATTGCGATTAATGCAAAACCCTGAGAGTGCGCCATATTCTTCCATTCTGGATAGGAGTGGTGGAATAGACTGTGAGGGGTGAGTTACATAAACCAGGACGTTGTCTGCAAACAAGGCTAGCTTGTATTCTTTGCCAAACTTTTTAAAGCCAATTATTGTCGCTTCATTTCGAATAGTTTGTGCCAAGGGTTCCATGACTAAGATAAAGACCAGCGCTGAAAGGGGGCAACCCTGCCTGGTTCCTCTTGTTAGCACAAATCGGGGGATGCTACTCCATTAACCACCACTTTTGCACTTGTGTTATTGTACAGTGCTTGTGCTCCTTGAATCCATCTGGGCCCGAGGCCTGCCTTTTCAAGGATTTGGACCATAAAGCACCACTCCACCCAATTTTCTGCGTCAACCAAGATTAGAGTTGGGTTGACATCACCTGATTCAACTGATGCCATTAAGTTGAGAGTTTTGCGGACATTATCTGTTTCCTGTCTTCCCTTCACATATCCCACCTGATCGCTGTGAATCAAGAGTAGAAGGGCTCTGCTCAGTCTGTTGGCCAGAATACCAGAGTATATTTTAGCATCCACGTTTAGATGTGAAATGGGCCTGTACGAGCCACATTCTAGTTTATCCCTTCCTTCTTTAGGTATTACAATTATCCTAGCTTTGGTGAAGGAGGGTGGAGCTTGTCCCGTCATCATGATGTTGTTGAATAAGAGGGATAGGAACGGGGCAAGGGCGCCTTTTAGCCTTTTGTAATAAGTTGGGGTAAAGCCGTCCTGGCCTTGTTCTGAGCCTGCTTTTAGGTATGAGATAGCATGGTCAATTTCTTCTGTTGTTATAGGGGCGTTGGTCTCATCATGGTCCGAGGGTTGTAGTGGAGGGAAGGTAACTTTGGTCATGAATTTCGTTCTGCTCTCAGAGGAGGGGCTGCAACCAGAGGTATACAGCTGTTCATAAAAATGGGCAAAACGGTCTGTTATATCAGTTGGGTTGGTTAAAGTGGCTCCTGACAGGGATTTTATTTTGTTTACTGCCGTTTCCGCTCTTTGTTTTCTTAGTCCGGTGGCTAGTAATGTGTGAGCTTTGTCTCCTTTCTAATAATACCTTTGCTTAACAAACCTAAGGTGGGCTAGTGCTTTCCCCTACCAGATTTCTTTAACTTCCTACCTGAGCTCCCTCGTTTCTGCTAGGATTTCAGTCATATTGTCTTTGTTATTTTCTAAGGCTGATTCTTTTTCACATATTATCGTCTTTAATTGCTCTTCTCTGAGCTGTCTGATTCTTTTGACTGACACCCCTTAGGCCATTATGTGGCCCCTTATCGTGGCCTTTGTCGCTTCCCATATAGTGGCGTGAGGGAGGTCTTCTGTATCCATTCTTTTGAAGAACTCCCTTATCTCTGTATAAAGAGATTCTCTAAAGAGCCTGTCCCTGAAAAGCATATCATTACATATCCAACGTTTGTCTATCTGCCTGTTGGGGCAAATGCTCTTTAATTAGATTTCGGAAGGACCCTTTATCCTGGGGAGGAACTGCACCCTCTCTGTAGGATTTCGAGTCCAGTGCTGGATTCAGGACTAGATTGAAGTCCCCTCCACAGATCAATGATCCTATCCTCCCATAGTCCAACAGTGTAAGGAGGACTTTGCAGAAGGCTAGTTCCTGGGTATTAGGGGCATATGCAGAGCACAATGTAATTTCTTTTGTTATAATAGTCCTGTGTATGATTATGAATCTCCTGCTTGGGTCTTTGTGGGTTTGGGAAATGCATAACTCAAGGGAGCTGCGGTACATGATACCGACTCCTCCCTTTTTATCTGGTCCTGAGGCCTATATGACTCCCCCCCCGACTTGCCTACCACGCAGCGGGAACTCTCCTTTACTTTTGTATTTGGTTTCCTGAATGAACAATAAGTCTTGCTGGAAGGTTTTTACCAACATAGACCTTTTCTGTGGCAAGTTAAGACCCTTAACATTTAAAGACCCCATGCATTTTGTGTCAGCTGTCATTGGAGTGCCGTGCTGTCCTGTTTTTGAAAAAATTGCAAAATCGTGAATCTCCTGAAATCGCTTATAATGATAGCACAGGGCCAGACCCCTCTCCACCCCTGTGGACGTTGCATGGGTAGGGTTGGTCAAATTTCATCATCACCAGTACACCCCAGACTGGTATGCCGCCCTTGTGTCCTAACTGCCTATTTTTGGATAAGTCGCAAAATCGGCAATCTCCCAAAATCGCCTATACAGATAGCACGGTCGGATGTCACCCTGTGCAGGGAGAATGGGTGGGGCTGGTCAGATATCACTATCGCCAGTGCACCCCAGGCTGCTATGCCGACCTCAGGCCAAAACTTCAGCCCACCAACGGTCATGGGTCTAGAGGCAACAATTGCAAAATAAATCGTCAATCTCCTGAAATCACCCATACTGATAGCACAGGGCTGGGCCCTGCCCTATCCAGGGCGAATGGGTGAGATTGGTCCAATTTCACTATAGCCAGCACATCCCAGACTGGTATGCCTACCTTGGCCCAAAAGTTCCTCCCCCCAACTGTTATGGGGCTGGAACCAACGCATATACCGATAGCACAGGGACGGACCCCACCCTGTGCAGGGTGAATGGGTGGGGTTTGTCAGGTTTAGCTCTCCTCAGTTCACCCCAGACTGGTATGCCGACCTCAGGCCAAAACATCAGCCCTTCAACTGTTGTGGGGCTGGAGCCCACTAGCGCAAATTCGGCAGTCTCCCAAAATCGGCCATACTGATAGTACACGGCTGGACCTGGCCTGTGCAGGGCGAATGGGTAGGGTTGGTCAAATTGCACTATCACCAGTACACCCCAGACTGGTATGCCAACCTTGGGCCTATATTTCAGCCCATCAACTGTTATGGGGCTGGAGCCAACCCCCGAACATACAAACAAACTTTCCCAAATATATAGATATTTATGGGAAAATAGGAAGAAAATTGGTGTTAAGATTAAATTGATATCTAAATCTGTTCTCATATGCCACTCCCATTGCATGGTATCTACGCTCTGGAAGAGAGTGGTCGCCATATTCCCACATTATGAAATATTATTGATAAATAGGAAGAAATTTGGTCTTAATATAAAATATAAAATAAGATTGGCAATTAGACTTAGATCTAACGTTTGAAGGAGAGCAATGGCAACAGATATGCTTGGCTCAAAAATGGTCTCCCGAAATGTCATTTTGAAGCTTAACAATATAATATATTTCAAAAAACATATGTGATGCCTCTTTGACTGCATAGAATGAATCCAGGAAAGCCTAATCATTGTCCACGATGCGCTGTATGGTAGCCTCATTCCTTTATGTGATATGTCATTTTACAAGATTACATTAATTCTGGAAAGCTGTGATGGGTATGATTTGAGATATAGTAGTCACATGAATTGAGTGGACACCCTTAATGTGCCCCCTAAAACAGTTCCCCAGACGTAAAGCAATGGCGCATGTAAACACAATGTTGGACTTGCCATTAATATCAGATAAAAGGCATATTGCTATGACGTGGTACATGACGACGGAACACAAAATAGCAGACTACTCGAAAGACTTGTTGACATGGCCTGAGTTAGCAACCTTGATTAGAATAGACGCCCATAATACTGGTGTAGAATCAATAAACTGCATGGAATGGGCAACATTACTTGACAAACTGTTGTATCCTTCAGACAATATGCCCCCATGAAACTAAGATATGTAGGTTTAATATGTTATGCATTGTTTGGTACAACTGTAGTAAAGTTATACGATGCCTGGCTGGACTGCACCTTCACAGAGACCCATCACATCGATTGCATACACGTTCTGAAAATGGATTGGGTGGAAGGGTAGTAACGTTTAAAGGGTGGATTATTTGTGTGCTTTGTTGGTCACTTTGTGATGCATAGTGTGGTTATTAGTGTTATTCTGGATTGTTATCAATACACATTTAAAGTGTCTTATTTCCTTATTGTTGTAGGATCCCCTGGGTCAGATGAGGTAACTATGTGACTCCTCTGACTGCTTGATCTCTTCTAATCTGATGTTCTGATGTCCTCCTTGACATCAGTGTGCATATTTCCTTATTTGTCATAAACCCTTTCCCCCTTATGTTATGTTGTGTTATGTTATGTTATGTAATGTTATGCTAGTCAGCATATAGACCACACCAATCACCCCTATAGTGGTTTGATGGTGGCATTGTCCGATAGAATCTGTATTGTAGGTACAACAAACTGAAAACAGTGTAGTGTAAATGCAGAGGGCAAGAAGAAAAAGAAAAGAAGACAGGACCGGTAGGTAGGGAGAAGGCAAAGAGACATATGAAACCTAAAGGGGATAGGAAACCACTCAATTAGAGAGGGCATTATTTGAGTGAATATGTGTCACTATGCCTATTGTGGTGGATGTCTGATATGTTTGGGCATGCCCTTGGCGGAAAGATTATTAAGGTAGCGAAGGTTAGCGGGCAATGGATGCAATCCAAGTAGTGTCAGGGCATACTCCATCAGTCTGTTGGCTAAGGAGGCGAAACTTACTGACATAAAGGATCTGAGGTCTTCCAAGCCGTATTATCAGAGGTGATAAAACCAAGAGCTGGACGTCAGAAAGGTGAATGCAGGTACATAAAGGGAAGCTGGGAGAGAGTAAGGACCAAAGCTTTTCCTCCAGGAGCATCCCAACATGCTCTCTTGGTGCAGGAAAGATCAATGAGGCACATAGAATTGGTATTTTCGTTGGTTCACAAGATGGGCAACCATGTAGGTTTGCAATGTGTGTCCAAATTGGTTGACATATAGGTAAAAGGGGAGAGGGTTCGTACATATTCTAAATGCAAATGAGCATCAGCTATGCAACCGATTGAATGATGTTGTTAATAGGCAAATGTTTCATGACCTGTAAAGTTTAAAGTAGATATGGGCCCTCATTACAACCTTGGCGGAGGACCATGGTGCTATTAGCACCATGGTCTATGCCGCTAAGGTTATGATTCTGCCATGGTGGATGGCGGAATTACCGCCCCATTGCAAGGTGAGTAGGGCGGTAATTCCCCATTCACCATTTGCCCTTCCCCATTCCCATTTTTGCCCCCATAGGGAATAATGGGAATGGGGAAGGCGCTAATTACGGCACCGTAAATTATGATGCCATAATTAGCTCCAAAGTCCCTTTGCGGGTTGGATTTTTAACGCCTGCTAAAAGCACTTGTAATCAGGCATTAAAGGTTAACAGCGCCGACGCCGCCGTTAAACCCTTACCGCCTGAGTTGTAATGAGGGCCATGATGTCAAGAAAACACAGCAGTGTGATGTGCCCCAAAGACACCCAGGATTATCATTTTATCCCTATATGCATCGAATGGCTACATATAAAGAGGAAAGAGAAGACAGCACTCGAGGCAATCTCCAATATCATCAAATTTCAACTGGAAAAACCTAGGAATACCATGGTTCAAATTCTGAAATATGACTGACTTGGGGTTAGGCAGGGGAAGAAGGATAGTGTGATCAATGCTTTGCTGCAAGCTTTGGAATCGGGTGTGTAATCCATATTGTATGACACACATCGGACATGAGCTTAATGCTAAAAAAATATTTGAGGTGGGTCCGGATGAGTGTTCATTGAACAGGTATGATTAGCTCTGGCGGCATGTCATGTTATTTCAGCCCTGATACTGAGTAGATACGGAGGCCATCCAACCACAAAGCTTCATATGCATCACCTCGGCAACCAAGCTGTCCTTAACCTCTGAAGATCCTACAACTTCCCTGGGATGCCAATTGTGTTGGCCCATTCCTTTTCACCTGATCCCATATATTGCCATTGAGTACGTAGGGCGTTAGTAACTCTCTTTCATCGCAGTTCTTTGCACAAGTGAGATCACTCCATGGGGGGCAGTGGGAAATAGTGCAAATTTCTTGATCCAGAGCGATCTTGAACTAATGCATATTCCACCCACTTCCCCATCACTCATAAGGCTAACAAAGCATTTCCAACCCAGCCTCTGTCCTTGTGTCAGCAGAAGGGGTTATACCACTTGTATTGTATCAGCATGCCTCCACACCACAATTCCCCAGGCTGTTAATTATATTAGTCATGTCCCTCACATCTGTAGGCCAACGTGCACACACCATTACTGACTGCCACACCACAAATACATCATTATTGCACTACACATTTCAAATTATTTCTAGTTGCCTGTCCAATCTAGTATGTTAGGCCTATAGGTCCATTTATGTTATCATTAGTAATAGAACACATCGGCGCAGGATTAGGCCCGAAAGTGCAAGTAAAAATGGGGGAGAACCAAGCTAGAAATATAAGTACACAAGTGCACTCTGCTGCTCTATGACATATCACCTGCAAATCAAGCCAACTGCAGCTATGAATCCCAGAACGACATTCCCAAAATTAACTCGGATGATGTAAAGGAAATAGTATAAACAACATATGCCTTACCTTTGTCCCGGGTCCTCCTGGAATAGTGTGCTTGTCCCTTCATGTCTCTGCAAAGAGTCCTCTAACAACAGCCCTCACAGCCCCTCGACCCCCAATCCTGAAAGCCTTGACCGTGACTAAAGTCTCAGAATAGCATGGTTCAATTAAAGGACATCAAGTTCATTACAGGGGGACATGTATATTGTAAAAGAAAATAATGTGCCCAACCTTGTTTCAAAGCATGGTTTAATGAAAGGACATCATGTTCATTACACAGGGACATATATATCGTAAAGGAAAACAATGTGCCCAACCTTGTTTCAAAGACAGCAATTATGTTGAAAATCCACCCTAACCCATTGCCTAAATGGACAGGTGCAGGTCTGCCTGCTCAAAGCCCACTGGGCCCATCCACCACCCATGTGAATCAACCCACTGTAGTTATATGGCTTCTGTGATGTGCACTTGGTTTTGCACGTGTGGAGTGTGCGTGGTTCTGTACGCGTGTTTATTGTGTGACGGGGGCTGCGCCTAAGGGATTCCAGGAGTGGCGGTTGATTCAGTTGAAGACTGCTGGATGGGATGTGCCGGTGTCGCTCACATATCATCTGTGTGCCTGTAATTACCAGTGGTGTTACTAAGGAATAAACGCATTAATTGACTTACCTGTCTGGAGGCATACTTACACTACGAAGCTACTTCACCGACCCTTCCAACCAAACCAGAAGATCCCCCACAGAGAAGCAGCACCTTAGAATCTGCACCCCGATTCCCTACAAGGAGCTACTTTGTTATGAATCCTGCAGGTAATTTGCCATGATACACACAATAATACCGTGCCCATTATACATGAATTTGTGTTTCCTCAACCATACCACTTCATCCTCACAGGATCACGAAGGAAGTTTTCTAGCAAGGGGCCAAATACGAATATACCTGTAAAGAGGCATGTAACCAGACACTGTGATGGAGGCAGCATTTGGGACCAGGATGGGAGAGCAGCTCTAAAGGAGGCACAATCTTTTTAAATGATTAAGGGCCTCATTATGAGAAGTGCGCTAAAAACGGGGTCATTACCGGCATGGAGAAACTAGCGGGTCCGTGCTCGTTTGACGCTGCTAATTGCGGCTGATTACGAGTGCGCGAGCACACGCAAACCCCCATGCCGGTAATGGCCATACCTCCATGCCGCTAAAGGCCCTCCAACCCCTCAATAGCACCATCACGGGACCCGCCGATGCCGCCTCTGCCTAGGAGGCACCCCTTAATACCGACCCAGTATTAACATCATGCTAATACCGGGCTCATTATACCGGACCCGGAAGTAACGTCATCGCGTCGGAACGGGAAATGTGCCGGAGGCCATCTTTAAAAACACAATCCATTGCAATCCTCCCAAACCACCAGTGTTTTACAGGAGAGACCAGGGCCTTCCAAATCAACATGTCCAAGGCAAGCAGAAAATCTAACACCCGCCTGCGCAAGAAGCGTTTTTCTGATGAAGAACTAAACATGTTGGCGGACGCCCATGCTGAGGACATAAATACCCATAACCTCAAAAGAGAGGCACAGCAGAGGAAAAAGGAGATGTGGGAGGAGGTAGCCCACAAGGTATCTGCAGTCGACACCACCCCACGGACAGTCAAAGACTGTAAGAAAGGGTGGCATGACCTCGGCTTTGGGTACGCAACATCCTGGCCAGCAATGGGAGGGACAAAACCACAGATGTGTTCACCATGCACTCCTCTTTAAGATATGTGTAAAATTTGATAGATTTTAAATAGCACAGAAATGCTTTTAGAAAATTTAAGGTGCAGGGGAGATAACAGTCAACCCTGGCATATGGGTTGTGAAATATACAAAAGCAAAGTAAGTTCCTAATAGAGGAACTCCCGTCCCCTGCACACTTTCACAAGCTCAGAATGAGCCAAATTGTTAATATGACTTATATACACCGTAAGAGTGTATAGAGACTTTACAATACTTATTAATTTGTATAAAACACAAGAACATTGTTTGTGTAACGCTCACCTGATTCCCGCAGAGGCGCCGGTCTTGACTGGGTGAATGCCGTATCTTCAAGGGTGATGTGTAACACACGGTTGGCTCTTTGGGCTGGACCTCTGTGCACTGTATGTCTGACTCGAAGAGTAAGATGTCTGCAGATAGAAAATATGGGATTAATGAACTGGGGTTATTGGGTGCCTCTCTCCTCTTCCCTTTCTCTTCTCCTGTAGAACCCCAAAGGTTAACGCCCTCACCTTAGGTAAGTGAACGCAGAGCTCTCCATCTGCCTCGGGGCAGGGTGCCGTAACCAGTTTCTTCACTGGATAAGGGTGCAGGCCTCTTGACCTCAGAGGACTGCTGTCCGTCGTTAACTGCACGAACGGTAAGTTCTGGGCACTTCAAATGTCTTAAAAGTCTTTTGTAATGATATCTCTTGTTTTGCAGGGTTCCGGCGATGGCGGATGGCGGGCTGATGAGAGTTGAGGATCGAACCCGCGTGAGGAATAGAAGCGCCTGGAAGCACGTAAGTAAGTGCTTGTAGCCTGCTTCACGATGCGCACTAACTGTCCCTTTTATCTTGCAGGTATAAGTTCGGAGCTTTAGAGAAGCTGAAGGGTGCTGGAATACCCACTGGATTCGGCGTGGGAAGGAGTAATGGCACGTGAGTAATAAAGTTGCCCAATGTCTTTAAACGCACCTTCTTTTGTCTTTCAGATGCGGGATGCAGCGCCGAAGGCCTCCGGAGCGTGCGAAGAGCTGGTAAGCTTTTGTCTTTCAGATGCCGGAATGCAGTGCGAAGACCTCCGGAGCATGCGAAGAGTAGGTAAGCCTTTGTCTTTCAGATGCCGGAATGCAGCGCAAGGCGTTGGTGACAGCCGATGGACCAGGTAAGAGATGCGCTGCCACTGAAGACCATAGTGCTAACCTGTTCTTTCTTTGTCTTTACAGGTGCTGCTGAAGACTGGATTCCAGGATGGTAAGCCTTTGTTCCCTTAGGTCCAGGATCAGAAGCAGAAGACACGATGAGCGTTCTGCTGCAGAGAATGCAGAATAACGCAAAGCAAGATTCATCCATCGGGTGTGGTTTAAATAGCCTCCTGTAGTGCTTAGGTGTCTCCTTCCACAGCCACGCCTAGGTAAGAAAAGAGTTCCTGCTTTCCAGAAGAGTTCCAGTGTTCTGAACCTAGGGAGTGGCTCCTGCCCCACCCAACAGGAAAAGTAGTCCCAAACAGAAGAGGATCAGGGGTTCAACTGGCAGGTAAGTAAGCAGCATGGTCTGCTGCAGGTAAGTCCACCCAAGCATTATGAGCCCGGCGCTTCCAGCGCTGGGACTGGGCATCTTTATGAGCCTGGTGCCACTGGCACCAGGACAGGGTCCAAAAGGTCCCAATTGGGACTGGCTGGCACTCGGAACCGGGGTTATGGGTCTGCTTCCAAGGGAGTCGGCCAAGTCCTGATCTTTTGGAAGCAGAGATCATGACAGCACCCCCCCTCAAGGCCCCTCCCAAACCGGGCTTCTCTGGGGGTTTGGGCTTGTTAGGAAATGTTCGATGAGATCTTTTGATTAGACGAGGCGCGTGGACATATTCTGCAGGTTCCCAGGATCTTTCTTGGGGACCGTAGCCTTTCCAGTCAATCAGGTAAAATAGTTTAGATTTGGAGATCTTGGAATCCAGGATGCTTTTGACTTCAAACTCGAGTTCTCCATCAACTAGAATAGGTTTTGGAGATGTAGTTAGTCGGGTTTGAGGTTGCACAGGTTTTAATAGAGAGACGTGGAAGACCGGATGTATCTTCATGTGAGGTGGCAAGTCCAACTTGACCGCTACTGGATTTACTATGGTAGTGATGGAATAGGGACCAAGGTATCTTGGGTTGAATGTGCGTGGTCCTTTTAGAGGTAGATATTTGGTGGATAACCAGACTTGATCTCCTACTTGATATTGGGGGGCTTCCTTCCGATGTTGGTCTGCTCCTTTCTTGTATTGTTCTTTAGCCCTTTGAAGGTGAGAAACGGCTTCCTTAAAGGCTTGGGTGATTGTAGAATGCAGGTGGTCTACTGCTGGTGTTCCAAGATCTTGGAGTGGATCCAACTCCGAGGTTCGAGGGTGACTACTGTATAAAAGAAAAAACGGGGTCTTCCCAGTTCCCGAGTGGACAGAGTTATTGTAGGCATATTCGGCTATCCAAAGGATATCTTTCCAAGTTTTTTCAGTTTGTTGTAGCATGCAGCGCAAATACTGTTCCAGAGTTTGATCGGTCCTCTCAGTTTGTCCGTCGGTTTGAGGGTGGTGGCTGGTCGAAAGTCTCACATCAATTTGAGCCGACCGACAGCAACTTCGCCAAAAATGAGAAATAAATTGACTACCTCGATCCGAAATTAGAACTGAAGGAAAACCGTGCAGTCGGACGATGTTTTCGAGAAATTCTCGGGCCAGAATTGCTGCTGTTGGTAAGCCTTTGAGTGGAATGAAATGCGCCATCTTGGAGAATAGGTCCACGATTACTAGGATCGTATTGTATCCGGAGCATGGAGATAGATCGGTGATGAAGTCCATAGAAAGCGTATGCCAAGGGCGAGGCGGGATGTCAATAGGGGGTAAGAGGCCGGCTGGTTTTTCCTTTTGACTCTTGTTTTGGGCGCATACTCCACAGGACATTATAAAGTCTCTGATATCTTTTTTCCAAGACGGCCACCAGAAGTAGCGCTTGATCTTTTCCGAGGTCTTGGTCATACCGGGATGTCCTTCCATTAAAGAATCGTGATAACAAGAGATTACCTTTTTCTGTAAATCTGTGCTGGGCAGGTATAACCGTTCTTGGAAATATAATAGGTTGTCCTTCACCGTAAAGTCCTTTCCCTGCAGATGCCAATTCTGTATGTCTGCTGGAGTTACCAGTAGCCTGGCTTTATCCTTAACTTCCTCTATGGATTGTGTGGCAATTACACCTAGAATTCTTTGTTCGGGAATGATAGGTACAGGTTTAGGATTGATCAAATGTTCTTCCACTCCCATCCGAGAAAGGGCATCAGCTTTACCGTTTTTTGTACCAGGTCGATAGGTAATTATGAAGTCAAACTCGGCAAAGAATAGTGCCCAACGGAGTTGCCTAGAGGATTGAGCTTTTGCGGTTTTCAAATATTGCAGGTTTCGGTGATCTGTAATCACAGTAACGGTGTGTCGGGCCCCCAGAAGATAATGCCGCCAAGCCTTAAAGGCGGACTTGATAGCTAGAAGTTCCTTATCAGTAATAGTGTAATTGATTTCAGGAGGCGAGAATTTGCGGGACCAAAATGCCACGGGATGCAACTGATTGGTTACTGGGTCCTTTTGTGATAGAACTGCCCCCATGGCAAGGCTCGAAGCATCAGTTTCAACGATGTAGGGGAGTTCTGGGCGAGGATGTTTTAAGATCGGTGCAGAGATAAATCTAGTCTTCAAATTCTGGAAAGCTTGTTCCGCCTCGGTAGACCATTCAAAACGTTTGTTTTTCTTTAACAAGGCGGTGATGGGCTGGACTATTCGAGAGAATTCGGGGATAAACCTGCGGTAAAAGTTAGCGAAGCCTAACATGCTTTGAACACCTTTTACGGAGGATGGCGATGGCCATTTGAGAATTGCATCGACCTTCTTTGAATCCGTACGCACTCCGCTAGGTGATAATATGAATCCCAAGAATTCAACTTCAGTCACGTTGAAAACACATTTTTCCAACTTAGCGAAAGGTTTGTGTTGACGCAATCTCTCGAGGACCATTTTCACGTGTTTCCGATGTTCAGTTTCCGATGAAGAATAAACGAGGATGTCGTCAATGTAAACAACAACACACACATCTATGAGCTCTCGGAGGACATCGTTCATAAAATATTGAAAGGCGGCCGGGGCATTGCAAAGTCCGAAGGGCATGACCTGATATTCAAATAGCCCATGCTTGGTGCGGAAGGCCGTCTTCCATTCATCGCCCTCTTTTACTCGTACCAAGTGGTAGGCTCCTCTAAAATCCAGCTTTGTATATATGCATGCTTTTCTGACTTGGTCCAGGAGTTCAGGGATCAAAGGTAACGGATATCTATTCTTAACGGTGATCTGGTTCAGGGCGCGATAATCTATACAAGTTCTAAGGTCCCCTTCTTTTTTTGGAACGAAGAACAAAGCTGAGGAAGCAGGGGACTTGGAAGGACGAATAAACCCATTCGCTAGGTATTGATCCAGGTATTGTCGGAGGTGAAGATTCTCAGGCTCGGTGAGGGCATAAATTCTACTACAAGGAGGAGTAGATCCAGGTATCAGGTCTATCTGGCAGTCATAAGACCTATGAGGAGGTAGAGAGTTAGCCTGATCCTTCCGGAAAACATCTTGGAATTCTAGGTATTCAGGAGGTAACTGGGGAGCCTCCGAGGAAATTGCTGCCAGTGCAACACCAGGTCGAGGGTGACAAGTAGAGACACATTCTGGAAACTGAACCGTTCTTGCTCGCCAATCGATCTGAGGATTGTGCTTCTCTAACCAAGGAATTCCTAGAATAATCTGGAACTGAGGGGCCTTGATCACATCGAACACGATCTTCTCATGGTGTCCATATTGACTTACTAGCGTCACTTCTTGGGTGGTATGCGTTACTGGTCCGGAGGCTATCTCCGTACCATCCACCGTAGTAATGACGTCCTTTACAGCCTTTGGACAAAGAGTCAGATTCATCCTCAAAACCATTTCATGATCCACATAATTGCCGATGGCACCGCTGTCGACGTAAGCTTCAATCGCATGTAATCGATCCGGATGTTCAGGGCAAATGAGGACCATAGGTATCACGAAATGCGAGGTCACGGAACTGGTTTTAACGCTCGGCAAGAGGACCTCTATTCTTGTCGGGCCAGGTCGTTTCCCTGCTCAGAGTTCGTGACCCTGGTAACTGCAGCTCCTACTGCCTTCTTGGCTGGTTTCACCGGACAGTCTCGAAGAAAGTGCCCCGAGTTTCCGTAATAGAGGCATAATTGCAGCTGTTTTCTCCTTTCCCGCTCCTTTTGTGTTAGTGGTCCTTTCAGGCTCCCTATTTGCATGGGTTCCCCGGAGTCTACTCCTTTGGTAGGAGTTGGTGGTTTGGAAAATACTCGAGCATCAAACTTGGAACGATCGGCCTTCCTGTTCTGCAGTCTGTGGTCAATTTGAACGACTAAGTCAATATAGTCCGAACAGTCTTGCGGGGGATTCACTACTTGGGCTTACACATCTTTGAGCTCTCCACGTAGACCTCTATAAAACAGCGTAATCCTTTTGTCCTCAGGCCATTGAGTTTCCACTATCAGTCTGTTGAAAGACGCAATATAAGCCAAAAGGTCTTGATTACCCTGTCGCAATGAAAGGAGCTCATTGTCCAAGGCCTGCCCCTGTGAATGTCTTGCAAACAGTTTTTCCATACTGAGCTGAAAAGCTTGAAAATCATGGAGAACCGGATCATCTTGATTAACTAGAGGGATCGACCAGTCTGCCGCATTGCCACTAAGGTACGAAAGCATGAAAGCTACCTTAGCTTGATCAGTTGGAAAGGCTGCTGGCCGGCATAAGAAGTGCAACCGGCACTGATTAATAAATACTGCAAACCTCTTTGGGTCACCAGAAAATCGTTCGGGCGGAGCCAGAGGTACATTCCCAGGTAGGTTGATCTGCACTGGGTTCGTAGAGGATGTTGAAGGAAGATTTGCCCCTGATGCGGGTAACAGAGTTTGTCCGGCTTGTGACTGTAGCAATTGTCTAGCGAGATCGTCTGTTCGCTCCTTGGAAATAATCAGTTCCCTTCTTAGAGCATTCGTTTCCTGACGGGCTGCATGCACTTCTGCTCTTAGTTCCCCAAGTAACTGGGCTAGCTGGTCGGTATCCGAGGTTTCCATAGCGCCTGGGTGGGAGTTTTGCGATAGGCTTTGCGTTCTGTAACGCTCACCTGATTCCCGCATAGGCGCCGGTCTTGACTGGGTGAATGCCGTATCTTCAAGGGTGATGTGTAACACACGGTTGGCTCTTTGGGCTGGACCTCTGTGCACTGTATGTCTGACTCGAAGAGTAAGATGTCTGCAGATAGAAAATATGGGATTAATGAACTGGGGTTATTGGGTGCCTCTCTCCTCTTCCCTTTCTCTTCTCCTGTAGAACCCCAAAGGTTAACGCCCTCACCTTAGGTAAGTGAACGCCGAGCTCTCCATCTGCCTCGGGGCAGGGTGCCGTAACCAGTTTCTTCACTGGATAAGGGTGCAGGCCTCTTGACCTCAGAGGACTGCTGTCCGTCGTTAACTGCACGAACGGTAAGTTCTGGGCACTTCAAATGTCTTAAAAGTCTTTTGTAATGATATCTCTTGTTTTGCAGGGTTCCGGCGATGGCGGATGGCGGGCTGATGAGAGTTGAGGATCGAACCCGTGTGAGAAATAGAAGCGCCTGGAAGCACGTCAGTAAGCGCTTGTAGCCTGCTTCACGATGCGCACTAACTGGCCCTTTTATCTTGCAGGTACAAGTTCGGAGCTTTAGAGAAGCTGAAGGGTGCTGGAATACCCACTGGATTCGGCGTGGGAAGGAGTAATGGCACGTGAGTAATAAAGTTGCCCAATGTCTTTAAACGCACCTTCTTTTGTCTTTCAGATGCGGGATGCAGCGCCGAAGGCCTCCGGAGCGTGCGAAGAGCTGGTAAGCTTTTGTCTTTCAGATGCCGGAATGCAGTGCGAAGACCTCCGGAGCGTGCGAAGAGTAGGTAAGCCTTTGTCTTTCAGATGCCGGAATGCAGCGCGAGGCGTTGGTGACAGCCGATGGACCAGGTAAGAGATGCGCTGCCACTGAAGACCGTAGTGCTAACCTGTTCTTTCTTTGTCTTTACAGGTGCTGCTGAAGACTGGATTCCAGGATGGTAAGCCTTTGTTCCCTTAGGTCCAGGATCAGAAGCAGAAGACACGATGAGCGTTCTGCTGCAGAGAATGCAGAATAACGCAAAGCAAGATTCATCCATCGGGTGTGGTTTAAATAGCCTCCTGTAGTGCTTAGGTGTCTCCTTCCACAGCCACGCCTAGGTAAGAAAAGAGTTCCTGCTTTCCAGAAGAGTTCCAGTGTTCTGAACCTAGGGAGTGGCTCCTGCCCCACCCAACAGGAAAAGTAGTCCCAAACAGAAGAGGATCAGGGGTTCAACTGGCAGGTAAGTAAGCAGCATGGTCTGCTGCAGGTAAGTCCACCCAAGCATTATGAGCCCGGTGCTTCCAGCGCTGGGACTGGGCATCTTTATGAGCCTGGTGCCACTGGCGCCAGGACAGGGTCCAAAAGGTCCCAATTGGGACTGGCTGGCACTTGGAACCGGGGTTATGGGTCTGCTTCCAAGGGAGTCGGGCAAGTCCTGATCTTTTGGAAGCAGAGATCATGACAGTTTGGTATTCAATGAAGAACCTCAACACATCAATTGCAGGTATTTTCAGTTTCTTTAATTTTCAATAATTCATAGATGACCCAACGCGTTTCGAGAAATTCATCTCTTCTTCAGGGGCATATTCAACAAAATGTATCACATCTAAAGGGAAATTTAAAAAAAACATATATTACCTATATGTTAACTTATTCTCCAAGTCATTCATGATTCAATATATAATATTCACATATATTCTCTAATAGAGATCAACCAATATTTCGGTTAGATGCTTGGTGGGGTGACAAACCTTTGTTAGTTGTGGGCGCTGGTTGGGTTTGCTAGCCCAATTAGAGACGTTTGTGTAGTCTAGTAAGAGTCCAGTCCTTTGGTCATGTATTTTGGTGGTTTTGTGCGTTTATTGTTAACAAAACAACAGATTGATACGCATTTAGGTGCCAACAAAAGTTATATTTTGGTGAGACAAGTAGCTCAAAGTTGGTGAAAGTGGTAGCCGACGCGCGTTTCAACCAAAGTCTTTATCAAGGCTGTGATTAGGTGAAGGAAATTGTGTCATGTGTGACAGTGTGTACATCCGGCGCAGTGACATCGTATGAGTTTAACATTTGTTTGTAAGCAACATTTACGTTAATTCCACATGTTGTATGTGGCAGAAGTAGCCATCCAAGAATAGTGGTGTGGGGTGTTTTGCGGTGATAAAACATTCAAGAATACAATTGTTGGTCAATTACATAGTTAGCGAGCATTTGTATAGGAACATAAACATTAGATCCATTTGGAGAGACAGCGTACCAAGGATGAAAGGGGGAGAGAGTAAGGGGAGATAGTAGTTAGGACCAATTGGTGTTTAAATTAGAGGGTTGTAATAGGTGCACGGGAGGTTAATAGGGTTTACCATAGATCATTAGGCAGCAAACTCTTGGTTGAGCTGGCGTTAAAAGGCCCAGGTTAGGGTTCCCGGTGTGGGCTCATTATCCTGGTCTGGAAGAGATCAGGAGACTTGATTAGCAGAGGTGGGTGGTACTTGACAAGTGACAAGTGGTCCGGAGCCGGCCAGAGTACTTGGTCTTGGTTTGGTCATTGTATGTGGCGTGTTGCTTTTTAGAGCGCAGAATGGTGCGGCGGTTGCTGGCATTGACTGACTGTTGCTTCAGGCGCTCATAGTGAGGGCGAGGTGGAGGGGGGACCCAGGCGGAGAATGGAGGCTTGTTGTTGTTCATAGAGTCATGGGGGAGTGGGTTCCTGTTGGTTAATGTCACAATGTTGAGGCTGGTGTGATAATGGTAATGCGCCATGGCCGTCTGCCAAATTCCAATGCTGTTTAGGGGCCGTGCGCTGAGGCTGTGGGCCTGTGGAGGGGTGGCTAATTGGATCCCGAGGCGTTACTGGCAGGTGTTTGTCAGTAGCGTAGGGTGGTGGAAGGAGGCCTGTGTATGGCTAACCCGAACGAGGGGCCGTTTTGCCCGTGACGGCGGGTTGGGAGTGCCCATGGCTGTCCTTCTTGCGAGCGCTGGAGCCCGAGTGATCCCGTGTGTTATGCGCCTAGGATCGTTATCCGTGCGAGGGAGTAGGATGTCAGGTGGGGGAGCCCTCTTGGTTGTTAACAGGGTGAATTACCTAAGCTGGGGTCGTAGGTTCGAGCTTGTCAGTAATGTAGGGCGGCAAAGGCAAGCCCATGTATGTCTAACCCGTGTGAGGGGCCGTTGTGCCTGTGGTGGGAAGTTGGGAGTGCCTGTGGCTGTCCTGCGTGCGAGCGCTGCGGCCCAAGTGGGCCCGTGTGTGCTGCGGCTAGGATCGTGATCCAGGGGATGGAGTGGGAGGTGGTGGGGGCCCTCATGATTGCGGGCAGTGAGACATAACTGTTGCCGGAGTCGGCGGTTCGAGCTTGTTTATTCAGCAAGCGGCTGCGACTGCCGAAAGAGTTGGAACTTCCTGTTTAAGGGTTCCGGGCCCATTGCTGATTGGTTGGCGTCAAGTGACGCTGTGCGATGTGATTGGACTATCGGGTACGGCCGTCATATGATGCCTGGAGGGGGCGTGGCTGGAATAGCCTTGGTTTCAAAGGTAAACACGTTGTGGACATGAAGTTCCTTTGTGTAGTGCTTGCCGTGTGCTGTGAGTGGATTGCCTGAGTGGCAGATCTGTTAGTGTCCTGATTAGGGGTGCAGCTGTCCTGGCCGTGCTCTTTGTTAGCGGAGATAAGCATACAAGAGCCCGTGTTATCAAGTTTGACGTTGAAATGAGAGAATTTCCCTCAAATTGCTCATGCATGTCACAAGGCAGGGGCGTGTGCTCTTAGCCTTGAAAAAGTGGGGGGGGGGTTTCATATCTGGGAAACATGTCTGGATAGGGGAAGCGGAGGGGGTAATTAAGCTAGGCATCACTCCCTGGCTCGAGGTAACGATGTGTGTTGCGGCTTGCCTGGATTGGAGGGATGGAAATGGGGAGGGTGTGATGGCTTGCTGTGTTGGTGTGCAGGCCCAGTGTTGCAAGGGCTCTGCAAGGAAGCAGAGACTTGTGAAAACAGTACAAGGTTGGAGATCATAAATTAGGGACAGTTTGCATTATTTTACAAGAAGACATGAAAGTCATGGTCACTGTTGAGGCCGGTAGCAGTGCCTCTGTATTTACATATTAGTCGAGCTTCCTTTTGACGTAGGTGGAGTTCTCTGTCGCCTCCTCTTGCATCTGTTGGTACCGATTCAAGGCCCACAAAGGTGATGTCATCTTTGTTGTCCCATTGGTGTTTTTCTTGCCAGTGGAGGGCCAGCGGGTATTTAGAGTCTTGAGAGTGAAGTGAGTTCAGATGTTCCCTTATTCTGATTCTGAGCTCTCTCTTTGTACTTCCAATGGATTTCTGGTTACACACACATATGATTGTAGAGATAACATATTTGGTTTTACAGTTGATATATTGTCTGATAGTGTGTGTGTCATTGTCATTGAACTTGATAGTCTTAGAGTTTTTAGCGAATTTGCACATTGAGCACATCCCACACTTGTAGAATCCTGTGGGTTTGTTGCTCGTGAGCCAGTTCTCATTGGATTTGGGGGTAGGTGCCATGTCTGATGGGCATAGGATGTTCCTGAGAGTTCTCGCCTTTGTGTAGGTTAGGCATGGTTTTTCTGGTAGCCACTTATTGATTTCCTCATCTATTGTTAGGATGTGCCAGTGTCTTCTTAGGATTTTTTGCACTTGTTGGCTGTCGGTGCAGTATTGGGTTATATATCAGACCATGTCATCAGTTGCTTGTCCCTTGGGATGTTCTTTGGGTTTCAGTAGAGTTGCACATTCTCTTCGGTTTGCCATTGCTTTAGCATCTACAACAGCTTGCTCAGGTTAATCCCTTTCTGAGAAGCGTATGGTAAGGGTAGTGCATTCATTTCCATAGCTTGACTCTGAGCTGCAGTTTCGTTTTGCTCTTAAGAATTCCCCTTTGGGAATGTTGTTTATCACTGATTTTTTGTGACAGCTAGATGCGTGTAGCACTGAGTTGACCTCCGTATGTTTCCTGAAGGTGGAGGTCGTGAGTACATTACCAACTGGTGTGATCGTGATATCTAGGAAGTCAATTGATGGTGTACTTGAGGTTCCAGAGAGTTCAATGCCAAAGTTGTTATTGTTGAGGTGTTCTTTGAAGGCCTCAAGTTGCTCCGCTGTTCCTGACCATATCATTAATACATCGTCTATGAAACGTAGCCATTTATGAATCATGTTGTTGAAGTCTTTGTTGGCAAATGCATGGACTTGCTCATAGTGGTGCATGAATAGGTTTGTCAGTGATGGGGCGTATGTGGCCCCCATGGCTATGCCTTTGGTTTGTTTGTAATATTGCTGGTCAAATAAGAAGATGGTGTTGGTTAGGGAAAATTCCAGGAATTCTTGTGTGAGTTCCAGATGTGAATAGAAAGATGCAGATGCTCTGGCAAAAGCGAAGTCAATGGCTTTCAGGGCCAGTTTGTGGTCAATGGCCGTGTACAGGGCTTTGACATCGAGTGTCACCATGGTGTAGTCATTGCTCCATGTGATGTCTTGTAGCACCAAAAGGGTGTGCATGGTATCTCGGAGGTAGGTCGGTATCTTCGGTACCTCTGGTGCCAGGATGTTGTTAATATATTGGTTCAAAGGTTCCGTTATCCATCCGATTCCGCTCAGTATTTGACGTCCCTCCGGTATCTTGGTGAATCTCTTGTGTACCTTTGGGAGGAAGTATATGGTGGGCATCCTTGGATGTCTCGGTTGTAGATATTTAAGTTCATCATCTGTTAGGAGTCCACGGTTATGCCATTTTGTCAGTAGTAAGTTGGCCGTTATTGTGATCTCGTTAGTGGGGTTCTTGGCTAAATTCTCATAACACCCCGGGGTTGTCAGGTGAGTTACCGCCATCTTAATGTAGTCTGGTCTATCCATGATGACCACATTGCCCCTTTGTCTGCCTCTTTGATTATTATTTGGTGGTTTTCTTGCAGCATCTTGAGGGCATGTTTCTCATCGTTGGTGATGTTCTCTGCTGTCTTTCAGTGTTTGTTTTTCATGTTGTCCTCTATGTGCTGTAGGTCTCTTGTCACTGCCTGACTGAAGATCTCAATGGCATTATCTCCTTGTAAATTAGGAGTGAATTTGGATTTAGGTTACATTTCTGGCATTTTCAGGTTTGTTTCTTCAATATCACGTTCTTGCAGTGTCTGTTGTATACTCTGTTCTTGAGTACTTGTGGAGTTCCGCAATGTAGCCAATAGGTGGGTGGTTTCAAGGTGTTCCATATTCAATTCACTGATCGGGACATAAGTTGTCCTATGTGGTTTCCAGCTGATCTAATTAGTGAAGATTTTTTGAGTTTCAGTTTCCTCGTGTATTTGAAAAGGTCAATCTGGGCATTCACATAGTTGGTGTGGCTTGCAGGTGCAAAGGACAAACCTTTGTTCAAGATGTTGATGTTGCTTGTGGTTAGGTTGTAGCTGGAGAGGTTTGTTGCTAAGTGTGTGGTCTCAGTTGAAGTTGTGTTTTGGATCTTGTCAGTCTGATAACACTTGCTTGTTCTTCTCCTGCGTTTCTTAGTCCCTGCTCTCTTACCTCTCTTGGGTTTATTCTGGGAGGTATATTGCCACGGGTTGGTTCTAAAAAATAAACCTGTTTCTTTGTGGCAGTGCGTGTTCCTTTCTTGTAGCGTTGTATTTCATCAAGAAAGTTGTATCCAATACTTCTACTTGCTTCATGTTCTCTGGATAGTCTTGATGCTAGTTGGTCTACATCAATTATTGGTTCTTCTTCTCCTTGGTCTATTTCATTGGCAGCATCTGGCTCAGTTTCACTTTCTACATCTGATGTAGCTGGCGAGCTGTTGGGAGTGCTTTCATTGGAGTTTGTGCCTTGTACGTTGTCAAATTTGGCTTGAAAGGTGAATACTTGGTTGTCTTGATATTCTCTTTCATCTCTTGCAAATTTCCTACATTTTCTAATTTTGACTTCGTCTTGGTGGTTCTTGAGAATATCGTGCATGGTTCTGTAGTTTTTTTCCTTTGTGGCTGTTGGTGATTTGCTTGCTTCTATTTCAGATTTGAGTTGATCTATTTAACTATTCTTAGTCAATGGGCCGGATCCCTTAAACAGGAAGTTCCAACTCTTTCGGCAGTCGCAGCCGCTTGCTGAATAGTCAAGCTCGAACTGCCGACTCCGGCAACAGGTATGTCTCACTGCCCGCAATCACAAGGGCCCCCACCACCTCCCACTCCCTCCCCTGGATCACGATCCTAGCCGCAGCACGCACGGGCCCACTTGGGCTGCAGCGCTCACACGCAGGACAGCCACAAGCACTCCCAACTTCCCGCTACGGGCACAACGGCCCCTCAAACGGGTTAGCCATACATGGGCTTGCCTTTGCCTCCCTACATTACTGACAAGCTCGAACCTACGACCCCAGCTTAGGTAATTCACCCTGTTAACAACCAAGAGGGCTCCCCCACCTGACATCCTACTCCCTCGCACGGATCACGATCCTAGGCCAGAACACACGGGATCACTCGGGCTTCAGCGCTCGCAAGAAGGACAGCCATGGGCACTCCCAACCCACCGTCACGGGCAAAACGGCCCCTCAGTCGGGTTAGCCATACACGGGCCTCCCTCCACCACCCTACGTTACTGACAAACACCTACCAGTAATAACTCGGGATCCAATTAGCCACCCCTCCACGGGCCCACAGCCTCAGCGCCCTAACCCTAACCTGAGCCTTCAAACACCACCTCAACCAAAAGTTTGATGCCTAATGATCTATGGTAAGCCCTACTAACCTCCCATGCACCTGCTACAACCTTCTAATTTAAACACCAATTGGTCCTAACTACTATCTCTCCTTACTCTCTCCCCCTTTCATCCTTGGTACGCTGTCTCTCCAATTGGATCTAATGTTTATGTTCCTATACAAATGCTCACTAACTATGTAATTGACCAACAATTGTATTCTTGAATGTTTTATCACCACAAAACACCCCACACTACTATTCTTGGATGGCTACTTCTGCCACATACAACATGTGGAGAAAATCTCTCACTATTCACACTGGATGTGAATAGTTTATACACATCAATACCCCACCAAGTAGGAATAGAAGCCCTGGAATGGTTTGTTCTCAGGCAAAATACAACACTCATCGACAAAGTCTTTGCAATAGAACTGATTAGGATCATCCTGTACAACAATTACTTCAGATTTAACAGAAAATACTATCTCCAAATATCAGGTACATCTATGGGCTCCTCGGTAGCCCCGTCCTATGCCAATATATTTATGTTTCACTTTGAACACCACCACATTTTGGATAAAGAACCATGGAAAAGCAAAATCAAATTCTGGAAACGTTTCATAGACGACATCTTCGGCATCTGGCAAGGTACGACTGAAGAATTACAAGAATTCCTTTCCTACATAAACAACTGCCATGAGAACATTACCTTCACATTAGAAATTGGAAAACCTGGAGTACACTTTCTGGACGTACAAGTTGAAAGAAGAAATAAAGAATTCTATACGAGAATCTACAGAAAGCCAACGGATGTTAATAGTGTCCTAGATTTTGGAAGCTTCCACCCACTTCATCTGAAAGACAATCTGCCCTTTTCTCAATTTCTCCGGTTGAACCACGTGGCCATTTGCAATATACCGACAACCATTATGAGGTCACCGCCTAGAACGCCTCCATTAGGCTGACACATGTTTGAATTCTTTAATTGTTTGCATAGTACGGTTTTTAATTTGAACACAGCAGTATAGACAATACTGACCACTTGAAATCCGAATTTGTTGAATTTATTGTTGGACACACTTGATTATCTATGGAAGAATAGACCGAACAACTACATAATTGAATAACTGAGTGAATATTTTTTCATTGATGAAATATACCAAAGTAACCAAAATATTGGTTGATCTCTATTAGAGAATATATGTGAATATTATATATTGAATCATGAATGACTTGGAGAATAAGTTACCATATAGGTAATATATGTTTTTTTGAAAATTTCCCTTTAGATGTGATACATTTTGTTGAATATGCACCTGAAGAAGAGATGAATTTCTCGAAACGCGTTGGGTCATTTATGAATTATTGAAAATTAAAGAAACTGAAAATACCTGCAATTGATGTGTTGAGGTTCTTCATTGAATACCAAACAATGTTCTTGTGTTTTATACAAATTAGTAAGTATTGTAAGGTCTCTATACACTCTTACGGTGTATCTAAGTCATATTAACAATTTGCCTCATTCTGAGCTTGTGAAAATGTGCAAGCAATTGGAGGGAGGCCATGGCCACAGGCGGGGGTGCCCACTCCCTGACAAAACTAATGCGCTGGGAGGAGACGTGTAGTACCTTCATCCAGATGGAGTCCATCGAGGGCTTTGGGGAGATGGAGACGGGTGCTGCAACATCTGGAGATGGAGGTGAGTGACCCTGCAGACCTCAGTAGGGAAACCATGACATAGCACAAGTGATCTGGAATAGAGTCTAGGCAAGGCAATGCATGTCCCAACACACACACATCAACATATCCATGTCCAGATCGAGGCCCGAACCCTGCCACACTGAAATGCATGCTGAGTGCCAATCCTATTACCAACAGACAGCCAACACACACGGACCATTCCCATGTCATACATCACACAAACCCCAATACAACGGCATGCCACCTGCCATGCAGCATTCCTGAATTGAGACGTCACGGCAAATGCCAAAATGCCCCCCTTCAAACTACCCTGTGTGACACACCTGTAAGATATGAATGCATGATAAATGAAAATCTCCAGAGCACCACATAATGCATCTTGCATGTAACACCATCACTGATGCCCTGCATCTCTTCTAACCCCCCCAGGCACCGATGGTGAAGATGCCAGTGAAGAACCAACCACAAGGGCATCCATGTCCCGGGCCAAGACAACTGCCAGAGGAAAAACCACCTCCGGGGCAGCCTTGCAGCCCACACCAAAACCCAGGGCGAGTGCCCAGCCCATGCCCGCACATGAGGGCCCCATAGCTATGCCTGAGACCGGGACCACAGAGCTGGCAACACCAGGGGAAGGCGAGGACAGTGGCACCCATTTGGCAGAAACAAGTTCCATGGGCGAGGCAGCAGCCACTGCTCCACTGAGCGACATCAAAATTGGAGCAGAGGAGTATGTGGACAAGGAAGGCCTAATCCATGTGGCATGTCCACACTCCCCAAGCCACCTGTCCACCCCCAACCCCACACTCAGGCCACACCCACCAGCACCATTGCGGATCCTGCACTCCACAGTTCAGACCTGAGCACCACCCCGAGACCAGCCCTGCCAATGCACGCCGGTCGCACGCAGCACCTTCAACCACTGCTGCTCCCACCAACCTTGAGGCATGGCTCTGAAGGGTGGAGGCAAGACAGGACTCCATGCTGGAACTTGTCCGACAATATGTGGCGGAGGGAGAGGACACGAGGCGAGAGATAGCGCAGGCCATTGCGGGGAACACTGCCGCCATCAATGTCTCTGCGCTGATGATGCGAGACAGTCTGGGGGCCTTCACGCAGGTCCTGATCTCAACACTGCTGCACATGCAGCAGCAACAACCCAGACCAGCAGTGCCAATCACTACAGCATCCACCCCATCCACCACACCCCATCCTCCACACCTTCTTCCTCTGCACCCTCCAGCCCTGTGCGTCTGCCAAGGCGCAGTGCTAGGCAGTCAGAAATGCTGCCCCCAGAAACCAAGAAAGCAAGGAAATAGTGTGGGACAACAATGGGAGTGGGGAGATGGTGTTGGTGGTGTGTAGGTGTTTAAGAGGGTGTTCATTGTGGGGTATGGGGAGTTCTTTGGGGGGTATGGGAAGTTTTGGTGTTTTGGTGGGGGGAGGGGGTAGCACTTTACTGTAGTTTACATTAATACACCCATAGTGTGAAAAATCATTGCATGCCTGGACATTGTTCATTTCGTATGTATCCATGTTATTCATGACAGTGCACAGTGTCCAACTCCCCACATACCCTGTGTGCATGTTCACATGCATGCAGTGCTCAGTGTAGCACTGATACATATTCATCAACGTCCATGTGGTTCAGATGTATTCGTCAATCAGTGGTTGGCATACGGCACGGCCATCTTGTGCATCACGTGCTGCTTCTCCTCCATCTTCTTCCTCATCATCCACACCCAGTGCATGCATGTCAATGTCAGGTGGCAGTGGTACATTTCTCCAGACGCACATGTTGTGCATCATGACACTGGCCATGGTGATCTATGCCACCTTCTCAGGCCTATAAAGGGGTGCTCCACCAGACAGGCAGCAGAACCGTGCCTCCAACAGGCCAAAGGTCTGTTCAATCACGACACGGGTATGGGTATGAACCCTATTGTACTCCTCTTCATGGCTGTTCCGCAGGTTCCGCACAGGGGTAAGTAGCCACGGCTTCAAGGGATATCCTCCATCACCTGCATGTGAACACAAAGAGGTCTGTGTGAGTCATTTTGAGCTGCCACCTTCAGGTTTCACAGCCATAGCCACAGCAATTTGGTGGTGACCAGCACATGTCCCTGTACGTATGCACAAATAGTATTTTGATGTATTGTATACTGCAATATGGTGTGCTAGTCTGGGTGGCGTTGAACGGATGATGCAGGGTGATTACTTGCATGCTGATGCGGATGTACTGTGGATGCAGGACGATGTCTTGCGTCCCATGATTGCTGTGTATACTACTGTGTGCATGATCACACTAGCCACATTTGCACAGTTGCAATCATGTTTGGTCATGCATTGCTTGACATACCCATGGTGGCCAGGTTATGCGTCTTACATGTTGTCATTGATATACAGCATTGACCCAATGTGCGGCAGTGATGTGTCATGTTCGGGTAGAGAGGTTCAGGTGAGGAGTGTTTATCTCTGCGTGCATTCTGTGGGATGTATTTACCCATGCATCCGAGCCATACCTCAAAACTGTGCAGTACTGACATGGAAAACATCATGATGGCCAGAGTTTCCCAGAAAATGTACAGGGAAATGCAGGAAGAATAGGCTGCCACTCATTTTTGCCGATGTTATGGGCACAGAAGGACACTGCCTAAAACCACCATTGGACTACCCACACAGTAGTCTGAAACCATTGGGAATGGCAATGCTGATTGCCAAAAGCAAACCCATAACTGTTGGGAATTCATTTTCTTAAATCCCAAAAAGGGGTGCAGTACCAGTACTCACCACTATCCAAAAGCCGGCGTTTTAAAACAACACCAGATTTTACTTTTTGCAAAACTGAATAAATGAACCCAAAACAGGCCAAAGAAAGACTTACTGAGAGGTGGATCCAATGTAAAGTTATATTCTGAAGTGACTTGAAGGTTTATAACAAGACTGGCTGAGCTGGGGATTTCAGCAGTTTAAGTAAATTTGGACTGAAAGACATTAAAAATCTCAAGGTTTAAGAGAAATGAGTGACCTACTTTGAGTGTCACATAGGTTGCAATTGTTTAAATGTCATAGTTTTAAACTTAGAATCAGCATCCTAGCTGCATATAAAAAAAAAATGTCTTGACTTAAACTGGGGAACAAAAAGTGACATTTTATCTGTAACCTGGCTTAAGGAACTGAATTCTGCCTGGCAACTACCCCCATTAGGAGTGAAACTTGAGTCACAGCTGTGTTCCCAGGCCTAGCTGCCCTTTTGCTGCTCACACCAAAAGGGATATGACACTTCCCTGATTGAATTACCTGGGCTCTGCAGGAAATTGAACAAAGCCCTGTCCTGACTCAGGCAAATGTTTTATTGGCGGGAGTCGTAAATGGAGCTTCCTCTTGGCAGAAGCTGGGAGGGGCAGGGTCTCTGAGCTTGGCAGAAACTGGAAAGACTGGTTTCTGTACCATGTGACATGAAAAGACACACCTCTATAGCCAGAATATGGTTTTAGAAAAAGATGAATAACTCATAGAGCGGACATGTGAAAATTGTATGAATGACACCATAATTCTTGTGATTTTTCTGCCCACATTTTAAGAGGTTTTTCGAACCGGTGGCATGTTCAGGGGGGTTTTAGCGGAAAAGAGGATATTACTCAAAATGTGTGCATGTGAAAAATCTGACACTTCATCAACTAATGTCCATACTCCTTGCGCACATGTGTGTAAATTTGGGTCAATGTCCGGAATTGCAAAATCAGTTAAAAAGTGAAATATGTGCCATTTCTGAATGCAAGCCCCCAGGAAGAGCAAAGTTTGGACGTGGTATATCTCCTGTGATATGTGATGTGTGCATGTAATTTTAAACCAATGTTTACCTGTGCAAATATGTCTTTTGTTATCAAATATAGAATGTGTGCAATCTGACAGAGGAGTGTCCTATTTGCAAGCCATAAAATGACATCCCTCTGACTCACAGTTCATTCGCCAATCAAGTGGGGAATGGAAATTTGACCAATGACAAGTGAGAGGGGCGAGTTTAGTTATGACCAACACACCCACCCACTTGCAGAACATATAAATGGACCACTGAAACTTAGGTAGAGACCTTCAATTCCATTTGCTGCAACGCGCTCTGCCGGACCATACAACATCCAGAGATCCAGACTTCAAATTCATCAACCTCCAGAAAGCCAAACTAGAGACCAGACCAGAGAGAGAAAGCAGTGCTGTACCCAGAGAGAAAGCAGTGCTGTGCCCAGAGAGAGACCCGAGCCCAGTCTAAAACCCTGACCAGACCCGTGATGAGGCCCATTTAATTCAAGAATATAGTGTGAGTACCCAGCTGAACTGTGTAGAACCAAGCTTTTAGTTTAAATTCATCTAATTCAATCTATTTAACCTAAGTAGAACTGCCTGATAGCTCCAAATCTGTCACCTGTCATTTTAGCTGCAAAATCTGCCACTTGTCATTTTGAGCTTTTAAAATTTGCAAAACCAAAAACAACCTCTATTAAATCGCTCATATCTCCGCGACCGTTTGTGCTAGAGACTTGCAGTAACTTTCATTTGAAAGCTTAGAATCTTAGCTTTGAATCGCACCAGGACCCGCATTCCTACCCCCTATAGTTTTACCGCAATTGCGGAACACGCATCCGCGAATTTTGCCGCGATTTGCAAATTTCTTCACGTGTAAAAAGACAGCAGTTTTGCCTTCCATTTGCCAGAAATTCGTTTAACCTGCTAACTATCCCTGCATCATTGATAGTGTGAGCCTGGACTAATATTAACTAGATACCACTCACCCTGAACCTCTGAAAGGGAATTAAAAGCATTTCCAGCATATTTCTCATCCATTGCTAGCACATATCAAAGCATTTGGGCCTGTGTTTTCAAAACTCCTATCTGTTTTCTGTAAGCTTGCCGGGATTGAACTGAATCACATTTGATTGCATTTCTGAGAACTGTGTGCTTCCTTCCATTTCCTTGCATTGCATCAAGGGGGGGAGGGGATTGCCAGAGAAAAGTGATTACCTTGTTTGTTGAAATCATATTGAGTATTTTCTGTATTGCATTTTCATTCAACATTACATCCAGTTGAACTCTATAAAGCATTCTCTACCACATTATACTTCTGTACCTATTTACCAGTGTGCTATCTTATCCATTTCATGTCAACTCATTAGTGATTATAAAGAAGTGTGCTAGTGCCAGATTCTCCATTGTTAATCTTTATCATATCAGATTAAGTGTGATATTCAATTATTAATTTATTATAAGTGGGATATATATATATATATTGTTTAAATTATCAAATAAACCTTTTAACCTTGCAAAACAGAACTACTTCTTGGCTCAGTGGGGTCAGGAGGATTCCAAGAGAGGGGTGTTATATAGGGGTAGTCATCCAGAACGCATGAACTGGACCTAAAGATATATCAATAAAGGTTTTCATTCAGTATTATAGACTAGGCGTTGACTTAGCTGTAGTGTTGAATTGAATCCTCTTACAAATTGGGGGCTCGAGCCGAGACGTTGGGTTAGATTTACCATTTGTGCAGATTAATACAGCGTGCCAGCTGACCAGATACACATATCCGGTCGGATCACCACGCTGTGTTACGCTGTAAAGCATTCCTCAAAAGGGACACTCCAAGAAAAGTTCTGTTCTGCAAAAATAAAATACTAACTTCTGTAAGTCAGGACAGAGACCAATCTCTAGAATGACGACCTTGGTAGATATGAAAATAGCCAGAGAGCACCTCTTGCATAAGCTATTTGTGAGAGGTGAATGGACCGAACAGGGCCAGGATGCCTGGTTGCAGGCCATCATGCGACATGTCACTGAAACAGGGTCAGACTTATGGAGAGATCAGGGTCCATTACATGTGGCCCTGAGTGAACTATATATGGCTCCTAAGGCCAAAGATGAACACGACAAGATTGTTAGGATAGCGGCATACCTGTACCTATATATGGGAGACATGCAGGATAGATGTGCTGAAAGCCAAAATCTGGCAAATAGGCAACAGATGGCGTTAGAGAAGGTCCAATCTGACCTGGTCTCTTCTGAGCAGAGGCTGCAGAGGAGCCAGGAGTCAGAAGATGATAGTAGGCAGCACATCATTAAAATAAAGAAGGATATGGATGTGCTGCAACAGGAAAAGGTAGAACAGGATACCAGATTTCTGGCCTTGCAGAAGGAATACCAAGAAGGTTTGGACTCCCTACTGCAAAACCAGAAAAAGCTGGAGCAACAACTGGACTTCAACAGGGTATGTGCTGAGCAGGTAGTCACCCTGCAAGGCCACCTAGATAGAGTGAAGGCAGAGAGCAACAAACTAATTCTGAAAGACCTGGATACCCAGGCAGAGTTTGATCAGGAGCGCCAGAATGCTGGTGCCTTCCAAAGGCAAAGGGACGACCTGGCGGCACAGATGCAGGCTCTTAGTCAGGAAAGGGATACCTTAGGCCAGGAAGTCTGCCATTTAAAAAGAAAAATGGAAGAAAATCACCTGGCCCACCAGGGACTGGGTGACCTCCAAAAAGAACACCAGAACTTGCTAGAGCACACCAGGAGGGTGGAGGATGCTCTAGCAAGAAAGGAGCAGGCCAATAGGGACACAGCTCAGGAGGTAACCCTCCTGCAGCAAAGACTGGCCCAGTTCTCCAGGACCAACCAGGAAGTACAGAGGGAAAATGAGGCTCTCTGCCAGCACAATGAGAGGCTCCAGCAACAGGCAGCGATGCAGGAGAAACTGATAGAGTCGAGTAAGGCCTTAACAGAGGAACTGAAAGCACAAATGCAGGCTCTTGCATTGCAACAGGGAGCAGGGGCGGATAGAGATGAGGTCCGCTGGGAAAGAGAGACTCCTGACCATAACCGCAGGAGCCCTAACACCAGGGGCCTTCATCTCCCCCAGTCCCTGGACTCTACCACCCCCATGTCCCCTGGCGCACATGAGCACAGGGCCACAGGGATGGCAGATTACTATCCAGCTAAGAGTATGGGGCTCATAGGCCAGTACCACTCAGGAATGGAGGGGTGGGCATCCGGGTATGGGCACCCAAGTACAGTACAGTTCAGTGGGGAACCCCAGGAGAGTAGGCCCATTAAGGGCATCCTGAAAACCTCTGCCCAGTTAGGTCAGTGGAGGGGGTACCCATCAAATCCTGGCAGCAAGGAGGAATCTGAAGACTCCTCTGAACTGCGCAGGACACAGGAGACCAGGTCCCCACATTCTGCCAGCCATTCCCAGGCTCGCAGAATCCGGGAAAACCTGGAAGAACAGACGGGAACCTCTGGGAACAGTGCCTCTGAGTCCGAGGACGAATGGACAAGGGTTACCCGAACCAAAAAGGCCAATAAGGCAAAAAGGGCCTTGCTGAAGGACCCCTTAAAGCAGATTAAGGCGATCAGGAGCGTCATCACGCCTTACCATAAGAACGCTAAGTATTCTGTTTGGGAGCACTTAGAGTTGTTTGAACGAATGATGGAGACTTTCCATTTGAAGGACAGCCAAAGCTGTATTCAATATGTAAAGTGGACCTTCTCCCCGGAATACTCCAGTTTCTTTGCGGGGCTGGAGGACCAAAATCATTTAAGATGGTCCACCTATAAGGCGGCCATCTTGAAACATTTTTCTGTTCACAGAAATCCTCAAGAGGCTCGCAAGGCGGCCTACAATTTGCAATGTGGGGAGGATCAGGCCCCACAAGAATTTGTGCAGGAGTTAAAGCGTGCTTTTGCGCAAACCACCAGAAGGGTGCGCACAGATAGTAGAGAGTTCATTAATATGTTTTTCCATGCCTTGCCCAAATATATCATGACCCAGCTCGTGAGGGATTTTCACGAGAAAAGATCTTTAGACTGGGTCATTGAACAGGCTACCTGGATCTATGAGGTGCAGAAACCGGTAGATAGCAAAAGTAATGCCCAGAAAAACCCCAAAGCCAACAGCACCCCTGCTGCTGCCAAGGTGGCAGAGGTAAAGGTTACCCCCGTTTTGGATTTGGAGATGGGGGGCCTAAAAACCTACCTGCACCTAATAATGCTAGGCCCAGAAGGTCCTCGGGTCAGTCACAGACAGGGAGCCAAGGAGGCAGCCCCACAAATGGGGTCCCTCGCTCTCCTGATTATGTAAGTCCCCGTTACAAGGGAAATCGACCCATCCTGGGTTATGTGTGGACTCCTCCAGCCCAAGGGGGGGGATCCAGCCAAGCACCTAACCCAGGGAACTTCCCTCCAAACTTCCCACAGGAGGGCAGAAATTTACCAAACCCTGGGCAGAACTTTTTCCGCAGATATCCACCCGACTTTCAGCCCCAAAACCATCCATCCTTCTTTCCCCAATTCCCTGAGCCCAGACCACTGAATCCGGGAGAGGGGAGGCCAAGGGTGGAGGGGTACCCAAATCTTCCCAACCCGGGGTATTACCAGAGGAGGGACAGCTACCCTTCCCGGGATCAGCCCAGGGGAGAAAACAGGGCCCCGTATCAGCCTGAGCGGGTTTCCCAGTTAGAGCGCCAGGTTCAAAACATGGCGCGGGATCTGGGTCACATACTGAGGGCCCAGCAGAACCCTCAGATGGGCGTGCCGGCGCAGAACGCACCCAACTCTGGACCTGGTGCTCCAGAACAATGACGGGGTCAGCACCCCGATAACTCACCGGTTCCCAGGGAGGAGGCACAAGGGGAAGGGGGGTGTAAAGCCTTGGAGGAAGCTTCCTTCCTCACTTGTAAACAGCCCCTGGAAACCCAGGAAACGGAAACAAAATCTCTTGCCCCTGAAAGTCTGCCTCCTAAGGAGCAGAGGGGGGGTAGGAGAAACAAAAGACCCAAACAGACTCAGTTTGAGGAGGAGGTACAGGTCTTCCAATTTGAGGGAGAGGGATCCTCAGAGGATCTTGGGAAAAGGATCTTCTCCTTCAGAGATGGGGGAACTCCTCCCAAGGAAAAATGGGTCCCTAGGGATGCAAATCCAGACTGGGGAGATGTGGAGACTGAGCTACCGCCGCCCACCATCTCATCCCAGAACCAACAGAAAGAAAATCCCCTGGTTCAAACCCACCCTGGGGACTGCCTCCAAAAAGGGGGGGGCGGCCCAGAACCGGAACCAGGGGAACCCACAATGGCTCTGATCTCCAGTTGCCAAATTTTTCTTTCAGATTCCCAAGGCTCTCCACAGAATTCTGCCCAAAATTCTTCTCTCGCGATGTCCAGAACCAGAAAATTAGCCCACCAGTTGTCCAAAAATGTACATTATCTGTGCCCCCTTGAGGAGAAGGAGGGAAGATATTATGCCCCGGTACAAGTACAGGGGCAGGGTACAATCTCGGCACTGGTGGACACTGGATCTCAAGCTACCCTTCTGTCCAGAAGGGCCTTTGACGAACTGAATGCAGGAAGGGGAGAGAATTACCAAATTCCTCTCACCTCTCTTCCTGGACAACTCCAGAACTTTGACGGGAAGGAAATTCCCGTTGAGGGGACGGCAGACTTGGACATTAAAATTGGGCGACATAAGTTGAAACACCCAGTCATAGTTGTGACTCCGGAGGGCACCCCTTGTTTACTGGGGAATGACCTCCTGAGAAGGTTGTCACCCCTAATAGATTGCGTAAACAAGGTCCTCTGGACCCAGACTAGCCGACCAATAAAATTAAAACGGAGTGTCAACCATGTTAGTTTAAACGGCACCTGCCACATGGTTGAACAAAAATCTGACCAAGTAGAATTTCACTTCCAGAATAGCCAAATTCCAGACGTGACAGTAATAGCAGTAGGACAACAGACTGGTGATGGGGGGTCCTCTCTATTTCTGAAAATCAACCTGCCTTCCAGTCTAAAGTGGTACTCCACGCTGGAAGGAAACACTCTGAGATTCTATACTAATCCACAATCAGAAACTCCCACTCCAATAGTCCAGAAAGATGTGAAATCAGCTCAGAGCCTGGCTGATATTCAGCAAATTGGAGAGCAGTTGTTCATCCCTGTCCAATTAAATGATGGGAAGGACTCTGTTCTCGCTCGCGTGTGTGTGAACAACGGTAAGAGCTTCATCAGCGAAGCCATGTTCCGCCAACTCCCAAAAGATCCAGCCATTCCCACATTCAAACTGATAGACA
Organism: Ambystoma mexicanum; assembly: GCF_040938575.1. Lineage (NCBI taxonomy): Eukaryota > Metazoa > Chordata > Amphibia > Caudata > Ambystomatidae > Ambystoma > Ambystoma mexicanum. Next base: position 806,678,520 of record NC_090935.1, on the reverse strand, counting down.
AATGGGAAATGGACCTGGAAGCACCTAATTCCAAACAGCTCCTGCCAAGCAGGTGTATGCTCAAAATCTCCATTGGCAACAAGAGCATAGTCCACAATTGTTGGGTCGTGCGAGACGTCCCTGCCGCCTTTTACTTAGGCAGTGACATTCTCAATCGCTTTGCCATTAGTTTGGACCTAATAAACTTCAAAGCTTGGTCCCGAATAGCGGATAATCCCATGGGCTTTGATGATCCAGAAAAAGCATTTAGGTCAGCTCAATTGCTACCTTATGCAGTTGAAATTCAGATCAAAGAGGAAGTCACCATCCCAGAAAGGACCCGACAATTCTCCCTGGAAGTGAAAGTTAAAAGAGGACAATATTTGCAAAACCCTGATGCTTATATACATCTAAATGCTTCTCTCCAACAGCAAGGGTTGGGGGTAAACCCAACTCCATTAGTCAACATAGAACATGACACCATTCCAATAGAGGTGGATAACAGCGACTTAAAGAGTATTACTCTAGCCGCAGGCACCATTATTGGAATGGCGGTTGATGACCGACATTTCTCCATTGATCTTGGAAATGAACTGTTAGGGCCAATCCCCAAGGACTGCTTTGACAGTGACAGTGACGACAATACAACACCAGACAGGATTTTTACCCGGCATGGGGGGAACTTCCTGGTGTACACTTCTTGCCCTTATGGTAAGGAAGATGTGACTTGTGACTTCAGGAGGGATGAGGTGATTTTCCAGGTCCATGAGGGCTGCCTTTCCCACCTGAAGCCTCCGGTCCAAATCAGCACTTTAACCAGGGACTTCTCCACCCAGCTGGAGGAGGCCGCTGAAATAGCCAAACCAGAAGTCTTTCCAGGCTTCAGGCAGATGGTGGAAGAGAGAGTCAACCTAGCTGATGCCTGTGTGACTCTGGAACAAAAGCAAAAGTTGAAACAAGTTTTCTTGGATTTCCAAGATCTCTTTGCGGTAGACTCATATGACTGTGGTCGCACCGACATCCACACAACAACAATCCCCACGGACCCTGGCATGACTCCAGTGTTTGTGAAGCAATATCGCTTGCCTCTCGCATCCATGGAGTCCCTTACTGAAATAATTAAGAACCTTGAGTCCAGGGGAATAATCCGTCCAGTCCACAGCACCTTCAATAATCCGGTGCTGGGAATATTGAAGCCAAACGGCCAGTGGAGACTCTGCGCCGACCTCAGGGAGCTCAACAAACGGGTCCATACTTCCCGATGGCCTCTGCCCTACATTGACCAAGGGCTGGCCCAGATCCAGGGGTCACAGGTATTCACTGCAATAGACCTGACCAATGGGTACTGGACCGTGCCTGTCAGTAGGGAGGACCAATACAAACTGGCTTTTACCTTTGGGGGCCAGCAGTACACATGGACCCGGACTCCCTTCGGATACCTTAACTCCGGTAATGAGTTCAACATTTTCCTACATAAGGCCATGCCCGACCTGGGTGCGAGGGGTAACCTGGCTTATGTAGATGATGTCCTCATCAAAAGTTCATCTGTGGAGGAACACATAGCGGAGATCCGTTATGTTATGACCCAGTTGAGGGCCGCCGGAGCAAAACTTTCCTTTCAGAAAGCACAGTGGTGTAGAACCCGTGTTAATTTCTTGGGGCATGAGATTACTCCTCAGGGTCTCTGTCCCCAGGAAAAGAAAGTGGAAGCACTTGAAAAACTGAAAGACCCCACAACTCCGCGGGAACTAAGGAGCCTCCTTGGACTGACTAATTACAGCAGAAAGTTCATTGAGGGCTACGCAGAGATCACCAGACCCCTGATTCATCTCCTGAAGGGGGGGGTCAAGTGGGAATGGGGTCCAGAACAAGCCGAGGCAGTAAGACAACTCAAGAGAAGCCTCTCACAAGCGCCTTGCCTAGCTTACCCTGTCAGAAACAAGGAGTTCTTCCTGGAGACGGGGTTCGCTAATACGTGCTTGACGGCAGTATTATACCAAAAGCATGACAAGGTCAATAAAGTAATCTCCTATGCGAGCAAAACTTTATCCTCTGTGGAGGAAAAATTCAACGATTGTGAGAAGGCACTCCTGGCAACGGTGTGGGCATTGAAGAATTACCGCCCGTTTATCCAGGGGGAACACATCATAGTGGAGACTCCACACCAGCCTCTGCAATATCTCAAAGTGACAGAATCCGGGCCGGAAATGTGAGTAATTCCCGAATTACTTCCTGGATTCTGTCAATGCAAGGCTTTCCTGTGGAGGTCAGATATGGCCAAAACAAGAAGAGTCCCCTCGCGCAAGGTCTGGCTGACTTGCATGATTGTGCCAGAGAAAACTGTCTCGAGGACGAGAGTCTAAAAATAAAGGACAACTCGGAGGCATACCTTAATTCCCCACACAAAGTCTTTGAAGAGGACAAGTGTGAGGGAATGCCCACTGTCTATGTGGATGGATGCTCTTACCATGTTGACAACAACGGGGAGAAAGAACTGGTGGCTGGCGTAGGGAATGCATGGGTGAATGAGTCCCCAGAACCCTCCGCTGGATACAAAATTGGTCCCCGAAGCAGTCAGGTGGCAGAATTGATGGCTGTGCATCAGGCCATCCTCACTGCTGTCCAGCATCAACTCCACGAACTGGTCATAATCACAGATTCGGATTATGTACGGAACGGGTTCGTGGAGCACCTGGTTAATTGGAAAACCAGAGGCATGTTATGTGCTAACAACAAACCCTTCAAACATGGGAAGTTGATCCAAAACATTGATGATCTGGTCACATCGAATGGGATGACCATCTACTGGAAAAAGATCAAGGGTCATTCCAAAGTAGAGGGACCAGACAAAACTGGAAATGACTTAGCTGATCAGCTGGCCAAAACCGGAGCCATTCAAGGGGATCTAATTGAGATTGAGTCCCTGTTGGGGGAAATCCAGGTCACTGCCATCACTAGGTCCCAGACAAATGCTCACAACGACCTTTCAATTGTACAATGGAGTAAGGAGACCCCTGATGCTGATTTGATTACCGCTCAGAAGGGGGATCCAATAATTGGTAAATTTTACCAGCACCTTGAGGACCCTGAGAACTTTCCCCTGACGGATACCGATTACATTGGGAAAGAGGACCTAAGAGTGTTGATGAAATGTCCAAAAATGTTCCGAATCCAAGACGGTTTGTTGGTAAGGAAATCCAAAGCTGGCCACGATCAGTGGGTGGTTCCTACCTCATTCCGAAGCCTGATGTTAAGTCACGCCCATGATGCGGCCACTGCCGGTCACAGGGGGTTTCACACAACATTGGAAATCTTAAGAGAGGTTGCATACTGGCCACACATGGGGCAGGACCTCGACCAATACTTGAAGGGGTGTCTTGTGTGTGCACAATTTCAGCCATCATCCCTCACGCACCGCGCACCTCTCCAAAAGAGGGGAATGACCCTACCTTGGTCAGATTTACAAATCGACTTTGTAGGCCCTGTGATTCGCTCGGCTAGGGGGAATAAGTACATGTTGACTGTGACATGCTTGTTTACCAAGTGGGTGGAATGTCTCCCAGCCCCAAACTGCAAGGCAGAAACTGCAGCTGCCTTGATGATTAACCACATCTTTTCCCGTTTTGGTCTACCTCAAAGGATTGAGTCAGACAGAGGTAGCCACTTCACCAGTGAAGTAATGACAAAGATGTGGGAGATACTGGGGGTCAAGAGAAAGCTGCATATTGCTTATAGACCAGCTTCTTCTGGGGCAGTAGAGAGATATAAACGGACAATTGTGAGCATATTAAAGAAGTTTGTGGCAGATTCTGGGCCAAGTTGGGATATCCGATTACCTCTGGTCCTAATGGCTATCAGATCTACCCCTTCATCTGCAACCAAAATGTCACCATTTGAGTTGATGACTGGGCGCAAGATGGTGCTTCCTCAGCATTTACTCTACAGGACCCAAGAGCAGACACTAATAAATGCCTCCACAACTCATGAGTATGTGGAGAATTTAAGGAAACACCTCCAACATGCTTTTGCTTATGCTCAGCGGAATCTAGAAAGATCAGCTGATAGCATGAAGACCCATTATGACCTGAAAACTTCCAGGAAGGAATATCAGGTGGGAGACCAGGTCTATCTATACAACTTCCAAAGGAACCAGGCCAAGCAGCGCAAATTTTTGCCTACATGGAAGGGACCATTTGAGATCATAGACAAAATCTCCCCTGTGGCCTACAAAATCCACATCCCCAAAGGTCCTTTGGCAGCGGGGGAAGACAAGTGGGTCCACATAAACCAGATGAAATGTTGCCATCCCAGGCACACTCTGCAACAACTGGAGGAATCCTCTGGAATCCTAGCGGGTACTGTCTCAGACTAATTCAGTTCCAACCATAAAACATACCACATCTAGTCTCTAAAATATTGTGATTTGCATGAAACTGTCTCTTAGTTATACTGTTTTTTTTTCAAAATAAGAATGTAATGTTTCGTTATGATGAAATGCATATGCTGCCCCACTATCTCAACAGTGGGGGAAGAAATGTCCATGAATAGGTATTGCCGCTCTTCCTTTGTCGTCCTAGGAGAAAGAAAACCTGGAGAATGACCAAGGAGGATGACCCGGAGACCGGATGATGTAAGGGGGCCCGGGGTACCGCTCAATATTCCCATCAGGACCGACGAGGCGAACCCATCGATCAGTACCGGATGGAGGAAAAGATGCTGAACTGTGCCATCTACCGGAAGAAGATGAGAACTACATCCCAGATCTTGCGGGTCCCACCAGTGAAGGATCAGATGGCCACCGCAAGAAGGGGGGCTTGTGGGATGTATTTACCCATGCATCCGAGCCATACCTCAAAACTGTGCAGTACTGACATGGAAAACATCATGATGGCCAGAGTTTCCCAGAAAATGTACAGGGAAATGCAGGAGGAATAGGCTGCCACTCATTTTTGCCGATGTTATGGGCACAGAAGGACACTGCCTAAAACCACCGTTGGACTACCCACACAGTAGTCTGAAACCATTGGGAATGGCAATGCTGATTGCCAAAAGCAAACCCATAACTGTTGGGAATTCATTTTCTTAAATCCCAAAAAGGGGTGCAGTACCAGTACTCACCACTATCCAAAAGCCGGCGTTTTAAAACAACACCAGATTTTACTTTTTGCAAAACTGAATAAATGAACCCAAAACAGGCCAAAGAAAGACTTACTGAGAGGTGGATCCAATGTAAAGTTATATTCTGAAGTGACTTGAAGGTTTATAACAAGACTGGCTGAGCTGGGGATTTCAGCAGTTTAAGTAAATTTGGACTGAAAGACATTAAAAATCTCAAGGTTTAAGAGAAATGAGTGACCTACTTTGAGTGTCACATAGGTTGCAATTGTTTAAATGTCATAGTTTTAAACTTAGAATCAGCATCCTAGCTGCATATAAAAAAAAATGTCTTGACTTAAACTGGGGAACAAAAAGTGACATTTTATCTGTAACCTGGCTTAAGGAACTGAATTCTGCCTGGCAACTACCCCCATCAGGAGTGAAACTTGAGTCACAGCTGTGTTCCCAGGCCTAGCTGCCCTTTTGCTGCTCACACCAAAAGGGATATGACACTTCCCTGATTGAATTACCTGGGCTCTGCAGGAAATTGAACAAAGCCCTGTCCTGACTCAGGCAAATGTTTTATTGGCGGGAGTCGTAAATGGAGCTTCCTCTTGGCAGAAGCTGGGAGGGGCAGGGTCTCTGAGCTTGGCAGAAACTGGAAAGACTGGTTTCTGTACCATGTGACATGAAAAGACACACCTCTATAGCCAGAATATGGTTTTAGAAAAAGATGAATAACTCATAGAGCGGACATGTGAAAATTGTATGAATGACACCATAATTCTTGTGATTTTTCTGCCCACATTTTAAGAGGTTTTTCGAACCGGTGGCATGTTCAGGGGGGTTTTAGCGGAAAAGAGGATATTACTCAAAATGTGTGCATGTGAAAAATCTGACACTTCCTCAACTAATGTCCATACTCCTTGCGCACATGTGTGTAAATTTGGGTCAATGTCCGGAATTGCAAAATCAGTTAAAAAGTGAAATATGTGCCATTTCTGAATGCAAGCCCCCAGGAAGAGCAAAGTTTGGACAGGGTATATCTCCTGTGATATGTGATGTGTGCATGTAATTTTAAACCAATGTTTACCTGTGCAAATATGTCTTTTGTTATCAAATATAGAATGTGTGCAATCTGACAGAGGAGTGTCCTATTTGCAAGCCATAAAATGACATCCCTCTGACTCACAGTTCATTCGCCAATCAAGTGGGGAATGGAAATTTGACCAATGACAAGTGAGAGGGGCGAGTTTAGTTATGACCAACACACCCACCCACTTGCAGAACATATAAATGGACCACTGAAACTTAGGTAGAGACCTTCAATTCCATTTGCTGCAACGCGCTCTGCCGGACCATACAACATCCAGAGATCCAGACTTCAAATTCATCAACCTCCAGAAAGCCAAACTAGAGACCAGACCAGAGAGAGAAAGCAGTGCTGTACCCAGAGAGAAAGCAGTGCTGTACCCAGAGAGAAAGCAGTGCTGTGCCCAGAGAGAGACCCGAGCCCAGTCTAAAACCCTGACCAGACCCGTGATGAGGCCCATTTAATTCAAGAATATAGTGTGAGTACCCAGCTGAACTGTGTAGAACCAAGCTTTTAGTTTAAATTCATCTAATTCAATCTATTTAACCTAAGTAGAACTGCCTGATAGCTCCAAATCTGTCACCTGTCATTTTAGCTGCAAAATCTGCCACTTGTCATTTTGAGCTTTTAAAATTTGCAAAACCAAAAACAACCTCTATTAAATCGCTCATATCTCCGCGACCGTTTGTGCTAGAGACTTGCAGTAACTTTCATTTGAAAGCTTAGAATCTTAGCTTTGAATCGCACCAAGAACCGCATTCCTACCCCCTATAGTTTTACCGCAATCGCGGAACACGCATCCGCGAATTTTGCCGCGATTTGCAAATTTCTTCACGTGTAAAAAGACAGCAGTTTTGCCTTCCATTTGCCAGAAATTCGTTTAACCTGCTAACTATCCCTGCATCATTGCTAGTGTGAGCCTGGACTAATATTAACTAGATACCACTCACCCTGAACCTCTGAAAGGGAATTAAAAGCATTTCCAGCATATTTCTCATCCATTGCTAGCACATATCAAAGCATTTGGGCCTGTGTTTTCAAAACTCCTATCTGTTTTCTGTAAGCTTGCCGGGATTGAACTGAATCACATTTGATTGCATTTCTGAGAACTGTGTGCTTCCTTCCATTTCCTTGCATTGCATCCAGGGGGGGAGGGGATTGCCAGAGAAAAGTGATTACCTTGTTTGTTGAAATCATATTGAGTATTTTCTGTATTGCATTTTCATTCAACATTACATCCAGTTGAACTCTATAAAGCATTCTCTACCACATTATACTTCTGTACCTATTTACCAGTGTGCTATCTTATCCATTTCATGTCAACTCATTAGTGATTATAAAGAAGTGTGCTAGTGCCAGATTCTCCATTGTTAATCTTTATCATATCAGATTAAGTGTGATATTCAATTATTAATTTATTATAAGTGGGATATATATATATATATTGTTTAAATTATCAAATAAACCTTTTAAACTTGCAAAACAGAACTACTTCTTGGCTCAGTGGGGTCAGGAGGATTCCAAGAGAGGGGTGTTATATAGGGGTAGTCATCCAGAACGCATGAACTGGACCTAAAGATATATCAATAAAGGTTTTCATTCAGTATTATAGACTAGGCGTTGACTTAGCTGTAGTGTTGAATTGAATCCTCTTACAATTCTCCACTCACTGCCCATTCCCACCCTGGTGAAGTATGCATCCCCCAACCTCACAACCCCGATGTACTGCCATGGGCCAGTCAGGCAACTCACCAAGCAGCCAGGCACGTCGTCCAGCATTTCACTCCATGTGAC